>NC_080728.1:14502500-14812500 GCF_019097595.1 Hemibagrus wyckioides | reverse complement strand
TTTGACACGTACCACCTACCTAGCATTGTTGCGGACCATGCACACCCTTTCATGTGGCCTCTTTCAGCAGGATAATGTGCCGTGCCACAAAGCAAAAAGGGTTCAGGAATGGTTTCATGAGCACAACAACGAGTTTGAGGTTTGACTTGGGCTCCAAATTCCCCAGATCTCAATCCAATCCAGCATCTTTCATATTTTGACTCTGGTTTATGTTTTCCTATTTTACCTACAATATTTGACTAGCTTTTTCTTCACTTAAGTTCAGTTGACTGGAAAATTGAAATGAAAACAACAAACAGCGAGATCCTCTACATTTGGGAAGGGAGGAGATTTCAGAGTACCTTCTGTCAGCAGATGTTCCTGTGAAAATACCTATCAGGCACGTTGTATATTCAGGCCACGGGGCACTCTGCACTGTTTTCCTTTCCATTTTAGTATGGCAGCCCACAGCACTGATCCCACACTAATTTTTTTTCCATCGTCTGCTCAGTGTGTAACTGCTTTCTATTATGGCGAGGATTCTGATTAAGGTCAGGTTGAAGTTAGAGTTAGGGAGACCATTTAAGGTTAGAGATGTGTTAAACATGGTTAAGTCACCATGTAATAGTAAGTTAAAAGCTTAATAGTTGAAACCAGTAAAGATTGTTTTTAGCATTTACTTAGTGTTAAGTAATTTGTTTACTCTCACCCAGATACCATCAGATCCCCTCCCCATTAATGGCACTCAACCCAGGTTTCTGTTTATTTGGACTGCAAATCACCTGCTTCTAACTTAGCTAACCCTTTCTAAGCACAAACTAAGCCTTTTCATCAAAGGCCTTGATTGATTCTCTCTATTGTCTCTGAAGGGGGATTTTTCCAAATGAGCTTGTCATTTATCCCATCTAATTACAGTCACATTACAGAGCTGTTAACACTGAATGCCTAATAAAAGGTAGGCTTACCACTCTTGACTTCTTGAGACAGCACTGGCATTTGTGGATAATTGTGTGAAAGAAACCTCTCCTTTAATATTTATTGCACTTTCCACTATATTCATGTTGCTTGTAGTTTGTTTCTTCTAGTGACTGACGTTGTTGTGGGCTGCACTTAGAGAAATGGTAGTAAATTCTTCTAAAGCTAACTAGTTAAAATCTTTCTGAGATCACCAATGGTCTATGCTATTTCTTTCCAAACTTTTGTTCCCTTTGTATTGTCTCTATTTACATTTAATGAAAGGGAAAGATTTTTATTTCATTCAACACTACAAACTGTGGGTCAGCATGGGGGTTGTGAATGGGCAGAAACACTGGATCAATTCGAGCAATCATTTGCATTTGTTGCTTTACAGTCATCATGGACTTTGTATAGAAAATTCACGCACATCTTCCTGGCATGTACGTTAAAATAAACGGTTGTGTAAGGCTTCGTTGTAGTTTAGAGTGAACATAACTGAACGTAAGTTTTATTCCTCCATGTTAGATGTTCTCAGATGATTTTATTTTGATACCAAGGACCTCTTTAACTGCAAAGTAATAATAATAGACCCAGGATTATGAACATCATCCAACGATTTCAATACTGTATACTATAGTGTTGTGGCTATTTATTTGAACCTTAGTGCTTTTAAATCCTGAAATTGCCACTGACAGAAACATTAGGTCCACATCTACATTATTTAAAGGCTGAATTGTTTGAGTTCTTGAGGTTAATCGATCATGTGATTTCAAACACCAAATACTCTAAAGACTATAGGAACTCATGAAAAAAATCCCCTGGCTATGCTTCATGACTACCATGTAAACCAAGTGTCCTGTTTTACTCAAATTAGTTGATCATCGTCTGGCTTTGTCAAGTATTTGGAGCTCACCTCTTAGCTCAGACCCACCCATGGCTCGATGTTAATGCAGTAATCACTAATGGGTTATAAAGACTCAAGATTTGGGCCTTGGACTAATGTAGATAGTCTGTACTGGAAATCCTTGCGCATATAATACAATGATTGAGAGTTTAGTGAGAGTCTCATTATGTTTTATAAGGTAGGTTATTTTAGCACTATAACCATGATAAAATCGTGTATGTTTGCAAAAGTATATCAAGGCAAGTTTTTATAAACTAAATTAAAGATTTCTTCTTAAACATAAACATCCCACGATTATTCCCTGCCATTGGTTTTGGTTTGGTTTTGTCTTCTTTTGTTTTTAATAACATAGGAAAATGTGACGCACAGACCTGTTTGGTCAGGAACTTTCCCAAATGTTCTCCTCTCATGCAATCCTTTGTTTTCTTTTTAGTAATATTTGACAGGGATTGATGATTTCTTTGTACACGCACAGCAACAGTAACCATCATGACAATTGTACAGGTAGCAGCTTTCCTGCATCATACGCACATCAAGAAAACAACACCGTGAGCAATTCTACATCATGGCACAATAGTCCCAGTCCCGTTTTACTCTCTCTAGGAAATATCCTGTTTGTTGCTGGGCGTATTTTCTTTTCCCATGTTGAGAACCACTGTCCTAATCCACTTGATTGTGTTTCTACATTTTGTCAAGCAGTTGAAGCTCAGACCCACACTTGGCTTGGTGTTAATGCCGAGCTCACAAATGGGTTATACAGGCTTGGACAAATGTAGAGATATAAGCCTCTCCATTTGTGTGCTCTCGGAGGGTAGACTGAGGTGTGTCCTTTTCTGTAAGTTTATTAAGTAGTTAGTGGGTCACCACTTAAACCATCATGCCTGCTGGTCTTTGTGTTCACAGATTTGTGAAATGACTTCCTGTAGTGAAATGGGAGCATGCACACACAATGCAGGTCACTCTTTTCACCTGCTGAGCCTCACCACACACACCTATGCATTTACACATGCAGATGCTAAAGGCTCCTGGGGGTAATGATAGTCTTCCTGAGTTTGATGGGCCTCCTTGTGGGACATTGTAAACCACAGTAATGTGTGCTTTATGCAGCCACCCAGCCTTCAGGCCACCACGTCTGAAGCAGCAGGCAGCGAATGAATGCAAGAGAAAGAGTCCAGCCTTGCTTCTTTTCAGTTTAGTGAGAGTGTGTATTGGGGAAATGCTTTTTTTTGCTTGCTATTGGGAATATTTAGGCTTTTTATATATAACGTCTTCACTTATTGAATTGAAACACCATTTTTTTTTCCCCCTCTCCACAGAAACGTAAACGCAGAGAGAAAGATGACGATGCGGTCAGCCTGTGCAGCTTTGATTTTAAGGTGGGTTTGTCTGTGTGTGTGTGTGTGTGTGTGTGTTTGGCTTAAGACAACTGCCAATAGCATTGTGAATTCCCCGTATCACAGTGATCGCATTTGCCTGGTTTTTTTTTCCCCAATTCATCTTAGCTTTTCTTGTCCCTAATTACCTAACAGATATGGCCATGCTAGCTTTCTACACATGGAATGTTTTTGCTTGCCAAATATGAATGGGAGCTAAAATTAACAATACAAAATATGTTGTTTATATCAAAATGAACTTGCTTGCTTTACAAAGAATTCAGTAGTATCTCCACTGCTATCAACACATCATTTTCTACAGTTTTTCTTGTTAGGTTTATTTACAGTCTTGACTTCAGCTTTGCAAGCATTACTTATTTTTTTCACACAATGAATTTATTCAAGACTTGATGCTAGTGCCTTGCTGCTTAATGGTTTAAAAAATATATCTGAGGTGATTTTAGCTGCTTTTTTGTAAAGTAAAAAAGCTGCAACAAGTGTGTGTGGAGTTTTTATGACCATGGTGTTTTTGGTGATAGTTAGGGGAAACTAGGACAACAGTATCCTGAACAAGCCATGATGCATCATCCAAACCCAAATCAAGTCTACATGAACAACACGTATATATCTGAAGAAAGACAAAACAATCTAGTTATTCAAAAACAGCTTCGGACCCTTTGTTACTGCAAAGAACTCACCTGGTTTATCAGACAAACGAATACCTTTGCACTTTCATGTAATTAATGGTGTCATTGGACACGGAAATGCAGATTAGTGTGTACTGGAAAACCCCTTATATATAATAAAGTAATAGAGAGCTTATACTGTAGTTTTACGCTGTAGGTTATTTGACCACTATAGCCATTTTAGAAAATGTTCATGTTAAAAACACGTCTGTTCGCAGAAATAATCAAGGCGAGTTTTTATAAACACGATTAAAACTCTGATGATCTCTCTGAAATGTAAATGTCTCACGATTTTGTTTGTTTGTTTCGAAAGCTGAAAAATGGTGAAACGGGTAAATGTGACATGCAGACCCGTTTAGTCGGCAGCTCTCTGTTGTTATCCCCTTTCTCATATTATTCTTTTCGGTAATATTTGACAAGGATTATTGATTTCTTTCTACACCCGTAGCAACAGTAACTGTCATGACACTTGTAAAGCTTTCTTAAAATCATACAACACAACAAGCAGTTCTTCATCATGGCACAGTAGCCATTACTTTCTCAGTCCTGTTTAACTTTCTGTGGTTGTTTTTCTTTTGTTATTTTAAATTCTTTAAAATATTGGTTATATTTTTTTTAAACTTCTATTATTAACAGACTCCCTGTCCTTGTGTCTCCCATATGGTATGTATACTACCATAGTGGCGGTATGTATGCTACAACAGTGAAGAAGTATGCTACAATGGTGAAGCAGTCAGTGTTTTCTGATTTGAAACATTACAACCACCGATGTATTTCTGTGCACACATTATGACTGAAACCTCTGTTTCTGTGCAAGCTACACACATCTGTGTCATGTTAAAAGCATGTCTCACACCACACCAAGTTCTAGACCTTTCCCATCCCCACCTCTTTCTCAAACACATCAGCACACTCACTCGTATGCGTAACAGCCTCCCATGTGTGGTGTTGTGGGAGTGGGAGGAGGGGACCTCCATCACAGGTGTTCACTACCCCCCTAGTATCAATTACCTAAGGAGTTGTTGGCACTGTGAGCCAGTGGAAGTGAGTAAACCGACATACACTTGTGTATCAAATGACTGACATCAGAAATGATCATCTTTGGGATGCGGGTTATATTTTAAAACCCACGCACATGCTGACGTCAGAAGTAGAAATAATCTCCCTCAGTGCACTCACACTCTTTATCAGATTTCCACTTGAACATTGAAAGCGAAAACAAATCTTTGATGTTCCTGTAAAACAGACATCCACTCGGAAATGGAGGAAATGTTGTGTTACACAAGTATTTATTGTGTAAGGAATTACAGTTAATAATTAAAATTCCACCATATCTGAATAGGAGCAAGCGTGAACATGCAGTGGCAGTGAGGAGTAAATTTTAGGTTGTATATCTGTGTGTGTGTGAATTGGGAAGGTGGTATTGGTTAACCTCCCTGTTTTGTGGCAACCCGTTCTGTTAGCGGGTGTGTACTCTTGGTCAAACTTAAACTAATTGATAGTCTCGTGTTTCCTAGTGGAGCAGTAAAGTGAAAAAGAAAGTTCAGTGAAAATTCCCTACCATGCACATGCCCAAGGTTCAGAGATTTAGATGATGTGTTAAATTAATATAACTGACCAAAAGTATCTATCTATCTGTCTGTCTGTCTGTCTGTCTGTCTGTCTGTCTATCTATCTATCTGTCTATCTATCTATCTATCTATCTGTCTGTGTCTATCTATCTATCTATCTATCTATCTATCTATCTATCTATCTATCTATCTATCTATCTATCTATCCACAGAATTGCAGTGAACCATCACAAAGTCTAAGCAGATCAGTTGAAGCTTACATTACGTAGTCGTCCGGTGTGTAAATTTGCAAAAAAGTTTCTTCGAATGATTTGGATTTGCGTGGATACCAAATTCTTGTGTAAATACTCGAACAAATGAATTAGGCATGCATCCATTCATATCCACCTTGATCGTTTAGGCCCAATGATCCTTTAACAATCCTCTGACATTTGTAAACACTCATTAATTCACATACTAAAAATTTTTTGGCTTTGGGATTTGGAAACTTGCTCTGTAGTTACACTGAGGTGCATCACACCCACATGAAGCACTTTACACTTAAGCATGCATGCCATATAAAAACTTTTGCTTGCCTTGAGATGAACTTTGTATCTCCTGGACACCCAGGCTACTGAATTATTAATTCTAATTCTAATTATTTTTTAGATATATATGTGTGTGTGTGTGTGTGTATGTGTGTGTGTGTGTGTAATATATATATATATATATATATCCATCCTGTTCTTCTTTAGCTTTCGATATAGTTTGTCGGAATATAGATGATTAAGATACCTTGCTCATCCATTTCCAGAAAAGGGGTTGTGTGTCCTTTCACTTTCACATCCCATAACTGGAGAACGTAGACAGGACAAGTTTTCGGAAATGTGTAAGAATCTGAACTGATTGTTGATTCATACTTGTGTAGTGAATAAATTTTTCCGTTATTGAAATACGGACAATGTCCTGTCAAAAGAGGAGAGATAAATTTTGGGATGACGCTTTCCACATACGTCCTGTACAGACTTGCCCAGTGACTGTATAGCACATGGTCTCATCCTGTCTGTTTAATCAGGAGCTATACACAGTCATCTGTGTGAAAGCAGGTGTCCTGCAAGACCATGCGTAGGATCCCGACTCCTCCATGACTAGTGCTGTAACATCACCCTGGTGATGGGATGTTTGTTTTTAGCGTAGGTCTTATAGTATGGAGTCTGGACTGATGTAATAAGGAGGAGAATATGTGAATCATTAAAGCAGATGTCTCAGGTGTGCCGTCGTAATGCAGTGTTGTCAGAGAAATAGCTATACCTGCTCCTTCTAACACCCCATTAATTTCAGTTGGACAAATGTCCACTCAACGAAATGTTTTAGTTTTTGTTAGAAGTTGAACTGACCACTAGTATTTCTGCCACCAGAAGAGGGCAGCAGTCAGCTCAGATGGAGTAGGACCCTCAGCTCTACACTCCACATGACTTTTCTTTGTCAGTTTAGACACTAGGAGGTTTTTTACAATACAGAAAACAATTTACATTAAATCCATAATATATCTAACTGTTCTGTGGCATATAACCAATTTATAATAATAACGTTCCATAGACATTTTCATTCCGCCAGCTTTGTCATGCATGAAGCTAAAAGAGCAGAGAAAGTTCACAAAAAAGAGGATTCACACGAGTGCCATATGTGCAACGGTTATGGTTAAACATTTTAGATTAGAACACAGTATAGATCACTTCAGTTCTTTCTTTTTATGGTCTTTCCAGTATGGTCTGTAATGGGGAAATCACTTTCTGTAGTTATTAATAAAATATTGTAACCTATTTTTTTATTTGGCAACAAAACATAATTCCATGAATGTTTATAGAGAGAGATTGGTTTCCTCTTTTAATAATTAAGGTGTATTTAAGTGGTTATGTCACAATTATATTAGTTTAGTTTCATTTAGTGCATTTTTTTTTTTGAAAGCCTGAAGGAAAGGATAGCTCTGTCTGGTCGAGGCCGAGCGAGGCTGTGGTGACTTAGTCATGCATGTGGCTTGTAGGAGTTCTGCAGAGTCGACATGTTTGTGTTTCACACCTTTTTTCACAGCTGTCTGGGTGTTGCCCTGCAGGAGGCAGGGAACAGGTCACACTGTGGGTTCGGCCCTGTCTCCTGTCCAAAATGTCTGTCACATCACAGTGGTGTTATTGTTTCTGTTCTACTCCAACCTCCGCACACGCACACATCTATCCCAGGTTGGAGAATCCATTAGTCATCTACTATGAAAAATGATAATATAAACAAGAACAAATTGATGCCTTCTTAGCCAAGAACCTGCTCTCTATTTAAATCCCCAACCCCTCAAGCAGCTTTCCATGCAAACACAAGATTTCACACTTCACTGTTGACACTGTGGGGTGAGTGGACACTAAATTACCATTTCTCCATTTGCTCAGGACACATTCACAAACCTTATTTACACCGGTTTACAGCAAGCCCTCACACAAACAATGCACAGGTCCATTTGCGCAGCTGATGCTCTTAAGTCTTTGCTGGATGGGAAAGAAAGAAGCTGTAAATATATATTCTAAAGACTTGGGCTCTCTGTGCAGCACACCTCAGGGGTCAATCATGTCCTCTATACAGATGTAGATGAACTGATTCTTCAGTTTTGTGTATAGAATCTAAATCACTTCTGCCTTTTTTTTGGTGTGGCCTGGTTTGGTTTCTCACTTCTGTACTGTGAAACTTATTGTTACTTGTAAACCTGACCCCCATTCCTTTAAATGAATACACAGAGAGAGAGAGATACCAATGAGCTGCATTTGGTATAGCCCTTCCTCTATACACATTGATTGGTATTTCTATTGATCATCTGTCCCTCCCCCGGTACCTGATAACGACTCCCTGCTTCTTTACAGACACACAGCTCTAGAACAACCGCTGCTCCAATCCACTTTTAGCCACATGTGCCTCACTCTCACTGCATTACAGTATACTTCATCTTTTTCATGTCTCATTAGTCAGCAAATGGAAGGTGAATATTCATTTCAGGGTTTTTTTTGCACATAGCAAAACCTATAGACAAATTTGCAAAATCATTTGCTTGCCTTTTTTAAGGGTTTTGCACCTTAAGGGTGTGATGTTAATCGAAAGCAATCAACAGCATGAGAATGATTTGTTCTTATCTAAATGGGAGATTTCAAAATTTGTTCTTCTCAACTATATGCTACACCATACCAATACTGTAACACCTTAAATGAGTTTAGACCCTCATTTAAAGTTTAAACATAGACGGGTTATTTAAACGTCTAATCATGTACATGCTTCCATTCTTGATGTTTTTCTTTCCTGCCACATATATAACAAATAACTCATTTAATAATTAATAACAATTTTAACTGAACGTAATTAGGTGGGGAGAGAATACATGTGGACAAAAGCCCATAGTGGAATATTTCCAGTGTAATTTTCATGGCAAGTGTGAACAAGTACATACTTTTAAAATGCCTAGAAGGTTTCAAGTTTAAGTGATGCAACGAATATTGCTGGGAAATATTTGAGGACATTTGTGAAGCCTGAGTTTTGAATGAGAAAATACTGGCACAGTAGACTCAGAAGGGGCCTGACTGTTTCAGGTTACTTTGCTTATTCCCACCCCTTCTTGTTTTAAATGGGCGGGGTTTATTCTCTGGCCCCTCCCTCCCTCCAGCTCAGAGTATTTGAGTTTTTCCTCTGTCCCACATCCACCAGAACAAAGTTAGAGATTGTGAGAGCACACTGAGTGTGCGTTTATAAGTTAGGCAGCACCCCAGTGGCGGACAATGAAGTTTTAGGAAGACAAAGGATTTTTTTTTTTTTAACTTCTCTACATTTGTTTTTTTTTTTTGTTTTTTTTTTATCTTAACTTAATATTTTTAACTCGTTTGTGGATTACGTTTGTGGATAATTCTTGGGAATAGCAGACCCTTACCAGTGGATTTTATTAAAAGAAATGGTGGCTTACGATGAACCTGGTGTGGTGCCTATCAAACGGACTCTACAGAAAATAGACTATCAGAACCAAGTGTGCAAAGAACTTGAGGTGAGCTTTGAGTGGTTAAAAATTGCATCATACAATTTCATTGCTCAAGCAATTTTTTTCTGCATTATACGACACGTAATTTGTGATTATAATGTTATCAGTAGAATGAGAACTTTGCCCTAGCAAGTGCTACAGGTGTGTTTCTCTAAGGTGTGCGTGTACTCCCAAGGAGTACAAAGGTCAGCCTTGGTCACAGGATTAGATGGTTGTTTTGAGTGGTGCTGCTCCAAATGTCACCCATGATGCGCCGGATGTGCCTGAACAGGCAGTTATAATGAACTACTGCAGACCTGAAGAGCAGGTAAAGCAGACCCTGGTGAGGCCTCCAGGGATGCATGACTGCACACACACTGGGAATAAAAGCATTCCAGCAGTTTACAGTGTTCTGTAGTCCATGGCCTAGGTGTGCCTGTCCCCAGGCAAACACCATGGGGAAGCCGGCTTAGATAAGAGCAACTTCTTTGGGCTCTTCTTCCCCTTTATGGTTTGGTTTGAAAGTGAAAAACAAGAAGTGATCAACTTGGTTGTCAGGAAAGCTGAATGGGAAGTTGAAAAGAATTGTGAATGAGGCATTTCGGAACTTGTGAAATTGTTCATTTCTACATTCCACAGTTCTTCTTGGTGGTTTTTCACAAGTCACCCCCACTTCTTGTTCAATCAGCAGTTTAAGAGTTTGCTCTGTATTTAAAGCCAGCAGTTCAACAGCAGGGGAGCCAGAGGATTCCCCAGCTGAAGACCCCCACCATAATCACCACCACAGTACTGTAATCTTGTTTGAGGGCTTTGTGATTCCAGTGCCTACTAAAACTCCCTCTCATAGGAGTTCTGTCCTAGTCAGCACAGCCAAAAATAGCATCCCCTATCAGTCTGGCTGCCTGTTTGTTGCTATATCCACAAGATAGTAAACGGCTGTGTGTTGTGTATTGCGAAGACGTCTACAGCGAGGTGATTTGCACATGAATCCTTGCCATGGTTTGTGTAAAATTGCTAACTTCAGCAGGAGGATTGGGATTCAGTCCGCAGGATTAGCAGATTTGTTGATGAACCCTTTGTTGTCCCTCCAGCTTTTTGCTGCGAGACAACCAGTATATGCTTGTATGTGGTCTCCCACATTTATTGGCCACTGTAAAGGCGGGTGACTTAGTTTCAGGCTGATACAGTAGCCCTCTGGTGGTCCTGGTGGGCAAAGTATAACTTAAACTCAGACAGCATTCTGGATAATATAAAGTAGAAGATCTGCTTTGCAGCTGTTTGAGGCAGTTTGAGCCTGAATGGTAGATCTGTTCATCAGCCTTGCTGTGCCAAACTGAACACAGTCTCATTCTCTCCCTCTCTGGGGAGAAAGCCAGGCATCCATATTTAATAGCACCTTTCAAACACACAGTCATTTGTCTGTATCATGCTTTAAAGATATAAGCACAGCACTTTTTTCAGCCCCTGAAGCCCTTGAGTGTTTCAGGACTGTGATTATAGTATAAAGTAATCCTGCTGGGTCTAGCAGTGTGAAATCACCTTGTCAGGTTTGTTTTTGATTTACCTTTTTTTTTTCTTTGTTCTGGTTTGTACGCTTTGGCTCGAGTCCCAGTTGTTATGGCTTTGGGGATGAAACGCTGTTTGTACAGGGGTTCAGGTGTGCTTCTCCCTCTCACGCAAGAGGCCTGCAGGGCCTGTCTCAACACGAGGCTGACAGCCTCACCGGAAGGGTTATAAGAGAGTAGAGAAAGAAAGATGGAAGGTCAGTGTGTGGGTGGAGCAGAGAAGCTAAGAGCACAATGTTGATTAAACCTGGGTCTTTTCCCCTGCTCATGCTAACTGGTTGCCCTGACATAGAAATACATTAAGTTATACAACAGTTCATAATCCCCTCTGAAAGGGAGTTGAGCAAGCCAACTAAATGAATTAAATAGACAAACAAGGCAGTTAGAGCATGTGTGAGATCACTTTGTTGAATGTGTGTCTTTAAGTCAGAATGGGACAGCTGAGACAGGGGTCTTGTACATTCCATGCATGCCTATAGACCCCCTGAACTCCATGGCTGTATGTAGGCAGAAAGAGGCCTTTGTGTTGCTTTCATTCTGAAGGGACTCCCTCATGATGTGTCCAACAGCTGTTGCCTCTAGAGGCTCCAATTTCTGCAACCCAGGAAACGCCAGCCAGTCTGACCCAAAATCCCCCACCCCTCCACCTCCAATAATCTCTGCCTTTTCTCTCCCTCTTTCCTCCTAGTTAGTGGATTTTGGGGGCAAATATCATGTGTGACTAGTAATGCATTTTTTAACTGACTTCTGGCTGCATCAATAGAAAGTCATTTGTTAATGTATCCTCCCCCCTTATCTTGTGCAGGAACCCAGTAATAAGCGCGTGCGGCCACTGGGCCGAGTCACCTCGCTGGCGAACCTCATCTCTCCCGTGAAGAATGGGGCCGTCCGGCGCTTTGGTCAGACCCTGCAGGCTTCACTGCGGGGCGACATGCGCTCCCCGGGCGTGCCCCAGCACAAGGCAGGCAGCAAGGCTGCTGCACCCACACCACCCAAACGCCGTAACAGCACCCTCTGGTCCGAAACCCTGGACGTACACCAAAAAGGAACTTTCTCCATGAAGGAGATAAAGAGACAAGAGGTGAGTATAGCAAGAGCTGGAGAAAACAGATGGCAGCATACATCCCAGACTAGTAAATCCACCCTGTCTCCCAGTGAGACACTACTGAATCAGACTGTGCTGACTTATTAAACCCTAAGGGCCTTTGGCTTGGATGCTTTCCTGATCCTTCCCACTTACTTTCTTCATGTTTCACTTTTTTTTTTTCATTTGGTGTGTACTCTGGCTGAGAGGACTGGAAATGGAGTGTCTCGACTAGATTTTTACATCTGTGCATCACACCACTAAGCTAATAGTCTTGGTGGTGTGGAGCACAGACTTGGGCTTCTCCAAGAGTTTCAGTCTTTCCAGTCAGCCATCAAAGCAATCTGCCATAGTACATTCTGATCTGAAAAATAAAATTTAGTTTAGCCAGCACTAGTCTGATATATATTTTATATTTTTTCTTTTGGCAATAAATGTACCATATGTCTAAAGTAACGGCTTGTTTTGATTTGTAATTATTCAGGCCATATTTGAGCTGTCTCGAGGAGAGCAGGACCTGATTGAGGACCTCCAGCTCGCCCGCAAGGTTGGTACTCATTGCGGATTAGCACTTGTGAGAATGCATAGGCATAACATGTTGAGTTTAGCTGTACTTTTACACATTCTGATTTATGTTGGACAGTTATAAACTGACTTGGGGCCTTTCTTTTTCCATTTCTAGGCATACCATGACCCAATGTTGAAACTGTCAATCATGTCTGAAGAGGAGCTGACTGCCATCTTCGGAGATTTGGATGCTTACATCCCACTTCATCATGGTATACACAACAATCCGTTTCTCTCAGCTGGCTTTGGCTTTGTGTTTGACATTCAGGTCATCTAACACCTTCTCTTATTTTTCTGTCAGATCTGTTGGGACAGCTGGCCACAGCAACTTGCCCTGACGGGACTGTTGAAGAGATCGGCCAGATTGTAGTCAACTGGGTAAGACTTGTGACTTCTCTCTTCTTTCTTTCACTGTGTTCATTAAAGCATCTTAGTGTGACTTTGAATTAATGACCCGTTATTACCTCTTATAGCTGCCCAGATTGAACGCGTACCGGGCATACTGCAGCAACCAGTTGGCAGCCAAAGCCCTGCTGGATCAGAAAAAGCAGGACCCAAAAGTGCAGGACTTCCTACAGCGCTGTATTGAGTCACCCTTCAGCAGGAAGCTGGACCTGTGGAGCTTCCTCGACATCCCCCGATCACGGCTGGTCAAATACCCGCTCCTGCTGAAAGAAATCCTCAGACACACACCACCCGAACACCCAGACACCGCCAACCTTGAAAAAGCTGTGAGTATACTCGGACAGATTTACTTGAAAACACACGCTCTATCTGTAGCAAATTCTTTGAAACCAGGGACTGAACTGTGAAATGATGGTTTGTGTTTGCATATTTGCAGGTCAGCATTATTCAGGATGTACTGGCTGACATTAACGTGAAGAAAGGCGAGTCGGAGTGCCAGTACTACATTGATAAACTGGAGTACCTGGACGACAAGCAGAAAGATCCACGCATAGAGCAGTGCAAGAGCCTGCTGTGCCATGGCGAGCTCCGCAACAAGAGTGGCACGGTGAGTCTAGCACGTTCACACACTGCAATAAAAAGATTATTGCTCAATAATCAAATCTAATCTGCTATATGATGCTTTGACCCATGAGTCATTCTGTTCACTAATCCGGGTCAGAAGGACAGTTATTAACCACACCTTTGTGCATATTTCTACAGAAACTGCATGTGTTCCTGTTTACTGAAGTGCTTGTCCTGACACGGCCTGTGATGCGGAACGAACGGCAGTGTTTCCAGGTTTACCGTCAGCCCATTCCAGTGCAGGACCTGGTGCTGGAGGACCTGCAGGACGGAGACGTACGCATGGGAGGGTCCTTCAGAGGGGCTTTCAGCAATTCGGACAAAGGTGAGTTTTGTACACGTTCTATTTCCGATCTGTTTTATATTCATATTTAAATTTGTATAGTTATGTGTCTGATTGATCAAATTGTTTATTTTACCACTACCTTCTGTCCTCTTGCAGCCAAGAACATCTTCCGTGTGCGTTTCCAGGACCCAGCGCAGGGTCAGTCACATACACTTCAGGTCAATGACATCTTCCACAAGCAGCAGTGGCTCAACTGCCTGCGCACTGCCATGTCTGTCATCCAGAGCGATGTCCCCACGGTATGCTCCGAACGTCGCTCCTCCACAGCCTCCACAGTCGTCCACATGGAGGAGACGGACGAGAACCAACCTCAAAGCCAAGAGCCTCCCAGTCCCACACCTTCCACCACCTCTACGTCATCCTCCTCGTCCTCGTCCTCCACATCATCTAGTTCACCGAGGAAATCTAAAAAGGACAAACGCATCATCTGTTCTCTGGGCAAAAGGAAGGAAACCATGGTGTAGAAAGCTCTCAGGCTCTACACGGACTATAAGCTCATACCAGAGCAGACTTTGTGTATTTATATGTTTATAATAAAAAAATGTTCACAATAAGAAAGGTCTACTGGAAGAGTTGAATTTTTAGCACATTCCTCTGGTCAGTATCTGTTGTTTTATCAGCTTGACACCTTGCTGTATGCATTGTACATGTTTTGGAAAAGCAGAATTAATTTAAATCCATTTTCTTCTTGAAAACCAAAAGAAATCACGGTCAAATTGTGATTTACACTGTCACGGTCAGGATATGTGGTATTTTATTTTACTCATGTAAAATTTAAAACTGAGCCATGTTGGCTTTTTTTTTTTTTTTTCCTAAAAAAAAAAAAGAAAGAAAGAAAGAAAGAAAGCTAACTCCCGACAGGAAACGAATACATTTTCAATGTAGCATCTTGCATGGAGCTTTACTTGTATGATGGCATGTAAATGCTTGTATAAATAGAGGAGTTCACTGAAATCACTGGCAAGGAACATGTATGTTGTAGGATGGTTTAAGATATGTTGTGTATAAGAATTCTGAATTGCATTGAGTAAGAAGAGTTTGACTTTCATTCTAGACACTGCGCTTAATCAGTTTTTAGTTGTTTCATCGTAGTGTCCTGAACAAAGTACGGAAGTTGGATGCATTGGTGAAAAGCCAGTGTGTTATTTATCAGGAAAGATGAAAAGCCTAGTGGAAAGAAAGGCAAAAGTGAATGTTGTATAGGAAAAAAAGGTCACAGGAGCGTAAGAGTTTGTATAAAGGCAAAGCTGTGTTGATGTTTGAAGTCTGAAGTGAGCTTGTGTAAATTTGTGCTGTACAAAGAGAACACAATTAAAGGGACAATAAAGATCTGTGTAAGATATGCATCTGAAAATGGGTCTTGTCTTTGTTGTAGAGCAAACTGAGCTTATGGCCACCTATACCCACAACTCTCAAGACCTTAGAATCCATACTTGTTCCTTAGAATCAAGTATGAGGGCATGAGGTCTAGCTAGCAAAGCCCCAGGGTCTGTGATTTAATTTGTGTTACAGTGGTGGAAATCACAAGTTATTCAATTTATCATTGAGTTCTTGGCCATGTGACTGGTCAGTTTAATTCAAGTCCAATAACTCAAACACACCAACCTATAAATAATATCAACTGAAGTCTATTTTTAAAAGAAGGCACTGATTTGTCACGTGTATATTATAGTACAGTGAAATGCTTTTCATCACACATCCCAGCTTATTAGGAAGTTCAGGTCAGAGAAAAGGTCAGTCATGATACAACATCTGGAGCAGAGAGGGTTAATAAGGGCTTTGCTGCAACAGCTTGGCAGTGCTGGGGCTTGAAATCTGACCTTCTGGATCAACAGCCCAGAACCTTAACCGTTTGAGCCATCACTGCCCACGTTTTTCTGCCCACTAATTAAAACACTGAGTCTCTGAGTGCTTAGGTCTCTCCGAGCTTGGGTTACTATTTAACCCATGTCTATGTGAGTTTTTTCTCTCCACCCTCAAACAACATACCCATAGGTGGACTGGCTTGATTAAATGGCCTGTAGGTGTGAATGCATAGTGCGCTGTGACAGACTCGTCCTGTACAGTCTGTCCTGCGATAGACACCAAATCCACTATGACCAGGATGAAGCCCTTACAATGGTAGAAATGCCCACAGTTTGAGTGTGGGTGTGAATTTTGACTCCAATTTATCTTACAATTTTTCGTTTGTACTTTCTCTCAATACAGTCTAACAAAACTGCGTTTTGGCTCCATGATCTCCACCAGCCTTTTACATTGCTGTAGGGGAACTTTATACCACTCTTTCTTTGCTTGATGGTTTGTGACCATCCATCTTCCTCTTGATGACATTCCAGAGGTTTTCAATAGGGTTCAAATCAGGAGATTGGGCAGTGGTCTCTTATTTTTTTCCAGAGCTGTATATATATATATATATATGTGTGTGTGTCCTAAGGAATATAAACTCCAATGCACAACTCTAGTCTCAACCGGTTGCCTTGTGAACTTTTCTGGCTAGCATTTAGAATACATTATCTGCTCATTCTGCATGATGTATTCGTATTCGGTTGCGTCTGCAGCACTTAGTAAAGATGAATGAATGTGTTCTGTGAGTGAACTGTTCAACTCTTTGACAACACTTACTTAAAACAAACCACTGTCAACCAGTGTATTTAACAAAAATCTGAAAGTCCAACAATCCACAGTCCACCCTGAGCTCACTCTGACCAACCTGCATATTTATCACTAGAAGAAGAAGAAGCCTTTATTTATGTCACGTATGTAATACAGCACACTGAAATCCTTCTCTTTACATATCCCAGCATACTAAGCTGAGGTCAGAGCACTGCTCTTTATAATCATGTTTACTGTGATCCAAAAGTGTAAATTCTGTATCGACTTTTTAGGTATAATGTGCTCAAACAGATCACATTCCAAAACCTTTATTCATATATAACCATTAATAGCATAATGCTTGTTTCTAGTGAATACTATAAAGTAGAAAGATATATGTTGGCATGTCGCCTGAAACATATTCCACCCGCCTACTCCTCAACCCATTCCTCCCCTCCACCTCAGCTGCTGGCAGCTGTATAAAGAATGGAAGTGTCTATTAAACATATTCATTCATTTATCTCTCCTTCCTGGATTTTGCTCCCTGCCGCTATTTTAATAGGCGTTAATCTCCTTCTGTCCATCCCTGTGACAGATGGCAGGCTTCATGACTCACTCAGACCCACCGTCTCAGTGCGAGGGCTAACCAGTACACGTCCTTTCCGTTGTCCGCTTGCGAGGTGATCCTTCAGCATGGCTTTACGTGAACATTTACGATCGACCTGAAGAATGTGATCTGCTCTAGCTCGGCCTAGCCATAACCGGATGAGCTCATATGCTGGAGCGGCTGCTTGGAAGCCTTTGCTGTAAACACTTTCACATCCGTGAGGTCAGCAACTCGACTGGCTTGGATCTAATTGGTCCCTGCATGGTTGGCAGCAGTGGATTTTCAGGGGCCCAAGGATTTTATATGGAGATTGCCTCACGTCTGTCGTGAGCAACTATAAGAGAATTCTTTGAGTGTTCAATCATGTTTTTGCCCACTTGCCCGCCTGCCTGTTGGCTATTTACATTAATGAAGCTCTAATGTATGCTGGAATAAATAACAGCTCAAGCACTGGACGCTTCTCAACAATGACGGCCTCAGGAATGAACACACTCACTGTGGTTTACTGCACAAAAACAAACACTTATTATCTGTTGTGGAAGTCAAACAGAACTGCCAGTGATTGTCATTTTACAATAGACAACTGAGGACATTTCAGTTACCTCATTGTATTTTCCCTCACACAATTACCCTGTTATAAAACCAAGTTCTGTTAGCTTTCTGGCTTAGTGACTCTCAGAGTACTGAGAAAACACTAAGGCGGCGTATAGGAAGGGCAGGCATACTATTTAGTAGCAGTAAATCATTTAAAGTCAGGTGTTAGCATTCGTGTCACATCTGCTGCGCCTCTTTTCTCCGATTACATTTCTTGAGAAGAATCCTTCAAAGGCAAAATTCTTAAGAAGCTGTGACAGATGTGACACGATGTACAACCTATCTTGCGTAACGTCGTTTGTCTCCAACATTGTGTGGTTTTTGAACAACCCTAGTTATGCAATTGCAGATCCGATAAACATGTTGGCACACAAAATGCTAAATGCTTTCTGGTAAGTCCCACTATAAAGGAGGGATACAGTGAAAAAAAAAAAAAAGATTCTGTGATCAGTGTGAGCAACAGGCTTCAACATGATCCATCTATCAGCCTAAGTACGCCACTCTAAGATATGCAGGAACCCTAGAACACTGGTACTGCTGGTAATGTAGAACCCTAGAAGGATTTGCTCTCAGTTAAAGCTCCAAGAACAATTTCTTTAAGATTACTTAAACTATCCGAAGAACACATCTAATAATTTCCTTTTTTGTCAATCCAAATAGAATTAAAAAAAAGTCTCCAGCTACCTCTGCTGTACTCTCAAGTGTTCTTATAGGTGAACAATTAAAATTTGCTTGTTGTTGTAGGGAAAGTCTACAGCTGAGAGTTTCTTTCACTAAAAAATTAAAAAGAAACAAATAAATAAATAAAATGAGAGAGAGAGAGAACCTACAAAGAACTCTTAGGAAACGTATATGTACCACAAAATTATCTTAGTAATTCTGTAAGGCTGTGGTTGCACTTTTAAAAAAAATTATATCAAGAGAGATAATAGGATCAGGATAAAGTAGACAATGAATGAATGAATGTAGGACTATGATCAGGGCAGATTCTAAAAAATCTAGCAACGTTAGAACAATGTTCATGGAATATGAACTAATACGAAGGTTAGATCGAGAGCATTCAAGCATTCATCAGCGTGTTCTCTGAGAGAACCTTAATGTTTCTACACTATATCGCCAAAAGTATTCGCTCACCCATCCAAATAATCAGAATCAGGTGTTCCAATCACTTCCAAGGCCAGAGGTGTATAAAATCAAGCACCTAGGCATGCAGACTGTTTTTACAAACATTTGTGAAAGAATGGGTCGCTCTCAGGAGCTCAGTGAATTCCAGCGTGGAACTGTGATAGGATGCCACCTGTGCAACAAATCCAGTCGTGAAATTTCCTCACTCCTAAATATTCCACAGTCAACTGTCAGCTGTATTATAAGAACGTGGAAGTGTTTGGGAACGACAGCAACTCAGCCACGAAGTGGTAGGCCACGTAAACTGACGGAGCGGGGTCAGCGGATGCTGAGGCGCATAGTGCGAAGAGGTCGCCAACTTTCTGCAGGGTCAAT
This sequence comes from Hemibagrus wyckioides, assembly GCF_019097595.1. Taxonomy (NCBI): domain Eukaryota; kingdom Metazoa; phylum Chordata; class Actinopteri; order Siluriformes; family Bagridae; genus Hemibagrus; species Hemibagrus wyckioides. The sequence continues at coordinate 14,793,128 of NC_080728.1, read as the reverse complement.
CGCTACAGACCTCCAAACTTCATGTGGCCTTCAGATTAGCTCAAGAACAGTGCGCAGAGAGCTTCATGGAATGGGTTTCCATGGCCGAGCAGCTGCATCCAAGCCATACATCACCAAGTGCAATGCAAAGCGTCGGATGCAGTGGTGTAAAGCACGCCGCCACTGGACTCTAGAGCAGTGGAGACGCGTTCTCTGGAGTGACGAATCGCGCTTCTCCATCTGGCAATCTGATGGACGAGTCTGGGTTTGGCGGTTGCCAGGAGAACGGTACTTGTCTGACTGCATTGTGCCAAGTGTAAAGTTTGGTGGAGGGGGGATTATGGTGTGGGGTTGTTTTTCAGGAGCTGGGCTTGTCCCCTTAGTTCCAGTGAAAGGAACTCTGAATGCTTCAGCATACCAAGACATTTTGGACAATTCCATGCTCCCAACTTTGTGGGAACAGTTTGGAGCTGGCCCCTTCCTCTTCCAACATGACTGTGCACCAGTGCACAAAGCAAGGTCCATAAAGACATGGATGACAGAGTCTGGTGTGGATGAACTTGACTGGCCTGCACAGAGTCCTGACCTCAACCCGATAGAACACCTTTGGGATGAATTAGAGCGGAGACTGAGAGCCAGGCCTTCTCGTCCAACATCAGTGTGTGACCTCACAAATGCGCTTCTGGAAGAATGGTCAAAAATTCCCATAAACACACTCCTAAACCTTGTGGACAGCCTTCCCAGAAGAGTTGAAGCTGTTATAGCTGCAAAGGGAGGACCGACGTCATATTGAACCCTATGGATTAGGAATGGGATGTCACTTAAGTTCATATGCGAGTCAAGGCAGGTGAGCGAATACTTTTGGCAATATAGTGTATGTACAGTCCTATAAACATAGGAGTCTTCTATAAGAGAGGGTTCCACAAAGAACCCTTTTTTGCAAGCAATACTTACATATGCAATTCAGAGCTGATGATTCCAAGACTCAGTAGGCCATTAATCTACCATCATAATTAATGCATCAGAGTGTACTTTGCAAGGCTACACTCTCCACTAAAAAAACATGGAGATTGTGGAACTGTAAAAACGAGGAATAACACTGAGAACCAGTCTGGAGTTCTGGGCCCTGGATATCCAGGCCTTATACTAAGGTAGGAGTTGTTGAATAAAAGGGAGAAGGGACAGGGAGTGGTGAGAATAAAAACGTTGTCACTAGTGATGAAAAAGGCAGAGATGGGAAGTTATAGGAAGTTAGCTAGGAAGAAGGTGGAAGCATTCACCCTATCTAAAGGTTCAATTCATGATGATGCCACAGCTGTGGCCTGGAGTACAAGCGGTTCCTCCCTCAGTTTCCTCTGAGTGTGTACAGCTGCCATGTGACATAGAATGAGCAGCAGATTGAAAAGGTTTCATAGGTTTTGGTTGAACCACATGCTATCCTTCAATTTGAATCAGTTCAGTTTTACTTGTATCATGCTTTTAACAATGGCCATTGTCTCAAAGCAGCTTTACAGAAATATATAAGATCAGGATATATGTTTTTAATTTATTTAAATTCAGCTATAATAAGCAAGGAAAAAATTCCCTGAGACAATATCAGGAAGAAACCTGAGAGGAACCAGGCTCTAACGGGAACTCATCCTCTTCTGTGCGACTGCGACACTGGATAGTATGAGTGTAAATCATTTCTATAACTGTATACCATATAGTGAAAAAACCTCCCCATTTCACATGAGAGAACTAGTGATTAGTGATTGGGGGAAAAAATGGGAAATACCTTCCTCTGTAATCACAATCTTTTCTCTGGATAATACCAGATAAAATTTCTAGAATTATACAATCCTAAATGATTTTTTGGCTTGACTCTTGGGCAAAAGTCATCAAATGTTCTGTGTTGTGAGTTCTTCTTTATGAAAATGTATTCCTGAAACTCCTCAGGAAGCAAAGCACCATTATCTTCCCAAATAACTAATGAGATTGAAGAGCTTGCTTCCTATTTCCCAGAAGCCAAGTCTACATCACGCTGCACTATTATATACAAACTGTTGAAATGATGCATTTCCGCTTAACCACATCCTCAGCACTTTAAAGTTCATCAGAAAGGATTCATCATAGGGGTTTTATTGTTTTACAGGTCTGGGTGGCATCACATTTATAACACCCCAAGCCAAGCCTTAGATTTTAGTTTTGAGACGTTGACAGTTAAATTACACCTCTCGTTCCTGATCTTTCAGCATGTAGGCCAGACAGCACAAAGGCATCCTCCACATATCACTTAGCAGGAATGGAAGATGACTAGAATAAACAGCTGGTTTTCTCCTCATATACACAGTCGCTCTTGCGCACTCTCTTTCTCTCTCTATCTCTCTCTCTCTCTCTCGCTCACACACACACTTTCACATTGACAGATTGTCCACTTCCCTATTAACTCTGAGGTGACACAGCCAGTAAATGAATCAGTAGGGAAGCGGTGTGGATTTCTCTTTTATTGTCTGACACACATACATAAACTGATTATTGCTATAACTGCTATTGCTCATGGCTTTCACTATCTGGCCTGCATTGGGTCAAATTTTTTAGCCCAAAACATGAAGAAAATAATAAACAGGAGATTCTGACACATGCTGAATGGAAGATGGAAGTCTATAATAAAGGTGGATCTTGACCTGGATGTAATGTTTAATGTTCGTCAGAATTCTACCTTCAAGAAACCATTTTTCTATGTTTGTATTCATGCCAGTTCCATGTGCTAGGAAGGACTCTGTAGTGAAAGAACATAAAACTTGAGATTGAGGAAAATAATTGAGAAAGACAGGGAAATCCAACATTTCATATGTTCTGCTTCGTATGCTATTTATCTTCTATCACTCTTTGGCAAGTAAAATGTGAAGGGGAAAAAACAGAGCATAAATTTGATCAGATTGCAAAACCCTTGCAACACTGTGAAGACACTTTCATTTTAATGTCTTGTTTTGGATGTTATACAACAGTTTGTTCTCAGCATTTGTTTGGCTCACACTCCACCAGCCACACCATGAGTACAGGAATTTCCTTTTGCAACGTCCTATCTGTCCTGTCTCCAATCTCCTCTTATTGCCCGTAATTTACAAAATGAAGAAGATAACTTTGTCCGAGTGAAAACACATTATGATAAAATCTTTTACACTTACATCTTACGAAAATCCACCACTATTTATAAACCACAGCTATTATGTGATCCGTGTGTAATTGGGCAGAAGAGTCATTTTGTACTAATTATAGGTAAATATTTACATATTATACAATGAACCTCAGAATAATTGCACTCTACATGAAAACAACCTAAAATACTCAACTTAAACATACAGACAAACTGTATATTTTTAGCACTGGTTTCAGAATTGCTGTAGCATTGGCACCCCAAGACTTATTGGAAGTCTCCCCCAGCAAGTCTAACACCGTTAGAGACACACAGAGGATTGTAGACACTCCTCCATCAACAACATTTCAAGCTGATTCTTCAACACAGAGTTCAAATCCAGAGACTGAGACATAACCATTGTTAAACACTGATTTTGTTCCCTGCAACCATTTTCTGTGTTGATGTGGATGTTTGTTTGGGGTCATTATCATGTTGAAAGCTCTGTCTACAGTCAAAACATGACCCAGAGAGAATATCCAGAGAGAAGCATGCCATCAAGTTTCAAAAGAAGCCCTAGAATAGAAACTACAAAAAACCCAGATTATTAAGAAATCGGATTTAGTATTTGAACTTTCCTTAGTGTGTTTAGTTTTACAATCATTAGCAGTGAATCAGGAGCTAATCCTTGGAACACGGGGAACAAGGGAAATAAATTTAACCTTTGATGGCACACCAGTCCATTACAGGGCACTGTGTGCACATACCATTACACGTTCTATGTAAAAATTAGTACATCCAATCCACCAACCTACTGTTAGTGTTTTTAGCCAGACAGAGGAACCTGAAGGAAATCTACTCGAACACAGGGACAGAAAGAGCAAAGATAGAAAGAGTTCCAAGAAAGAAAGAATTTCCACAGAAAGAGTGAAGATCTCAGGTTCGTTCCAGAAACCTGGAGATGTTGTGAGCAGGAAGCACTTGTAACAATTTACCACATTGTAAAAGAAGTAAACCATTTGGACCCAGATTGCTAAATAAAACTGAAAGATACAGTATATCTTCAATATATCTTGCATATGTTGATTCACACAGTGCTTCACACAGAGTTAAAAATATACATGCTGACATTAGATATACCTGGCTATTAAAGAGGAGGCCAAGAAATAAAGGTGCTGGTTATTATATTAATGCTTAGTCTACAAAAGTGACTTGTATCTTTACTGTTTAGTCTCCCAGTATGGATTGAGTAATAAACCTCTGTTCTGTTCCCACACCTTCAGTCTGTTGTTGGTAACAGTAGTAAAAATACGTCTATAAATGGATCCTAATTAAAATATATGTCTTTCTTCAATGCCATCATGTTCATAAATTCCTGCAAAGTATATTCAGTCCATCAGGCCAGTCATACATCAAATCAGACCCCGGTGCTCCCTCTGGCCTGGCCTGTGTGATGTACCCATCGCACTCCAAAAGCTTTCCTTTTGGCTCTCGTCTCTGTATAATAATATACTCTATTTTTCTGTCCCTGCAATGCAACAAACCGAGAACGCAGTTTTGCACATCGTATAGCTTCATCTGGTCAATTTTTTAAAAACCGAAAGCAGACCTTTCATTTCCTGTCTGTAAGCCTGTAGGGTTTGAGAGGCTCTGAGATGTTCTGAGTGAGAGTGTAGGGTGATGTGGAGAGTTTGGCTCGAGTCTCAGCTCTGCTCCTGTTTCACGTCTGTAGAGAGAAGCTCTTATATACCACACAGCATGTGTAGCGCCTGGAGCGGTCTGTCTCGTACACACTGTATGTGTGTCTGCTTGTCTCTCTCTTTCTAAGTCCCTTTTCGTCTGCTGTGTCCACTGATTATTACTTATGTAAGACCCTAAAAAAAATATGTGCTGGGGAAATAAACAACATCAGGGTGGTAACACTAACTTCCCTTTACATCAGGCCACATCACTCCACCCCATTGTTGATTATTTTCCTAAAACAGCAAACCACAAGTGTTTTAATCCTGAAAAATAATAACTAAACGGTATTTGTTTCCACTTGCACAATTTGTTTAAGTTGCCAACAAATCTTGAATAGTACAATCAAACACCATAAAAATCAACTAAAGATCTCATCTTGGTCTTGGTTGCTCTCTATATAGGCATTAAAAACAATCGTAATGAATGGCATCCTTAATGCAAATAAACAAAAACAATAATTAAGCACATGAACATCATGCATAGTATTTTGTTTAAGCCCATTTTCATGAAGGGTGCAAATATTTTTAGAGTTTATTGTATAAGAAACATGAATCCTTTTCCTTGAGAGGACACCACACAGCAGTATATGCCATCAATCTCACAGGGATCCAAATTAACTAGAATCTGTTAAAGGGTGCCAGAGTAATATATTTGTTCTGTTCTCTCCTGTTGCCGTGGTCATGATGTTTTGTTGTAGAACAGCTAGTGCTTTAGGTGCTTGTGAGGATTTGGAGGCAAAAATGCCTTTCCCAGATGGCTGCTGATCTAAAAGACATTTGGATTAAGCAGAGACAGAGAGTGAAAGACAGACTGTATCAGGTTTGACAGAGAGAGAGAGAGAGACATAAAGAGAGATTAGCAAGGGATCATTAAATATAAGTAATGGGCTTCTGAGTGGTACAAGTGAAAACATTTGCCACATCGTCTGGAGATCAATGGAGAGCTTGAATCCTGATGATGCCACAGCCACAAATAGCCAAGAGATCAAAAGTAGCCGTGCTTTCTGGGTAGGTGGGAGGGCTGGCATACTCTCTTTCCTCGGTCAGTCACAGCAACACTAACCAATCACGTACGTCCGTGAACTCAGAAGACTGTAGCTAGAACTTTCCTAGTCCCTGAAATGAAAATTAACTAAATTAACTATATAAAGTGCATGAAATGAACATTCTGCACGTCTTCAGGAAGCCCAAATCCTCTCCACTTTATGATAGGAGAAAGCTAACTTGTGGGTGGGAGCTGGTCATGACCAAATTAGGAAGAAAATGATGGAATATTCCCAAACGAACCCATAAAATAATAACATACTTTCTGTGGAAGCAAAATAATCTTGGGCCACAGTGATTGTTTTGGTGTTGATTATTGTCCTACAGCAGCATATCCTGTCTCATTTAATCCTTAATATATATATAAAAAAAAGAGAGACAGTGAGAGAGACACGCACATGTACAGCATATAAATAAGCCAAATATATGAGTATCTGCATGTGAAACTAAGCAAGGCCGACTAGAGCTAACCTTATCACCAAACCCCACTTACTCAGCCTCATTCTTTCTTTATACCACAGAAATCTACCAATGATTAAATATGTATATTAATGAAATAATGAAGTCAGATGTTTTACTAGTTCATATGTAGTTCCAGTTTATTGTTAAGGAATGGCTCAGATATGAACAGTTTTCCCACATTAGCTGATAAGAAGTTAACCATTGCAGTTCCCAAGAAACCAAAAATCACCTCTTTTATAGTGAAGATGAAAAACTCCTGTTTAATGCTGACACCGGAGACTCCTCCCATAAAACATTAAATAAATGTGTCCATACAGAACACTTCACCATATAACGATTATAGTGCAGAGTCTTTTTGAATGAGCTGGTATTACAGAAACATTAACATTGGAACAAGCTTGCACAGCTTTGAGACTTCATCAGCACTCTTAAACGCTTATAGATATTTAAGACTTATGCAGTATACTGTACAGATATTACAGTTGTGTTATAGACAGCACTGTGATGCGAGAGAAAGTGTGTCAGAGAAATGGTCTGGTCTACATCTCTGAGGTCTGAAGTGCTGCCAATGTGTATAACACACCATGTTCCTCAGGATAAAAAACTGCATGATTTAGTAGTGCTATTCACTCGAGGGAGTTCTTTGTCAGTGTTCTGTATCTCTCTTTGAAGCTCAACAGTGATTTGGCATCAGTTTGTTGTTTGCAGGCCGATCCAGATGGAGCCGGATAGTGCTGATACGACGTGGACTCTGTGGAGTCTGTGTTATTGTGTTGCAGAGTCAAAATCAATCTGAGTGTTTAAAGTAACCTTTAGACATGGCTATGGAGCCAGTTCTAGGAAACGAGACAGACAAAATTAAACCTGAGTGTGTTTATATCTGTGTTCATGTGTTTGTGTGTTCATATTCTGAATTCCTAAATTAGACAGGGTTTAATTTGAGGAGGGATGCGAAGGGGAATTTCCTCAGCACCCCAACCCCACCAGCTGAGTTGAACAAAAATGACAAGTAGTTAATTATAGAGATCTGTATTCTATTTCCATGGTAGAAATTAAAACCACAGCATGGATGAATTTTTGAATCTGATTGGTGAGAAGGTGTGTGTTCAATAACTCCATCGCTACTTTTATTTTAAATGGACTGATTCTGATATGTTGTTATTTTTATAGTAACAGCTCATACATTTATAGTGGATTCTCTACATTACCAATAATAAGCAGATATGAACAAATATGTTTTTGTAAAAAGGAAAAATGTGTAATCGCTGATGGGGTTAAGTTCTTTGTTATGAGACATTTCTTTACCATTTTTGGAAAGAGTCTCGGGTATCCACGCTTTGTCATGGTGCTATGTAAAGTTCCCCAGAACAGGAAAATAGTCACGCCAGGGGGTTTATGCTTTTGTGGTTCTCTGTAATGTCATAATGATGACAAGCTGTGTATTTCTGTCTGAGACAGAGAGGCAGAAGGAAAACATCATTATCATTGGTGTAAAATGATGTAGGATAATAGAAAGTATCTTGTCTTGCAGATGTTCCACATCATGAAACCTCACTATATAACTAAAAAAAAGTGCATATATTTCAATTATCCATCCATCCATCCATCCATCTTCTCTACCACTTATTCTTCACAGACAACTCTTGCAGATGTTCCACATCATGAAATCGTACTATATAACTCAAAAACTTCTTGTCCTTTAAAAAAATAAAAATTGCAAATCACTATGATAAAAATGGAAAAACATGACATGTTCACACATGAAAATATAACCTTATGCCACACTGTATCTTCATATATTTCAATTATCCATCCATCCATCCATCTTCTGTACCACTCATTCTTCACTCATTCTTCTCTGGGCATAGGCTGGGGGACACCATGGACAGGGTGTCAACCCATCATAGGGCACAACTGCACACACACACACACACACACCCAATTCCTGGGGGAGGAAACTGGAGTACCTGGAGGAAACCCCTGAAACACAGGGAGAACATGGGAGCAAACTTCAAACTTCCTGCAGAGGCAGGAATTCCCCTTCATATTATTTCATTATTCCTTACTGAACACAGTATTTAGTGTTTCTTGTGTTAAACCAGTAATCAGCAATTAATGTATAACAGGAAAATAATCAATTATAGGATGATAACAATAACTGCTTCACATCAAGTCACCTTACACCAACTCACAGCTGACGGTTTTTATTGTTTTGTTTTTTCCTGTGCAGCTATATTTTCCTCAACACTGAACCCACCATAAGTGTCCTGGAATTATATGTTAGCTTATGTACTGATGTGTGTCTGTATTATAGGTGTGAGTGTCAGTTACATTGCTGTGTGTGTGTGTGTGTGTTTGAGGAGGATCCAGGTTTAGAACAAGTGCTCATAAACAAGACAGGGACGAGCCTCTGATGTACAGCTGCAAGCATTTATACCACAATCTTTATATACACAGCTCTGTCCTAATGCACTTCTGGCTCATACTCTACACACACCCACACACTCAAGACACACACAGAGGGTTATGTGATCTGAGACAGGCCATAAGGTCTACGTCCTAACATCCTTATAGACTCTATGACAAGCCACACTGTCTAGCAGACCACCCTGTCCTATTCTTGGTTATATCCTCCCTTTTGGGGATTTTCTAAAGAATTCTGCTGTCTAATACACTTTAATTGTCTTAGGTTTATCTCTGGGGGGAATCTGATAAACACTTAGAGCTAGATCTAAGATGGAGCACTGGCGCACTTGTGATTGCCATTGTGTTAGAAGAAGGAAAGGGGGAAAGTCAGTGTCTGGGTGTGACCACTGGATGAAGTCCAAAACATACACATACACCCCTGGTGGCTATTTTCCTGTAATGGAGTCTCTTTCTTTTCATAGGAACTAAACTTTTCATTTCAAGTTTCAGAAGGTGACAGCAAAGCCAGTGTGCCATTGTTTTGTCCGTGACCCCAGGACTGACCTCGGTGTCCATCGACTCCAGTGTGTCTACTCCTCAAAAGACGCATATTGTCTAAAATTAGACAAATTTGCAATGCATGATGGCTACACTTCACCATAAGATATAGTATGAAGTTATTCAAGTCTGCATTCTCTTCCCTAAATAGACCATAAGTGTATTTTTGGCTCCAGATACAAGCTCATGCCTGGAAGCTTGGAAGACAAATCAAGACATTCAGGAGGACATTTATAGGATTCCTGAGCAGCAGGCTTGAAATTTACAAAGCATTTCTGAGCTTTGAATGCCCCAGTGGAGACAGTGAAGAGCTCTGTTCCGTAAAGAAGAGCTGAACCTCTTCCAGCCCAGCGTCCGCATGCAGCCAGCACGAAAGCTCGAGCACTCCGTCCCAACACTCCAATTATGTGTTCCTGACCTAACTGGGCCGCTGAAAGACAAGCCTGAACAGCTCCAAGTCCAACTCAGCAAGTCTTAATCCTCTTTCTATGTGTCTTCTTTTGTGTCTCATACAACCTCCAACATGTCAGACTTTCTTGTTCTTTGTCAAAAGCACATGTTGTCAAAACACTAGAGATGAGATCCACCCTGCGCAGCGCTCTCCACACTCCAAACCTGACAGAACTGCAAAAGCAAAGGGATTCAGGGATGACTTCAACATCAGACAGGAGATCCATAAGGACAATAGACTACAAAAAATGCCTGGGACACTTAAAATGATCCAAGGCAAGGACCTTAGAGTGTTAACCAGCTCAAAATCCTACCGGCGCCTGTGAAATCAAGTTGCCAGTGAGAACAGAATGTTCTCACTAAACTTAATGAATTATTTATCAGTCTGTAAGAAGGTTGGCTGGATTTTCTCACCTACAACTGAAAACACTGCAGCAATGTTGTAGGAATGTTTGGTAAAATAATTGAATAAAAAATTTGTAAAATAAACCTTTAAGAAAGTGTTCTGCTTACCTAAAAACGGGTAGGTGGAGTAACATCCAAGGGAGCCATTTCTAAATGATCGTAAGCAGAATGATTATTTCTCTTTAGCTTTTATTATCACTTATGTTACAATAGCTATAGTAGTGGTTTCCTCACCAGCCTCAATTCCTTTCACTATTTAATTAGACTAAAGATGAAGTTTGTCTTCTTAAAGAGAAACCCGAGAAAATTCATCTGTCCTGATTTCATCCGGAAACTGAGATGTTTTCGATTTACTCTTCGTATAGCACCAACACTTTAGCACAAAACAGGTTTTGGTAATAAGTGAATAATGTTAGTTAGAGTTGATTAAAATTCTGTTATTATTCAGAAGGCTGAGAGCCTTACAGCCACTGTTGATCCCCTGAGCAAAGCCTTTGTCTTCTAATAGCACTGTTTTATATTTTTTTCATGTATGATTGTATTCTCTCTCAATAAAGGAAATAAATGGACACGTGAGTAATCGCTGTTTTCTGATCATCTGAATGTTCTGTGCATGGTGAAATGAACTGATACTGCAGACAGATTGCTGGATAAGTCCATGACTCGAGTCATTACAAGGCTTACTCACACACACACCTGAGGATTTAAGAAGCTGTGAAAGTACAGTGCATGTTTCAACAGCCTCAGGCCTCGGACACGTGTAAATCAGAACAGAATGAGCCTGTGTATCAGCTGAGGATAAAACCTCTGTGTGTGTGTGTGTGTGTGTGTGTGTGTTTGTGTGTGTGTGTGTTTACTGTATTGTAGTGAGGGTAATGGTAGCCAGCTGATGTGTACACTCATCACTTTTGTCTGTTTGCATATGTGAGTATGTCCGGTCAGCATTTTAAAGTAAGTGTGTGTGTGTGTGAGGGAAATGAATAACCAGTAGTTATCAGAATTAGGTGTAGTCTTGTCCGCTCTGCTCCGAAGGTTTTGGCCTTTGGGAGTGTTTTATTAAAACCCTCCACATCAGTGCTAGGAAGATGGAGAGGATTTATGACTTGGATCTCCCTGTGTTACATGATAGATAAAGGGATGTTTTGAGAGGAAAGAAAGCTAGATAGATTCATAGATGGGAAAACCTAGTATTAAAACTCAAAGGGGTGAGAAATCTCTGTACACATTTCTACAGCTCTGAGAGGCTGTCCGTGCTTGACCGTGCAGGTAACGCTGTGTGAGTGATGAAGGGTCTGCTCATGGTTGCGTGTGAGAGGTTTAAAGAACTGGAACAGAGCCATGGCCTTTAGGCAGCACTCGCCTTATTCAACCCTCTGAGTCATTGTTATATCAGAGCCAAACTGACGAGCATGCCTTCTAACACTAACTCAACATCAGCACAGTTCACCTTCAGCATGAGCTCTTTACAAGGAAGAAATAAGGAAGGAAGGAAGGAAGGAAGGAAAGAAAGAAAGAAAGAAAGAAAGAAAGAAAGAAAGAAAGAAAGAAAGAAAGAAACACAGAAAGAAAGAAAGAAAGAAAGAAAGAAAGAAAGAAAGAAAGAAAGAAAGAAAGAAAGAAAGAAAGAAAGAAAGAAAAGAAAGAGTGTGTATGATGTGTATGTATAGTGAAGAGTGTATGATGTATATTAATAATAAAGAGTGTATGATGTATAGGGGTAGTGAAGAGTGTATGATATATAGGGATAGTGAAGAGTGTGTATGATGTATATGTATAGTGAAGAGTGTATGATATATAGGGATAGTGAAGAGTGTGTATGATGTATATGTATAGTGACGAGTGTATGATATATAGGGATAGTGAAGAGTGTGTATGATGTATATGTATAGTGAAGAGTGTATGATATATAGGGATAGTGAAGAGTGTGTATGATGTATATGTATAGTGAAGAGTGTATGATATATAGGGATAGTGAAGAGTGTGTATGATGTATATGTATAGTGACGAGTGTATGATATATAGGGATAGTGAAGAGTGTGTATGATGTATATGTATAGTGACGAGTGTATGATATATAGGGATAGTGAAGAGTGTGTATGATGTATATGTATAGTGAAGAGTGTATGATATATAGGGATAGTGAAGAGTGTGTATGATGTATATGTATAGTGACGAGTGTGTATGATGTATATGTATAGTGAAGAGTGTGTATGATGTATAGGGGCAGTGAAGAGTGTGTATGATGTATATGTATAGTGAAGAGTGTGTATGATGTATAGGGGCAGTGAAGAGTGTGTATGATGTATAGGGGCAGTGAAGAGTGTGTATGATGTATAGGGGCAGTGAAGAGTGTGTATGATGTATAGGGGCAGTGAAGAGTGTGTATGATGTATAGGGGCAGTGAAGATGTGTATGATGTATAGGGATAGTGAAGAGTGTGTATGATGTATAGGGATAGTGAAGATGTGTATGATGTATAGGGGCAGTGAAGAGTGTGTATGATGTATAGGGGCAGTGAAGATGTGTATGATGTATATGTATAGTGAAGAGTGTGTATGATGTATATGTATAGTGACGAGTGTGTATGATGTATGGGGCAGTGAAGAGTGTGTATGATGTATATGTATAGTGAAGAGTGTGTATGATGTATAGGGGCAGTGAAGAGTGTGTATGATGTATAGGGGCAGTGAAGAGTGTGTATGATGTATAGGGATAGTGAAGAGTGTGTATGATGTATAGGGATAGTGAAGATGTGTATGATGTATAGGGGCAGTGAAGAGTGTGTATGATGTATAGGGGCAGTGAAGATGTGTATGATGTATATGTATAGTGAAGAGTGTGTATGATGTATATGTATAGTGACGAGTGTGTATGATGTATGGGGCAGTGAAGAGTGTGTATGATGTATATGTATAGTGAAGAGTGTGTATGATGTATATGTATAGTGACGAGTGTGTATGATGTATATGTATAGTGAAGAGTGTGTATGATGTATAGGGGCAGTGAAGAGTGTGTATGATGTATATGTATAGTGAAGAGTGTGTATGATGTATATGTATAGTGACGAGTGTGTATGATGTATATGTATAGTGACGAGTGTGTATGATGTATATGTATAGTGAAGAGTGTGTATGATGTATATGTATAGTGACGAGTGTGTATGATGTATATGTATAGTGACGAGTGTGTATGATGTATATGTATAGTGAAGAGTGTGTATGATGTATGGGGCAGTGAAGAGTGTGTATGATGTATATGTATAGTGAAGAGTGTGTATGATGTATATGTATAGTGAAGAGTGTGTATGATGTATATGTATAGTGAAGAGTGTGTATGATGTATGGGGCAGTGAAGAGTGTGTATGATGTATAGGGGCAGTAAAGAGTGTATGATATGTAATGATAGTAAAGAGTATGTATATGTATAGGGGTGGTAAAGAGTGTATGATGTATATTGATAGTATATTGTATGATGATTAGCAGTGTTTAGGCTTTGCCCAGCTTTGTCCTGGCCATGTAGAGAAGTGGCAGTTAGCTCACACTCTTCAGCACTGCTATATATACACAGTCCTCCATCACTGAGTCTGACACAATGTTAAACCCAGTTAAACCCTGCAGCTAGAACAGTGGAGTGGAGAAAGCCTGCTGCGGCCAAACCCACAAACAAACATAGATGACAGAGCATTTCTTTCCCCACAGTTCTATTCCACTTCAGTGTCACAGTCAGTAATCAGAGAGTCAGGGAGAGGAGCATCAGATGAGCCAGGGGATAAGATGTCTTACTCCTGCAAATGTGCATGACTGAAAAATAAAGTGTTATGAAGGCTTTCACATCTATTAGTCTATTTGTCAAGTCAAAAATACATACTTTCATTGCCTTGTAACTTGGCTTGGTTTCATTTTGCACACACTTAGGGAACTGAAAAGCAAAAACAACTAAAGGTTGTGTAGAGCTCAGAATTTACTCATACATAAATCACTTTTCTTCATTGATTTAGATAATCATATATATATATATATATATATATATATATATATATAAAACAGGTTTAACATTCTGTGCAACACAAGCAGCTTTAAACACACCGTAACATTAGAATTTCTTTTTCTTCAGGAGAAAGAAAACAAAAGAAAAGAAAGCTACAACCGTTTTAAAAATAATGGACAAAATCTTTAACTTTGGAGAGATGAATGTAAAGAAAAAAAGAAAAGACACCTATAGATAAACAAACAAAAACAGAAAGAAAGAAAGAAAGAAAGAAAGAAAGAAAGAAAGAAAGAAAGAAAGAAAGAAAGAATTTTAAGCACTATGAAAGAAATAAATGGATTATTCACCATATATAGAAAAGAATGTAAGAATCTAAGAAAGAAAGAAAGAAAGAAAGAAAGAAAGAAAGAAAGAAAGAAAGAAAGAAAGACATACCCCCTACCTATTTTAAACACTATTAAAGAAATAAACGGATTATTCTCCAGAGAGAATATATAGAAAAGAATGTAAGAAAGAAAGAAAGAAAGAAAGAAAGAAAGAAAGAAAGAAAGAAAGAAAGAAAGAACAGGTTTGACTTTAGTGAAGTGAATGTAAGAAAGTAAACTAAAATGATCCATGGCACTACATTCTCACAGCAGTATGATTTGATTATGCAAAGCATCTTAGTGATTTTAACTCTATTAGACTCAGTTCTGTTTCATGGTTTACATGCATGTCTGTCTGTTTCCTGTTTTGACCTTGTGGAGTAAAAGAGAGACTCAGAGAACCAAACGAGAAATAGAGAAATGTACTGAATGACCCTGTAGTCTGTTAACTCTGAAACCTCGAACTCCAGCTTCAGCAGAGATAATTCTATCTGCCTGTATCCTCTCCAAGGGTCTGTAGGAGCATATATATAATAGCGTATATATATAATACAGGAATGTCCTGTAGGTCTGAGGTTTCAGCCCCTGAGACAACTCCAATCAGCGTGGAAGATCTTGGTTTGTCTCGTCTTGGTGTAAAAACATTCCTCGACATGATGGTGTGGAGCGTTTACTGAAAAAATAATAATAGCCTTTTCTCCAGAGGAGCAGGGAGTGTGTGGTGCCATCCAATCACAGAAAACACTCGCAAAATGAACAACGCTGTGGGATTATTAAGATATTATCCAGTGGGGTCAGGTATGTCCATAAAACAACATGATTTCTGGTGAATAATTTAATTTCAGTAATTACATGAAGTCATGGTTGTTAGGTTTTATTATTGTTTCATTTGAAAGAAGGGAGTTGCATGATTTCCTCAAACCTTTCCATAAGGAAAAACAACACAGTCTGCTGGCAATGAGCTAGCATTCTCCTAGCGCTATAAATTATTATACCGCTGCTGAATTCTTGAATCTGATTGGTCAGAAGGTGTTGATTAAATTAGTTATTATTTGTATAGTAACTCATTCACATGTTCTCCTATGGCAGTAGAAAGTAATAATAAGGTGAAAATAAAAAAAAACAAAAATGTGCTGTTAGTTATCAAGGAACTTCCTGGACAGCCTGAAGATATGTGGGATTGCTGTGGAGGTGCCATGGAGGTGGCTTTAAACTGCTGTTCTGCTTGGTTTTGTGCCCGGGTCTCCATCATTGAACATTTGATGACTTCGGCAAGAAGAACCTGATGCTCAAAGTTGCTTAAAGGATTATGGCTATATGGTGTACATTTCCTTTCTATGGTGTATAGAAACGCTGCTTTGCAATGATTTCCACTGTTCAAAGCACTTTACAAATAAAAATGAACTGAAATGAATTGTAACTGATATGGTGTAGCTTTCTGAAAGGAGTCTCCAGGGTCGGTATCAGTCAGTAAGTTTTTGCAAAATCTTCAGGACGGAGGATTTTGTGCTTTCTGGTTTCTTGGCTACATGATAAGCTGCCATATTTTGTAAAAAATAAATAAATAAATAAATAAATAAAGAGATCCTGGTGAGGGAATGACTTTTATAGCTGCTGTAACATAAGTGATAACAAGAACTAGCTTGTTTCCGGGCCATTCCACAACACTGAATGTAGCAATAAACTGATTAAAAAAAGTATATTATACTGGTGTTTAATTAATAAAAACATACGCCTATCCATATCCGTATCTCTAGGAGGAAAGTAGACTTGTTACTATGGTTATTACCCACAACTGGAGATCTGACTCAAGCAGGTAAATGCTTGTAGAATGTTAGTTCAAACACTCAGGGTAGGTGAATGACGCATTAAACATATACAGCTATCAGCTTATCAGTGAAACGCTAACATGCCAGCATACAGCCAAACAGATGCCCAGTGAATGAATTCATGACTTCGGAATTTACAATGAGAGAAAAACACGATTAGAATAACACACAGTTTATCTGTGCTGCTGTTTCCTGCTGCTGCTTTATGATACCCAGAAGTAATGTTGAATAAATTGCACATTTATTGGCTATGGCAGCAAGATGCTGTGGTTAGATTAGAGGGATTGGATTTTATAGATTCATAGCAAAGAGCATAAATACAATGTTAATATGCTAAGTGAAAGAGAGATTCATGGAGTTGCTGTGGAGGTGCCATGGAGGTGGCTTTTAACTGCTGTTATCGTGCTCAGTTTTCTGAACGGGTCTCTGTCATTCAATATTTAAGAAGAAATTTATGTTAAAACTATAATGAATTACCCTGATGCTCATTCTCATAATATTCAGGGATTGAATATTTTAGATTCATAGCAAAGAGCATAAACACAATGTTTGAACCTGGCTGTTGAAATGTAGGACACAATTTTCAGGTGAGAAAATGTCTACACTAAGACCACATCGATTAGATGTCACAGCGGCGATGTGGTAGCTCGAGTGGTTAAGGAGCTGAGTCATTGTTTGGAAGTTCGGGGTTCAAGCCCCAGGACCAACAAGCTGCCACTGTTGGGCCCTTGAGCAAGACCCCCAACCCACCCTGGGGTGCTGCATCACGGCTGACCCTGTGCTCTGACCCCAACCACTAAGGAAGGGATATGCAAAGAAAAAATTTCACTGTATATGTGACAACTTAGCTTAAGCAGAATTCAAGCTTATATCATAAGGAGATATTCACATAATTAGGGAGCCATTTCTCTAAAATACATAAGCAATATTGACTTTTCATATTTTAACACAAGTTCTGTTGTCGCTTTTGGTTTCTTCTTCTCTTAAGACAAAAATGACATTTTTTAACCTTTAATGTTTTTGCAAAGTCTGTCTTATCAGGCTAATCCAACAGAGCTATAACTCACATACCTGATGACCAAAGGCCATGAAATTAAATTACTTTTATTGCATATAAATTTGTTTTACAAGGCAATCAGCTGGTACATGGTTCTGATTGTACCTCATTTACTTCTGTTGTGGTAGATAATAACAGAAAGCCCTTATGTTTTTGTATATGTTGCTATATTTCCTGTTACGTTGCATTATGTTATGCTATGCTGCTGATTGTTCTGCTGTTTAACCTTATTTATTTAACCAATTTGTTTTATAAGAAAAACTAGCCAACTAACTAAATAAATAACTATTTACAACATTAATTACCAAAAACAATGTAACAAACTCAGTACTCAACAATTACCATTTATCCATCATTGTAAAGCATTAAGAAAAACATTAACATACACTTATTTCATTCTTTTATCTTCATTAAGCATCTAATCCTGGTCAGGGTCAGAGTGGATCCAGAGCTGATCCCTGGAATACTGCATGTGAGGTGTATATATACAGTATCGTACAGTATTAATACGCGTTGTTGCCACTAAATCCTTATTTCTGTAATATTGTGTCACGTTCTCCCTGGGTGTTTGCACTGATTTTGTTTCTATGGCAGCAGAGTGTTTGTTGAGTATCGTTGAGTAAACTGTCGCACCCATCAAGGCCAAGGAAAGTCACAGTACGGTATTGTTTTACCCCGAGCTTGGCTATGCTCCGATAACGCCAAACACACAGACACTACTGTTCAGCGTGTGTGTTCATAGGTGTGATATGACACTATCACATTGGTCTCATCTCGTTTTCAGAGACGTGTCTCCAACCTCTCCCTTTCTTCCTCTCTTTATCTGCTTTCGGAAGTGTGAGTCAGTGTTTCAAACATTGTTTAAACATTTTCGTTAATCAGTAGTGAATACAGTTCAGAACAACCTGTATACGTGTGAACGTATATGTGTGTTGGAACAAAACATTACTAATACACTAGACCTGTTTTATAATGTGCCAGATGTGCTAGATGAACTTCCCATGAACCATAACTATGAAAGCTCTGATTACATAGAAGATTTGTTTTTTTTAATAATGGGGGATGTGGCAGCTTAGTGGTTAAGGTGTTGGACTACTGTGAGCTTGAACCAAGGTGCAACTGCTGGGCCCCTGAGCAAGGCCCTTAATCCTCAACTGCTCAATTGTATAAAAATGAGATGAAATGTAAGTCACTCTGGATAAGGGTGTCTACCAAATGCCAGAAATGGGCTATACCCCAAAGCTATGAGTCGACAGATCAGCCAGAATTTCAACTTTTACAACCAGAGAAACACACCTGTTTCTCAAGTGATCAAAAATATTGGAACAGGCGATCTCTTGTTAGGCCATTGTGCTCTGTTAGAATGATTGCTTAAGCCCTGGGTTTCACCTGTTTATTGTTAAAAATGAGAAACCAATATAAAGGCCAGAGACATGTCTATGGGAGGAAGGCAAACGTTAAAACTGAGAAAAGAGCCATTACACAAGCACTGGGAATACAGTGGGCCAACACACAAAAAAAGGAAGACTCCAGTGTACTAACAACAAGACATCTGGCAAGAGAAGCAACAGCTCTGACCATAGATTAAACAAATCTCAGGTTTATCTTGAAGTGTGTGACTGTTCTTACGATAGCGTTTCTGTAGTAACCATTTATACACTGATTTTTACGGTAGATGCTCCATATAAACATGTAATTGATATGAAGATGTTTTCTGTTTAGTTAACATTTTTGGAAGGATTTTATAGAGTCACTGCTTTGTTACACTACTAAAGCTCTAATTGTATGTTTTCTGCCAAACATACTGCATTTTCTTTTGCCTTAGTAACTTCAAGAGAAAGAAGAAAAGACAGGGATATGTGAGAACAGGAACTTGCTTTTTTTTTTTTTTTTTTTTGCAGTTGTTCAACAACATTAAATATAACCATAATATATTATTCTCTATAGTATCTCTATATTTTCTAAAAACTGTCTTACAAATTCCTATAATCTAAAAAATAAAACACTTCGAGACGTGCTGTTTTAGCCTGCTGTGTGTACTCAAGCACGTAGCTTACATGTTTATCTACTTTTGCAAAATTTGTGTAGGATGTTTAAACGATTTAAGGTTTAATGTCCAATTGACCAGTTAACATTTTCATCTAGTTTTTATTTCTGGAGGAAAAAATGCCATTCCATTTAAGCATATGGTTGAATCATTTCTTTTCAACCCAGAAAAAAAAAACGTCTCAAATGAACAATTTTCGTCTTGAACAAAATGAACTGAAGGGCCATAAAAGTCACTTATCACTGAGACCATCTCGAGGGCAGACATAACAGTGGTCTGTAGGAAGCACTTGAGAGAAATATCTGCTCTAGCAATCTACTGTAAAGTTTTAACACAGACACATGTACATGCATATACACTGGGATCCAGCTGTGGTGGCAACAGCTGGTGAGTGTGTTACTGCACTCAGACAAAACAAGCCTTTCAGACTGAGCCTGAGAGGAAAGTCATGATTAAAGCACTTCCTGTCTGGCTGAACAGCATGGCGACTGGTGCTGGCTGTCTCCTGTCACTCTCTATACACTTTTTTAAACCTTAGAGCTGGGTGTAATTTATTACCATACTAAATTGGTACCAGAAAAAAAGCGTATGAACACAAACGGTCAAATTGTTTTGGGTCTTTCTATGATAGGGGTGCCATTAATGCCCACAATATTATACTTATGTGTTTAAAGTAAAGATAAAAGACATTGTACTACAGGTAAAGTGACCTACACAACCATCTTTGGACATCAGATAAACAACATTGATTAAAGATTATTAAAAAAAATATCAACAGCACTATATAATGACTGAAAGTGGAGTAGTGGTTCCTCCTGTTATGGCACTGTTTAGTGTGGAGAGAGTATATCAGTTACAAGCCACCTCCTGACTCAGAGGTTCTGAGGTTCAATTAGACCAGGGTTTCCAACCAGGGGTTCGTGGTGGCTTTGGAGGGAGACTTTTTAAGACTTTGACAGAAACAACAACAACACTTTTTAACAATGCGTACCTTTTACAAGTAAAAATCTAAATTCCTGAATGTTTATTGTAGCAATTTATTGTAACCCCATAAGCAAAAATGTATATACTCACAGTTTATTCTTAGTATGTGAGAGTGAAATGTATTATATACATTATTTTTGGACTTATAATGAACTTATTTGGACTTATTTGCATCGACAGTGACAAGACCAAACCTTTTCCCAAGTGTGTGATATGTCTGAAGCAGCATTCTAATGAAATGAAATTTCTTAAGAACAAGTTTGTTCACAAAATGCGAAAACCTGGCCATAAAACCCAAAAGAAGCACCAAAGGTTAAGATTAAAACAAAACTTTTTCAAGAAGCAAAAGATCTTCTTAACCTTTTGTTAACCTGCTTAACATCTCTGTTTTTGCTCAAGGCAAATAGTTTAAGTTGATCTGACAAAAACGGTTTGGGAGCCCCCTTTGTAAGACAAAAAACAACATGGTTTTGTCTCTGCTTCTGATTTTGCAAGCTGTCTGCATCTACGTCTCTGCTTTGAGTCACATTAAAATTAAGGACAAATGCTCAGAAACAGACAGTGATGAAATGTCTCAAGTCTGTCACCCCAGAACCTTCACCCTGTCAACGTATTCCCAGCAGCAACAGGAAACAAGAACAAGAGCCTGCTGTCAGCACCACCACCTTTTCATGACCTCCTCCTTTTCTACTGCACCTATAATTAACTCTTCTTTTAGCTCCTTAAGCAAAGGGAGCATAACAGAGAGAAAATAAGTGTAAGGAAAAAAGAGAAAGAGAGATGCATGATCTAGAGATGCCTTGAACTTTCCTGGTGCCGTAGAAGTTCGTGTGAGTGATTTGAAGAGAAGAGCAAAAACCATTCTGTTGGAACTAGTCATTAATTAAGATGATTGGATGAATATTGACATATATATATATATATATATATATATATATACAGTGAGGGAAAAAATTATTTGATCCCCTGCTGATTTTGCACGTTTGCCCACTGACAAAGAAATGATCAGTCTGTAATTTTAATGGTAGGTTTATCTGAACAGTGAGAGACAGAATAACAACAAAAAAATCCAGAAAAAAGCATTTCAGAAAAGTTCTACATTGATTTGCATTTTATTGAGTGAAATAAGTATTTGACCCCTTTGCAAAACATGACTTAGTACTTGGTGCCAAACCCTTGTTGGCAATCACAGACGTCAGACATTTCTTGTAGTTGGCCACCAGGTTTGCACACATCTCACATCTCAAGGAATTTGGGCCCACTCCTCTTTGCAGATCCTCTCCAAGTCATTAAGGTTTTGTGGCTGACCCTTCAGCTCCCTCCACAGATTTTCTATGGGATTAAGGTCTGGAGACTGGCTAGGCCACTACAGGACCTTAATGTGCTTCTTTTTGAACCACTCCTTTTTTGCCTTGGCCGTGTGTTTTGGGTCATTGTCAGGCTGGAATATCCATCCACGACCCATTTTCAATGCCCTGGCTGAGGGAAGGAGGTTCTCACTCAAGATTTGACGGTACATGGCTCCGTCCATCGTCCCTTTGATGCGGTGCGGTTGTCCTGTCTCCTTGCAGAAAAACACCCCCAAAGCATAATGTTTCCACCTCCATGTTTGACTGTGGGGATGGTCTTCTTGGGGTCATAGGCAGCATTCCTCCTCCTCCGAACACGGCGAGTTGAATTGATGCCAAAGAGCTGGATTTTGGTCTCATTTGACCACAACACTTTCACCCAGTTCTCCTCTGAATCATTCAGATGTTCACTGGCAAACTTCAGATGAGCCTGTACATGTGCTTTCTTACCTTGCGGGCGCTACTGGATTTCAGTCTTTCACGGCATAGTGTGTTACCAATTGTTTTCTTGGTGACTATGGTCCCAGCTGCCTTGAGATCATTGACAAAATCCTCCAGCGTAATTCTGGGCTGATTCCTCGCCGTTCTCATGATCATTGAAACTCCATGAGGTGAGATCTTGAATGGAGCCCCAGACCGAGGAAGATTGACAGTCCTTTTGTGTTTCTTCCATTTGGGAATAATCGCACCAACTGTTGTCACCTTCTCACCAACTGCTTGGCGATGGTCTTGTAGCTCATTCCAGCCTTGTGTAGGTCTACAATCTTGTCCCTGACATCCATGGACAGCTCTTTGGTCTTGACCATGATGGAGAGTTTGGAATCTGATTGATTGCTTCCTACTGTGAACGGATGTCTTTCACACAGTTAACGAGCTGAGATTAAGAGCACTCCCCGAGAGTGCTCCTACTGTAATCTCAGCTCCTTACCTGTATAAAAGACACCTGGGAGCCAGAAATCTTTCTGATTGATAGGGGGTCAAATACTTATTTCACTCATTAAAATGCAAATCAATGTAGAACTTTTCTGAAATGCGTTTTTCTGGATTTTTTTTGTTGTTATTCTGTCTCTCACTGTTCAGATAAACCTACCATTAAAATTACAAACTGATCATTTCTTTGTCAGTGGGCAAACGTACAAAATCAGCAGGGGATCAAATATTTTTTTCCCTCACTGTATATATAAAGAGAACAGAAGAGAGACTAGAAAGATTTCCTAGAGCAGGCTTGTTTGATCATATTAGTCACGATTGAGACATTGCGATTGTTATTAAAAGTCAAAATAAAAAATGTGGTTTGGAACACAGCCAAAGTATTCATGACTTAGAGGATGTAATTATCTGCTTCCAATGTTATCATCTGTTCACAAGAATAATTAGAATAAATACTTTATTACATTAACGTCATTTTTAAAGTTGATGAGTTCCAGGGAAAAACAGCCAACACTAACAAGAGCGTAGCTTTACACAAGTGTTAGCTGTCTAGCAAGCAGTAATTGTGTAAGTTCTGCCTGTTTTCATGCCTTGTAAACCTGATCGCTAATGCTGATGAGGCTAGAGCATAAAGAGTCAGTGGTGTAATGTTAAGAAGTAAAATTACTTCATTACAGTACTTAAGTATTTTTTGAGAGTTTTTGTACTTTACTTGAGTTTTTATATTTCTGTCAACTTTTACTTCACTACTTTTTTGAAACAAATTCTATACTTTTACACCGATACATTTTCTGTTTGGCATTTTCGTTACTCACTACAAAAAAAACCTGCGTCCAAATTTGCGGTAAGGGAAGTTTGTGGTCAGTGATGACTTTAGCCTATGTCCACATGTAGCTGGGTATTTTTATACTTCGTTTTTTTTTTTTTTTTTTAAATCTGTCCACACGACCTACGTGTTAAAAATAATATCTTTGTCCACATGAAAATGCAAAACGCCCTGTTAAGTGCTGTCAGGAGCATGCCTAGCCAATCAGAAGCCTAGACAAGACTTTATTACCGGTTCTGGTAGTTTAACAACAATGGCGCATCGTGGGAAAGCGATGCCTTTGACAAATTTCATTGTAGAATGTAGAAGTCCGACCGGGTCTCGTCCAAAACCGCCATCGCTGTGTGCATTGTCGGAGTTTGGTATGTAGCAGCAATGAGCTCCGTATTACATTCCGGCCCTCTGTTCATGACCGTAATGTGTGAGTAACTGTGCGTGTATGTGCACGCATGTAAAAAGTCCAGTAAACAACGTTAACACAGTCACTAGTTTACACAAGTCTGCTATTGCACAAAATATCTTCATAAAAAAAGCTGACATCAAATCAAGGAGACCAGCACACAGACAATGATGTCAATTCGTAAAAATCTCAGTTTTCCCTGTCTATACTACACCATCGAAAAATGTTTTGGAAAATCTTCACTTTGGAAGGAGTTTTCCAAAAGCTCCGTTTTCAACGACCTCAAACTGCATTAGCATGTGGACGAAAGGTCAAAACGCAGAGAAAAATCTCCCTTCTTAAAAATACCCGGCTACGTGTGGACATGGCCTTAGTTACAAGCGCACATGTATGGAAACACTGATACTGTACACTTCATTACAATACAGTTCTAAAGGCCTCTTCTTTCTTTCATGCAAGTCTTATTTTTTTGGTGGTGCTCTTATTGAGAAGTTTAAGAAAGAAAGCGCTACAGAATAAAATTCATAATTCTCTAAATTATTACAGTCTTGCTTTTTTATTAATTTACTTCTACTTTTACTTTCCATACTTGAATACATTCATGAAAATACTACTTTTGATACTTAAGTACAGTTTATTTCAGATACTTTAAGACTTTTACTCAAGTCGAATTATAATGGTTGACTTTAACTTTTACTCGAGTCATTTTATAACAAAATACCTGTACTTTTACAGGTGCCTTTTGGGTACTTTACACAACACTGTAAAGAGTTAGCCTCCTAATATGAGCTAGCTAGTTAAAAGACAAGCTCTGGTTGCATTGAAAGATTTGTGCTTCTGTTTCCTCTCAGTGTTTTACTTATGCAGGATCATGGAGTGAGTCTTTGCTTGCTCCTGCTCGTTGTAGCTCTGAGGCTGAATATAGTTGATTAGTTGTGAGAACCAAATCTCACTTAGTCATCTGTGGTGTATATATTTTTTACTCTGTGTGTGTCATTATGTGTGTTTTGAGAGCCAATCCCATTAGCTGATTTTCACTTATGAACAGCTTGTGTTTTTTATATATACATGGCTGGAGTGTGTAGACGCAATGACATTCCCGGGATGGTGTGTGGCATACCTTCTGCCATATTTGACTGGTAAATACTCCAAATGTTAGAGTGATTAATAATGGCTCAGAATACCAAGTATGTTTTCTTGGTTCAATATTTATGTCATTTATTTATCTATAGTATCCATTTATACTGTGGTGGATCTCTAGCAGATTCCAGGAACACTGTGGCATGCAGTGGGAATACACTATGGATTCAATACAAAGCCCCATGTACACACACATTCAC
Organism: Hemibagrus wyckioides; assembly: GCF_019097595.1. NCBI lineage: Eukaryota > Metazoa > Chordata > Actinopteri > Siluriformes > Bagridae > Hemibagrus > Hemibagrus wyckioides. Next base: position 14,767,850 of record NC_080728.1, on the reverse strand, counting down.
ACACAGCCATTATTATTAGTAGTATTAGTAGAAGTAGAAACAAAAGTAATAATAATAAAAGTAGAAGTAATAGTAGTAATAGTGGTAATAATAGTAAAAGTAGTAGTAGTACTATTGATAGTGGTAGTAGATATAGAGGTAATAGTGGTAGAAATAGTGGTAGTAGTGGTAGTAGTAGAAGCTGAAGTAATAGTAATGGTAGTAGCAGCAGTAGTAGCAACAGTAAAAGTAGTAGTAACAGTAAAATTACTAGTTGTGTTAGTAGAAGCTGAAGTAGTAATAGTTGTAGTAGTAAAAGTAAATGTAGTAATAATAGTAAATGGAGTAGTATTAATAGTAGTAGAAGTAGTAGTAATGGTAAATGGAGTAGAATTAGTAGTAGTAGAAGTAGTAGTAATGGTAAATGGAGTAGAATTAGTAGTAGTAGAAGTAGTAGTAATGGTAAATGGAGTAGAATTAGTAGTAGTAGAAGTAGTAGTAATGGTAAATGGAGTAGAATTAGTAGTAGTAGAAGTAGTAGTAATGGTAAATGGAGTAGAATTAGTAGTAGTAGAAGTAGTAGTAATGGTAAATGGAGTAGAATTAGTAGTAGTAGAAGTAGTAGTAATGGTAAATGGAGTAAAATAATAGTAGTAGAGGTAGTAGCAATAGTAAATGTAGTAGTATTGATAGTAGCAGAAGTAGTAGTAATGGTAAATGGGGTAAAAGTAATAGTAGTAGAGGTAGTAGCAATAGTAAATGTAGTAGAATTAGTAGTAGTAGAAGTAGTAATAATGGTAAATGTAGTAAAAGTAATAGTAGTAGAAGTAGTAGTAATAGTAAATGTAGTAGTAGTAATAGTAGTAGAGGTACCAGTGATAATAAATGTAGTAGAAATAGTAGTTATAGTAAATGTAGCAGAATTAGTAGTAGTAGAAGTAGTAAAAAATAAATGTAGTAGTAGTAATAGTTGTAGTAAGAGTAGTAAAAGTAGTAATAATAGTAGTTTTAAGAAAAATGAATAATGACTACTGTTAAGTCGGTTTGCATGAATTCTTACAAATGTGCAGTTTGGGTCTGTCCTGTTTTTCAGGTCACAGCTAGAGATCTTGGTCTTTGTTCCATGAGCGTATCAGTTAGAACAGAAGCTCTTGTATGGTGGAGCTCTTCCTGGTTTAAGGGCATGTTTGCTACAAATGTGCTCATATTGTTATGAGAGTGGAATGGAAATTAGACTGCCCCATGACCATGATCAAAATGTACGACACTAAGAAGCCACATTTAGCCCGTATCTGGCCAGAAAGGTCTTTAAAAACAAGGTGCTTGTGTCACACATTGTACGTGTTTTTTGTTTTTTTTTCTTAAAACTTGCCCAGAGAACAATGGGCCACAAAGGGATTTCAGAGCGAGCCCGTATCAGTGTCACCATGACATCACAGCCTGAAAATGTGCTCTCTAGTCACCTGCATTTTGTCTAAATGGACTTCCCCCCACATCTCTCTCTCTCTCTCTCTCTCTCTCTCTCTATCTCTGTCTCTCACCCGTGACATACACACATTTACGTTATTATCACTTCATCTTTCCTCTGTCTGCCCTTCAACAATCAGCGCTTTCTGTGTTTGCCTTTATACACACGAGTTTAAAGTAATCAGTACGTCATAAAGAACAAGACCTTGTTAGAAAGAAACCGGTTTTCTAAAACAAGGAACAGGTCTGGTGTTTTTTTCTCAGCTCTGATCATCAGACATAACATTCCCCTACACACCAGCATTTATTTTTTTAATGCAATCTGCCCGCATACCTCTGTAAAGTTTTCAGTTTATTTTACAGTTCAGCTCTTTGTTCTCGAAGACTAGATAATCAGAACAGCTTGAATCATCCTTCCTTAGTCTTAATCTTCACATAATCTTAACACTATTGTTTTGGCTGCCTGGTTATTCATTTTAAACATATTAGATATTCACTGCTGACAATTGTTCTGTATTTACAACAAAACCTAGAGGTAAATGTGAGCAGTTGTGAGTGAGGTTCATAGGCATGGCCCTATTGTTTTGGTCTTAACATTGTATATTCATATCCATATTCCTAACAAAAACAAAACACACACACACACGAGTAGTGTGTCTGCTAAAACAGAATAAAAAAAACCCCTCATCATTCCCATATGAAAAATACAATGCACTGAAAGCATTTTATGTCTAATTGCTCATATAACTTTATTAATAATTCCTACTATACTACACTGTTGTATTTTCTTCAATTCTGATTGGTCACAATGTGATTAGCTCTATAATATATAACAGTATTGTCTGAGAGTCAAAGCACAGGTTTATATTAAGGTGCTTGTTATAATACATTATCATTTTATAGTAATAGTGACTTGTCCGTTTTTTACACCACATATAAAACACCTCATATATTAAAATTTTCTGTAAAGACACATATTGAGCATTTTCTTAGAAAGAAAACTGGAGACACCACCTCCGGATTATTATCTTTTTTTCCTTTTTACAAGTGAGAGAGAAGAAAGAGAAGTTTGCGCGGGAACGATTATAATGTTAGTGACGAGGAATTCCTGGACGTTCCACGACATCAACAGCAGCTATAACCAGCTAAAAAGCATGGCGTGTTGTCTGTTAATAAATCTAACGTGTGTAATAATGTAATTTAGATCAAATGGAATCGGTGTAAGTGGAATAAAAAAACTGGGGAGTGATGGCAGCGACTGTGCATCATGTTCGGTTGCATCATTGATTATTTTCCTGTAGCAACACTCCCCAAAGTGTTTCATGACAACTGAAAAAAATACAAGTATACACATAAATGGACACAATATGACGTCTGGACATTCACAAACCCACCCAGTCTGTGGGATTTCATAAGAATGATAACACGAATGTGTGACTGGATTTCAAGCATAAGCTCTGTGTGGGAGTAGTTGTGAGTTGCAGCTCATGTTTTACTCAGCATTCACACCTACATGACAGAGAGACAGTGAGTAAAAAGGAAGGGAAAAAGCCTGTCATCAGCAGACAGCGCAAAGCACACAGACACACCGACAAATTCTCACATACAGTGCACACACACATTAAACAAACCTCTGCATTTATTAAAGGCACAATAAATGACATACAGCTCTACAAAATTCAGCTCCACATGAACACGTGTCTTAATGTCACGTGATCAACAGGAACACAATAAAAGTACAGCATGTCTTTTGTCTGTTTTTTTTTTTTTTTGTACTGTGTTTTAAAAACAAGAACCGGCCCAAACATGCAGCAACACAACGTAGGGGGTTAAACCCAGCATGCATGAGGTGCTTGGATTAATGTGGTTCCTTTACCTGACTGTTTAAACAGATTACCACCAATGCAATTACTCACGAACAGGCTGCTTGACAAAAGAGTTTTAAATTTCATCGACAATAACAAGACGGATTTCAACTGACTGTAGGTGAAAATACACTGAAACGGCTCGATGAAATAAACACGCTAAAATCTTCGGTAAAGTCACGATGGATTTCTGTTCTGCATTTCTGCAATTAAAAAAAAAAATCACTGGGTTTGTATGTCTTTATGAGACATTAAACAAGGAACTCACCTGTACAAACAAAGCGGCAGTGTATTAGACTATTGTATTATTTTTTATTTTTTGTGTGGTTAGTGTTCGCAAAAACTATGACACAACGATATGTGTAACCAGTCAGAATTGAGCAGTGTTACTAGCCCCACCCCTGCACAGCGGTTAGTACTGTTCCACTTTTAAGCAGATATACAGAACCACAGAACTGGAACCTATGGATCGACATACACAATACATACACTATGTTGCCAAAATTTTTGGGATGTCTGCCATGACATGCACATGAATTTCATTTGGAGTTGATCACTATAACAGCTCCAACTCTTCTGGGAAGGCTTTCCACAGGGTTTAGGAGTGTGTTTTTGACCATTCCTCTAGAAGTGCATTTGTGAGGTCAGGCACTGATGTTGGACGAGAAGGTCTGGCTCACAGTCTCCACTCTAATTCATCCCAAAGGTGTTCTATCAGGTTGAGGTCAGGACTCTGTGCAGGCCAGTCAAGTTCCTCCATACCAAACTCTCTCATCCATGTCTTTATGGACCTTGCTTTGTGCACTAGTGTGCATTCATGTTGGAACAGGAAGGGGTCATCCCTAAACTGTTCCCACAAAGTATGGAGCATGAAATTATCCAAAATGTCTTAAGCATTAAGAGTTCTTTTCACTGGAAGCCCAACCCCTGAATTCAATGATTTAGAGTGGTGTCCCAAAACCTTTGGTAATATAGTGTACATAAACAACACATAAGACCTTACACATATATATTGTAGGTATAAAACATGCAGTATCAGAAATAACCACTGATTTATACCACAGAAATTCGCCTGCAGTTTATTAATCACTTTCTGACCAATCAGGATCAAGAATTCAGCATGTGATATAATACATAGTTGTTAGTGATCAGGTTTAGTGTAAAGATAATAAACACTACATGTGTTTAAATGTAAACTTGTGTATGAGTGTGTGTGCATATATCTGAGCGAGGCATAGTTATTGGAAGTTATACTTTTCCGATGTCTTTCAGCATGAGTAGGTGTGTCGGTGTGTCCTGTTGTGCTCCATGTGTGTGAGTGGAGAAATATGTGGGAAAAAGCTTGGGATAAATATGGCACTATAGCGTGATGAGGTGGAATTTTCCTTTTTCCCCAGGGAGCAACTGATACGCTCTGAGGTATGGCTCTAATCAGTGAGGTCACACACAAGCCCACATACACAGACAAAGCGCTTAATCCCTGTTCGCTGTAGTCACCCAGAGAACGATGACATCATTCACCTGTGGCTGTGGAGTGTTTGCTCGCACAAAATGCTTTCGTAAACACACACTCTTCTAAACACGCTGATTAGAGTCTCCTTTTAAAGGCTCTTAAGCTATAACGTAATTACACATTAATGCACTTTCAACACAAGAGCAGATTAAAAGTTTATCTTGAACATGTCTGTAATTCATGATACACCTCAAAGCGGTCTTTCTCAAGGATGTATTTTCTCAGGTAGCACAATCCACATGCCTGTCTGTTTCCTTTCTTTACATTTTTGTATTCCCCTGTGACACCATTCATATCTTACACCTATCTCGTTCCTTCATTTTCCTCTTTATAAGCATTTGGTCTTGATCAGATACCTGCTGTGCTCCATACAGCACATTCCCAGAGACCTTTGACCCAGTTCACAGCGTGCTGAGCTTGACTCTGAGAAAGTCTACAATACCTTTGCTCAATCAAGCACTATCACAATTATGTATGTTTGAATAAATGCCTTATGTACATTTGATTTCTCTTGCAGTGCATTAAGTAATACGTGACCAAAATCACGCTCTATAATGTGATCCATTTGTTTTTCATGGTTTTGTCAATATATTTTCGCAAGTCATGCATTGTATGGACTTTTTAAGAATCTAAGGGTACAATGGACACCAAAACTGGAAAGCTGAAGAATGGATAAGCAACTGCCCAGTGCCGGTGAGTCTATGCCTGATTTTGTCTGACAGACATGGAACCTGATCTGATCTGATCTGATCTTCTGCAGATGTAGCTCATCTATCTCAAGGATTCTGAGATGCTTTTCTGCTCACCACGGATGTAAAGGGTGATTATTTAAGCATTCCTGCCAGCTCAAACCAGTCTACTCTGACATCTCTCATAAACTCCAAACGACCTGCTACTCAATGGATGTACATTCTGTCTAAATTTCTGAGATTATTAGGTGGGAAAATCCCAGCAGATCAGCAGTTTTTTGGCCATCCTGCACCAAAGTCACAGTCGCTGAGTTTCTGAATTTGTAAAATAACTACTGCTAAATTCAGCTGCACCGACTGAATGACTTTGCAAGGTGAACATGAATTCCTAATAACAGACAGTATGTGGGTGTGTTAATGGCGCAATCCTTTTAAAATGTTTGGTTGCTTCAGTCAGCCTTATCTCTGTTGCATGTTTCTAACCACACCAATGTGATTACAGCATATGAGAATTTCAGCAAGTTACTCTGTCCTGAGAAAAGAGCAGAAAATCATTCTACATGTATGTTCAACACATTTTTGTTTCATAGTTTTATGAAATCCTCATAGTTGTGTGTAAAATAAATCTAAACCCCTAAATAATCTGTATCATTTATACTGAGATTTTTTCCCCACTTTTTCAGAGGGGAAAAGGGAAAGAAGTGTAAAGAAAAGTGTCTCAGATTTTAACTGTATGGATCTATAAGTAAAAAAAAAAAAACTCTCATGATTGTGTCATTTGGTAAACCTGTTTTATTTATTTTTTGTTCTATGGACAAGTTCAAATATGGAGTATTGTACAGACATGATGGATGATCCAGTGTGTTAGTGCCTCTCTACAATAAACCAAGGGCTTGTACACAACTCACTTTGGACCAAAGTGCAAAGTTGCTTACTTTTTGCTAATGGAAGTCCAGTGACATTAAAACAAAAGCTACTGATCACTTAGTGACCTCAAAATTCTAAATTCAGTGTGCATCAAATCCTGCTTTTGTGGTTTCTAACATTTAAAGTCAAGCTTTCATACTTTCAGTCTTAGGCTGCCTAGCCCTGTGTTTACAAGTAGCTCATGAGGCTTGTAGTTTGTGCACTGGATTAGCAGATTAGCAATGTAAGCTAACAGTACACTATATACACTCACCAGAGGTGCTTGTTTCCAAGATGTATTTTTCTTTGTAATGTCTCTATACACATTTAATGACAAGATGTTGGAAGACTTGCTAACATTTATGCATATCAGAATCAGAAAACACTTGCCACTGATTTGTTAAAACTAATCCCTGTGAGTAACTTATTCTGTCTCTAATTAGTTTAGAGAGAAATTACAAAGAAAATGAAGCTTGGAAGCTGGTAAATTAGACCAAACTGTAGATAAAAACTAAAGTCTGAGTGAGAAATTGAAGAAACACTGACAGGCACATGCCATATTATTGATGTGAGGAATCGGTTGAGTCAAATCTTTAGATTTTCTTACTTGCTAAAATCACAGGAAACTAATCATCACCCGTGGCTTGCTAGCGGGAACACGGGGTAGTTGTGTCTTCGCTAAATGCATATCGGTAAGTCAGAAAGAAGATTCATCATGCTGTTATGTTTTCACACTGTGACCTTGTGCATCTTATCTCTCAGGGTCAGAGGCTAATCACTCAGAAGCAGCGAGGCAGTGACTGATCACCGCAGGAAAAACTCATAGCTTTATTTTGGACGTGTGAGTGAAGGTCTGTCACATTTTGCTTTTGACTTTCTCTCTAGTTGAAAGATGGTTGAACGGAGGGGGCAAAAAGTGCCTCTCATTCTTCTTCTTCTTCTTCTTCTTCTTCTTCTTCATGTGATACAATGATTAATGGTGTTAAATTAGGGGGTTAAAATTCATCTGTGAGTAAATACAGTGTAATAATCCTGTACTACATCAGCTCTCTGGATTTGTTTCTCAAGATAGCTAGAATATTTTAGCAGAGATTTTTGGCTTTAGATATAATAAAACATCTAATTCCTCACGCTTTCCTCATCCTGCTCTTTCTCTGGCTCTCTTTGGGCACAACAATAATAATACTCCTTGGTGTTGGGCAAGATTTGAAGCAGACCTATTTATAGTGATACCTTGCTGAACTCTGACCTTAGCACACGGTTTGAAATAGACACCGTTTATCCATCGCTGATAAGTGACAAAAAGGATAACGATGACCTGTCTGCCAGTGCTCTCTTTACAGCCTGTGCGATGCGCTTTGCACAAGTTGAAAAGGTATGGATCAGTTTTCAGTCGCTATTTCAAGCATGGCTTCTCTTGCACCGTTTTTTTTAACACCTACTATTGTTGCCTGCATTTAAGTCCCCCTATCCATCCACCCCCTCCAAAAAAAAACCCAAAAAAACCTCAGTCTCTCCCTCAGTGTTTACCCAACATGGCTAAACCGGTCACTCACAATTTGTTTACCCTAAACAGACCAGCATGACTTAGACTCAGTGATGTGCCACATCAATGATGTATTAGAAAGCTGGAAAAACTGGGAATGCTGCCATGCTGGGAATCATCTGTCTGGATCCCATCTAGTCCAGGGGTCTCAGCTTCAGTCTTAGAGACTCATGCTCTCCTAATCCTGCAAACACCTGACTCACAGATTTATATCAATCTGTCTACTCTACTGTACTTGGGTACATTACCGTTTCTATTTTAACGACTAATTCACAGGGAATTGTATGACAGACAGTCCACAATAATCAAAGTCCAATAATAAGCAAAATAAACGAAAGTCTGATTTATCAAATAGAAATACTATATACTTTAAACTCACAAAGCTTTCTGTAAGGAGCAACAGATTTCAGCATCTAGTCTCAACATCTTGACACTAAACTGCAAGTTTTTTCTCATTAACTCCAAGAGAAAGCCAGGGAGACAATGGATCAAACATATGTAAATGTGCTGCAATATTAAATGCAACTATAAACAGTTAAAAGTATGTCAATCTTTAATAAAAAAAAAATAATCATTGAGAAAGTTCTGTGTAATTAAAGGAGTCAGTACCACTGACCCAATGTTCCTGATCCCTTCTACTCTCTGGACCTGCCAGATCCATCCTGATGGACCCTGCTTCTGGTTGGAGTTCACTTGTTAGATGCTTGCCTCTGTGGACAGTGGTGCACATGTGCTGCCTGGGGATACATGGGATTGCTGTGGATTGTACCACTTAGAAGCCATGAAGATGCCTTTGAAATGCAATCGATGTGAACAGGTTTGCACACGTCTCCATCAGTGAACAGCTGATAACTTCAAAAAGAAACTTGAATGAATTACAATTACATTGCACCATATAGTCCATAATTATACCCACTGTCATCCAGGTGAGGATGGGTTCCCTTCTGAGTCGGGTTCCTCTAGAACTAGAGTTACAACATTAAATTTTCTAGAATGTTCCTGTGAACATACACTATATTGCCAAAAGTATTCGCTCACCTGCCTTGACTCGCATATGAACTTAAGTGACATCCCATTCCTAATCCATAGGGTTCAATATGACGTCAGTCCACCCTTTGCAGCTATAACAGCTTCAACTCTTCTGGGAAGGCTGTCCACAAGGTTTAGGAGTGTGTTTATGGGAATTTTTGACCATTCTTCCAGAAGCGCATTTGTGAGGTCACACACTGATGTTGGACGAGAAGGCCTGGCTCTCAGTCTCCGCTCTAATTCATCCCAAAGGTGTTCTATTGGGTTGAGGTCAGGACTCAACTGTGCAGGCCAGTCAAGTTCATCCACACCAGACTCTGTCATCCATGTCTTTATGGACCTTGCTTTGTGCACTGGTGCATAGTCATGTTGGAAGAGGAAGGGGCCAGCTCCAAACTGTTCCCACAAAGTTGGGAGCATGGAATTGTCCAAAATGTCTTGGTATGCTGAAGCATTCAGAGTTCCTTTCACTGGAACTAAGGGGCCAAGCCCAGCTCCTGAAAAACAACCCCACACCATAATCCCCCCTCCACCAAACTTTACACTTGGCACAATGCAGTCAGACAAGTACCGTTCTCCTGGCAACCGCCAAACCCAGACTCGTCCATCAGATTGCCAGATGGAGAAGCGCGATTCGTCACTCCAGAGAACGCGTCTCCACTGCTCTAGAGTCCAGTGGCGGCGTGCTTTACACCACTGCATCCGACACTTTGCATTGCACTTGGTGATGTATGGCTTGGATGCAGCTGCTCGGCCATGGAAACCCATTCCATGAAGCTCTCTGCGCACTGTTCTTGAGCTAATCTGAAGGCCACATGAAGTTTGGAGGTCTGTAGCGATTGACTCTGCAGAAAGTTGGCGACCTCTTCGCACTATGCGCCTCAGCATCCGCTGACCCCGCTCCGTCAGTTTACGTGGCCTACCACTTCGTGGCTGAGTTGCTGTCGTTCCCAAACACTTCCACGTTCTTATAATACAGCTGACAGTTGACTGTGGAATATTTAGGAGCGAGGAAATTTCACGACTGGATTTGTTGCACAGGTGGCATCCTATCACAGTTCCACGCTGGAATTCACTGAGCTCCTGAGAGCGACCCATTCTTTCACAAATGTTTGTAAAAACAGTCTGCATGCCTAGGTGCTTGATTTTATACACCTGTGGCCATGGAAGTGATTGGAACACCTGATTCTGATTATTTGGATGGGTGAGCGAGTACTTTTGGCAATATAGTGTATATTACAATACAACCTGACAATATGAAGTCATAAACTCAACACTCACAATTCTAAATGTAATCATAACTATGTATACTAAAAACTAAGTATTTTTTCCAGATGTATTATATATAACATATTAAACATGCATTTGTGATACATTATGAACACCGGGTTCAAATGACAAAATAAATTAAAGCATGCTCATGGACTATGTATTATGCATGTACAGTACGTGTAACTGCTATTTATATATAGATATTATATCAATATATATATATATATATATATATATATATATATATATGTTATATATATATGTTAATATATATAGATGTTATGTCAAATGTACTATTGCTGGATTCTTAGATTCAGGTGTCAGCATGTTGGCTGTAACGCTGCTGTGTAATGCTGCCTTTAACAGAGACATGGTCTTTTACAAAGCCACCCAAGAAGCCTGGTTTATTTAAGGGCACTGAATCAGTCAAGCCCACCGAGATGGTGTTTTTTTTTGTTTTGTTTTAACACTGATCTATGAACAGAAACCAGAGCCTGTCAGGAGAACAGTTCTCCTTCCTTTCTATCAAACCAAAGATTGTATGAAAATAATTTAGTAGTTTTCAGACCTGTTATGGCTTCAAGTAGCTCAAGCAATCTGGACTTGGCAAAGAGCATGGGCAAGGAAAAAACTCTCAAGCCAAAGTTATTTTTGAGACGAGCGCAACTCCAAACCCTAAGCATTCTGTCTCTCTGTCTCAATCTCTCTCAAACTCTCTCCTTCTATGTCCTTGCAAAACCCTGTGCACAAGCACTTATTCATAGAGGTTCATTAGCCCTGAAAACACAAGTCTGAACCTCTGGGCTGCTGTTCAAAAGAACCTTTTGTGCTGCAAATCTGAAAGAGCGTCTGTGCTCAGGAAAGCTTTGAAGGGGCTTCCCAGGGCAAAGCAGCACCTTCTGCCACCCATCTGTCATAGGCACTATTAACACTTCATCTTTGTCCTCTAAATTTGTTTTCTCACTCACTTGTTCCCCTCTGCCCTCATCTGAGCTGTTTCCTGAGGAAAGGAGGGGTTGGTTGGAGGTTCGTTCTCTATGTGCTGGCACATGTTAATGAGGTTTTGCAGATTAGAAGCTCCTCTCAGATTACACCATGTCAGGCTCAGTTAAGTGCAAACACACCCAAATACAGATACATGCAAGCTTCATTTCTACTGCTTACTCCCTGTTTCTTACATAATGACCAATCCCATCTTATACGTGGTTTCTCCTTTCTAGTACAACCTGTAATTTACCAAATATTCCAAACTGACTGCAATTTCCTGACCAAGCAGCAGACCAAGGCCTCATCCACATGTATATGGATACTTTTAAAAATGTAGTTTTTACTTCTCCATTTAAAGAGAAGCTTATGCTAGACTAGTTATATTCCTATATGTTATAATGTGTCATGTCAAACGCCTTAAGAATAACATGAAGAGCATGTGTTGAGAACCAACGTCCAAAAGACAAAAACCAAAAAGGACAAACATGAGGATTCATATTTTATGGACTGACCATGAGGCAGAACTACAGCTTAAGGGTGATCTTGATTATAATATCACTGATACATGTTTTTACATTCACACTATAATAAAACTAGGGATGCACTGATAACGATCTTGGCATCAGGCTAAAACACTGACTCATTTATTCATTCTTGCAAAACAAAAACAAGTCTAATACAAACATTAGATAACATATGATAATAGATGATATAAGCCATGTGATGTCATGTAATTATACTATTCTAGAATGTTCTGTGTGAACAGCATCTTCCTACAAAACAAAAAACCTGTGGTCAGTGATTCTGGTGTTGGACTAATGACCAGAAGGTTGGGAGTTTGAATCCCAGATCCATCAAGCTGCTGCTGTTGGGCCCTTGAGCAAAGCCCTGAACCCTCAATTGCTCAGTTGTATAAAAAATGAGATAAAAGTAAGTCACTCTGGTGAAGGGCATCTGCCAAATGCAATAAATGTAAATGTTTAATGGAGATTGCAAGGGCAGCTGACCTGAGACCGCAAAGCAGTAATAGTGAGCGTGCTTGTTAAAATAAATGCACAGTGCCGTGCAACGCTCATACACAAAAGCATGGAGAGTCTACACTTCACTTGTGAGTGAAGGTGTAAGTCATTGTCAGCTTGAGCTCATTTTTAATGTCCACATTGCAAACACGTTATCAGAAAAGAAAATTACAGACCACAGAGTAACATCTTGGCCTGTAGCCATGATAAACAAAACCCTGGTACAAGCAAAACATGCACAAAACCACAACGGGCATGCGCAGGTTGATGCTGTGATGTCGACACTTTCAAAAGCATACACTTTTCCGAGTCCACAAGTAAATGGTGAGAGAATATGCATGTCAACATGGACTGAATCTTTATCTAAAATACATATATGTTCCCTGATCGCAGAAACACAACAAAGTTGTTGCTGTTTTGTTTCCATAGTAAAATAGGTTGTGACCTTTCTTGAAATTTTCTGTCATTCAAATGCACTGACTCATTGCCGATGTTTTAGAAGTAATAAGAGAGTCTAATAAGAGCCGTTAGAGGTGAATAGAGATGTAACATGCGAGGTTGTTCTGCAAAGCAGGACTAAACAGACCTGAACTACAGGAAAGCTGATAATAAAAGCAGAGCGCTGGTAATGACGTGATGATCAGATTTGTGCTCCATTGAACTAATCACCTGTTATCATACACCCAGGTTTTATTTCCAATCATGAATACTTGTTTTTGGAGAGAATATGCCAACCTGCAAGATCTTACAACATCCTACCAGCAGAATTTGACATGTTTTTATTAAGTAGTTCACTTCACAACAATCCATGAGGAGAGTGCCATCCATCCTGCTCTGCTTTTTACAAGTCTATGTTTTTATGAGCAAGTATGAAAGCCCTGAAAGGCAAGGTAAAAAAAATTGATTTTCTGGGCCAAGCTTTTATTTTACTGTATTTACTGCCATCACAGCTTTGCCCTTGTGCGTGATAATCACCATATGCTTTTCTTTTGCTTTTTGTGCTTTTCCCTGCCTCCAATTGTTTTGCTCCCCAAAAGTACACACCTATTTAACCTTTAAATGTTTTTAATACTGTATACACTCACTCTCCAGGAACACCTGATCAGCCAATCATGTTGCAGTAGTGCAATGCATAAAATCAGGCAGATACAAGTCGAGAGCTTCAGCTAATATTCACATCAAACATTAAACTTGGGGGGGGGGGTGATTTCTGTGTCTTTTGGCATGGTTTTTAATACTTTATTAGTATTACATTTACTTCATTATAAGAAATCAGAAGACACAAATATGCCAGTCACTGTTTTGAGTTAAATGAGCTCTCTTTTTCTCTTCCTGAAGACGCAGAGCCGGAATGTCCCCAGAATCAGCACAGCAAACTGCAGCACAGGGGATTGAGCTTACTCAGAGCAATGACACCAAACAGCACAAACCTTTTACTGCCACTGAGGAAAGCAACAGACAATATATTATATATACTCAATATAATGAAAAGAGCCAATAATCTTGGAGACCATATGGTTGTGGGGGTAGACTGGTGTGTCTTGTTTGGGCTTGTTTAACTTTGTTGATGTTAAATCATCTGCACAGACCAATGCAGATAACACAGAGCTCCATTATTCCTGTTATTCTGCTATCACTACCTCCATGTCTATCACAGCTCTATAGGGGTAAAGTGGTCTAAATCTTATCTCTGGGCTCCAAGACCTTTCTATTGTTTAAGGTAAAGGAGTGGCATCCCAGGTAAAAGGGACAGAGAGATGTAAAGAGGGATTATGATATGTAACAGAAAGCATAGATTTCTTCTTGGTGTCTTTGCAGCCATATGCTCTACCAATAAAACCTTTCCATTAGTAAACACTAAGCTGAGCTTGGCTGAACGCCTACTGCCCTGTGCGACGTGTGGAAAAATCAACGTGCTGATGTTGCTCTTGTTCCATTTCTATTCCTCTCTCTCTCTCTCTCTCTCTCTCTCTCTCTCTGGTTGTCTGCTGGAACTCAGCACTACTGTAGCATTGTACAGTCATAAAATGAGCCTGTGGAAGCTTCCTGCTGTCAGCCTGCCAGAGAGAGAAAGAAATGAGGGCCATAACCTCCTGCAGAGTCATGGTTAAAACTAATGGCTGTGCTAATTATGACCATGCGGGCGAGGAATTTGTTCTTTGTTTGGACTGGACCATCGCTCAAGTGTGTTCACATTTACTGCAAGTTCTGCGCAGCCCCTAATTAACTCAAACTATATAAAGTGAAGTGAGCACACACACACATACACACACCACAGACATGATTGTGGGATTGGCAGACTGCCTGCTTGATGATGTGCTGATGACTTTTTTTTCCCTGCCTTTCCTCAGTTTTACTCCTCTATCCCTGGCTGTACAAACACCACATCCTTAATTTTTTCTGTTTTCCTTAATTCCATGTTTCCCCTGTAATGCCAACAGAAATGATGATTGCACACGTACACACACACACACACACACACAGTGAGGCTTGCTAACACATTCTGATCTAAAGCGATGCGGTGTTGCAGTGGTGCTGCGCTAAAATTTGCCAAAGCTTAATGTTTCTAGCAGCTGTGTTTGAACTGCATGAGCGGCTGGACATGATTAAGGCTTACGGGCAGACATGAAAAGAAGCTTTTTTCTTTCTTCTCCGTTCGGCTGTTTGGTTTCCGTCTGCTGGAGCAGCGTGTTAACGTAAGGACAGACTTCTAATAGGCCCCAGAGCACTGGCACTTTGAACAGAATGACCGAGTACAGCTCCTGACACCGGTCATTACGCGCTCCCTCTGTGCCGCTCCCTCACTTCCCAGAAGTTCTCAGGGCCAGTGTGCTTGGCCTCAAGTCTAGCTTTGTTTTACAGCTGCACAGACTTGGATCTGCGAGGCCTCATGTGGACACCAGCAGCAGTTTCTGTCCCAATGTATAAAAAGATAAAAAAAAAATCTCTGATATCTAAAGATCTTATAAATCGAGTATGCTTGGATAAGGTGATTCCATAAATGGGTGCCACTAAATATGTTAACTCATCTCAGGCACCAATCTCTCATATTTGCAATTGCTGGAACACTGCATTTAGCTCTTAAATGAGGTACAGAACTAAAAGTAACAGGGTTGAGTTTTCAGCATATAATTAGCAAACACACAAAAAGTGGCTAATTTTAGCGGCATATGAGTATTAATGACATTCTTTTGATTGATTTATTGTTTATTTGATCAGATTTTTATTAACTTTAATCGATAATTTGGGTAACAGTAATGGACAAATGATCTCATCAGTCAACATCACTGAAAAAAGTAAAAAATAACGAGAAAACTAGGAAAGGCAAAAGTGCTGTAGATGGTTTTACCTTTACTATGGGTTTATTACAATACACCAAGGTCTTACCATGTTTATGGTTTAATTGCAATCCATATAATGTATACTATAAAGTAACAGAGTGAAAAGAGTGTTTTAATAATCCCATAGTAAACTGGTGCCTTTTCATAATGGTCTGATTTTCCGTATATTAATCTAGAGTTACATCCTGCCCCAGTATTGTATTACAGGGTTTCAGGGGAAGCTGTGAGAACCTTCACACCCTGGACACATCCCAAAAAGCACGCCGGAGCCCCCGAACGCCCTGTTGACTTCGGTTTATGGTGCAAATGATCGTCTGGTTTGCAGAGGTGGCAGAGCCGAGAGCCCACGTCACAGTGAAAGCCTTCTTTGTCTGAAAAGCTGCAAAC
Organism: Hemibagrus wyckioides; assembly: GCF_019097595.1. NCBI lineage: Eukaryota > Metazoa > Chordata > Actinopteri > Siluriformes > Bagridae > Hemibagrus > Hemibagrus wyckioides. The sequence continues at coordinate 14,751,850 of NC_080728.1, read as the reverse complement.
TCCGACATACGGTTCTAATAGTTTTGCCAATGTGTTCATGCGCCGTCTGACATAATAGACGTAACTGTGCGTCTGGCTAAAAGAGATCAGAGTAAGGGAAAACAGTGCAGACTAAACATAAATCCGACAAACAAGCGTGTGCCAGCTCGGCCTCTCTGAAGTCTACCCTCTCACTGCGGGCACTGAGGTTCACATCAGTTTCTCTAAATTACCTTCACATCAACAGCACTGGGCTGTAATCTCCTTGAAACAATAAGCGACTGTTTGGGAGGACATGTGTGCAATGTTTTGACCGAGAGCACCGTTACTGAACATGGCTGCTTGTAAATTTTATAACATTTTTTCACTTTCCTGTGTATTGTATTTGTTTGAGCATTTTATATATATATCATGTTTCTGCCATTAATCTCTGAAGTCCAGATTTACAGTCCAAACCCTCTTAACCACAAGCTTTACTCTAATTACAGAGAAATTACTAAACAACATGCTTCAGCTGCATAATTACTAAAGATACGTATTTGGACAAACTGAGTGAGGTATTTTATTAGTAAATGTCCCTCATTAAATTAAATTAAAACACATTAAACAAGCTCTTATCACAGTGATTAACACTGTATTTTTACCAAATTGCTGTGATATAAGAGGAATAAAAGTCTGGGTTGTGACGTCTTTGGAAAATGTTCCACTTCACACCATCCCATCACTGTTTATTGTCCTTGAACAACACGCTCAATCATGTTTTATTTCTTACCTAATCTAAGCTTTATTTATGTGACATAATCAAGTCATCTTTTTAAACACAAAGCCAAAATGCACACACAGGCTTGAAAATGTTCTGTGTATTCAAAAAGAGGCATATAATTAATCATGTCAGGGTTTGTTTTGGCATTATTAGGGGAAATAAAAAGAAATACTGTCACCCACAGTGGAAGTAGACATTTTTCATTTCAGTACAGATTGTGTTGATTTGGTTTAGGTTCAAAAGTTAATCCTTTCCCGGTGATTAGGTTTGAAGGACAGTCTGAAGAATTATAACTGAATGGCAATTGGAGGCAATGTCTTGGAAAATCTGGCAACGTAGGTTATAGACTCCTTTCATTTAAAGTCAATATTAGTGACTTTATAAGAGAAAGGAAACTAACTGCATGTATAATCCCTTAAAAAAGAGGAACTGGAAAACTTTCCAACAAAACACTGTAATAGTCTAGCCTATAATCTCAGTGGTCTGATCATTTTACTTCTCTGTCTGTGTGGAAAGTGGAGTTATATAATCATGGGAGTTAAAAGGAACTGATGGATTGGAGGGGGAAACTATGTGCCATTTGATCAGCGGGACAATCCAATGGCAGAACTTTTAAAACCCATTAGTTCCCTTATTGAGCGAAAACCACAGTACTTGATGGTTAAAACATATGACGTGGCTTTATTCATTTTGGATTTGCCATTATGGATGGAAAATGTATGTCTGTTGCCAGTGTTTCATCAAAGATGAATACTTCCAGACCCTGAAAAGGTGTAAAAGCTGTTAAAAAGACTCAACAGCACCTGCAAAAATATGCGAGGTGTTTGTACAAAATACAGGATGACGTCACTGCACACAGATTAGTCTAGCTGTTTAGTCTTCTTTACATTCCGACAGCGATATTGTGCACAGATGAATACGAAAGAAGATACTGTCTTTTTTAAAATATTTGTTCTAAATATTTTGAAGTTATTTCCTAATATTACAGAAGTAAGTCTGGATTTATTTTAGGTTTGGGTAAATTTGCAACTTGGATATCACAACATTTAGAAAGAATCTATGAAAAGGTTTTATTTCATAACCATACACAATTTTACACAGTTTGTCTCTGTGTCTCGTGTCCTTCTATTGGCAGAACATTTAATATCAAGAACATCCAGAGAGAAAAAAGAACTAAAAACTAATTTTACCACAAAAACCCAGATGCCTTTTATCCAGATGTGGATCAACAGTAAGAAACTGGCAGGACAAAAGTCCAGTGTGACCACCACATCCATCCTGCCATCCAAACTTCATCTAGATAAAATGGTGGTATTGACTGTATATAGAGTGGACAACATGGCACTATTGACTCACAACACCGTCGTGTTGTTTTGAAGCCTTAATCTGGTCGAATTGAAAGTCGCCACCTTTACAGAGTTTCAGCAGAAACTATGCATCCATCTTTTGCCAAGACCCCCCAGTACCATCCCCCTCCTTTCCCACAACCACACCTCGACCAAACCTGTCATAATCATGCCCCTTCTGAAGCAAATGAATATCTTTCACACCCCACATCATTTCCTTTTCATTGAATTTCCTTTTTTTTCCAAGTGAATATTATTCACATTGGAGGTTTGCAGTGCAAAGAGTCAAACATCAGAAGTTCTATGTCCAAACCGTAAAATGTTGCCACCTCTCCATATCTGTCAATGTAGAATGTGTCAGTATACTTGTTGCAGCTATCGAGAACAATTAACTCCATTTACATCCAGTTTCCTTCCCCTACTTTGCATGTGACATTATTTACACAGTTCTTCTTTGAAAATCACCCACAACATGCCCGCTGACCACAAACAAGCATTTTTTTCTTTTACATTTAGGAAGTTTCGTCATTTTTCCAGCTAGGAGAACTCTTGATGATTCTCTACTTTTTTTTTTCCCCAAAAAGAACCCTGTTAGTAAGCTATCCATAGAAATCATGGATCCTCCAAGGAGATTTTCTATTAAATATATTAATAAGAGTGCACTACATAAACATTTAATGACAGCTAAAAATGTACTTTATAACAGCTGCTCAGATAAACACTACAATACAGAATGAAATTCCTACAGACATGTTATAAGCTAGACATGAACGTTTGCAGGTTTTAGTGCTAACTTGTCCGTCATGGATCCTGACATTCAAAACACAACCTTTGGCCTGCCACTCATTATTTTGTTAAAAACGCAATGGTCCACCGGGCTCACCATTTCAAAATCGCCGACACTGACCCTGTCTGAACCATCCTTGTCATCATTATCATTGTGTGTGTGTGTGTGTGTAAAACACATTCATACCCATTCACAAAGAAAAAGTCAACAATTCAGCTGCCCACATACACAAGAACTGTTGATGATCAGCGACGGCCTGTCACAAGCATTTCAACAGCCTTTTTAAATATTCACACTGGGCCTCCATCTGAAAAAAAAGAAAACAGGATCTACTCATAAAAACTCACTTTGACATTTAAGGCTGCCAGCTGGCTGTACTAATGCGCTACAATGGCAAAAATAATCGCATATCCATTTTTCCTCTTACACTTGTCTGGTTTAAATGGTTTATAGACATCTTCGGTAGAAAATATAGAAATCTCCATCTCATTCCTTCATGCATCAACGTTTTTTTCTCGCCATCATGACACATTCATTACCTGTGAATAAATATGTATAAATGTATATAGTCTTCTTTTCTTAACCACGAAGTAAAGAACGCAGACGTTACGCAAGCCTCTGCAAAGTGTCCAAAACAAGTCATAGAGTAAATCAGACCTATCCTCACATCTGCACTCAGAGGTTCACACGCCAGCCTGGAGCATGCATGTGTCTAGTTATTAACAGCAGTTTGAAGTTTAGTGATTTTGGTGTATGTGACTAAAGTAGTAAGGAATTCGTCAATACCTTACTGTGGCTAACAGCTTTTTTTTTTGTTTTTCCATCTTTCCAGTTCCATGTGCTATATATTATACATATAATTTGCAAAATGAGCTAAAACTCATTGGATGCTTTTAATTGCATTGGATGCTTTTAAAGTGATTTTAAATGGCTTGGTGTCAGGAGCATCTGGAGCAGCAATTATGTACAAATGTTGATCCTCTTCCCATTATTCAGTTTATTATATTACAGTTTGATTTAATTTGTATGTTGATTGTGTGCTTGTTTGTATATATGGCTACTATATGTAAACCTGTCTGAACCATGATGTTGTGATGCCTGTGATCTTGGCCAGGGCGTGCTTATAAAATAGATTTGCTTTGCTTGGAAAAATAAAGGTCCTATAAAATAAAAATATTTTAAAAGATGAATTAATACATAAATACATAAATAAATAAAAAACATTCTTTTAAATAGACACCATTAACTATTTAAAACACTGAAGACACTCCTTCCCTGTCTAGTTTCAAATAGCAGTTAGTTGACTAATGAGCTTTAAGATGAATAAATGAATAACAAACTGGAGTCAAACAGAAATGCTGAGAGTTTAGAAATTTTCTGTATGTTTTTAATGTAGCTTATTTATTCTAAATATCTAGGTATGTGTTCTCTTATTTTTCTTATTATTTGTTCTTTAGCTCTGCCAAAGTTCTTATTCTTTCAGTATGAATGTGCCATCATGCAGTGAAATTTAAACTGGAAAATGAACCCAAACTGGTGTTAGCATGGCTGAAAGGTCTTAGAACAGGATGTAAGTACGTAAGTAAGTAAATAAATAAATAAATAAGCACTTGGTGATGTTATTATAACAATAATAATAATTTTAGAAAATGGTGTGGCAGCATGGTACGTCTTGATTGATTATTTTACAACAAAAGCAGTTTGGCAACAGTAGTATTATTTTTATTTATTACAAAAGATCGTACTTTCTATCAATTTATAATTCCAAAGAATGCTGTAATAAAACAAATAAACACAGCTCGTTACTAAGAAACCAAATAGACCTCTCTCTCTTCTGTAAAGGAAAACTTCATTACCTAGCACTGACACTAGTGTCTCCTTTTCAGTGAACATCTCCTTATCAAAAATGTCACCATCTCACCAGTTACACAGCATTGTGGTATAAATGAGGATGTGTTCTTAAACATAACCTCTATGAGAGCTCTTTATGTCTAAACTTAACTTGCAGTGGTTTAACTGGTCTGTGTGTGGTATCTGTAAGTGCTTCCCAGCTGCCTGGTCCATCATCAGCAATGACCTGGAGTGCAGCAGGGCATCTGCCCACATTACTGTCATTCCAATTGCCTCTCACACTTGTGCACTCTTGTGCACAGACATCTATGATATCACCAATGCCATGAAACTGAGATCTCTGCATAGTAACATTAGCACTGTAAATATCCATATAATGAATTTAGTGCTTCATAGAGAAATGCAAAAGGATGTCTGCTCCTTTTAATTCAATTAAATTCCATTTTATTTGTATACCACTTTTAACAAGGGGCATGTCTCAAAACAGCTTTACAGAAATCTGAAAATTTAGAAGAGAAATGACAATGTTTAAAATTCTATTTGTATTTATCCCTAATGAGCAAGCAACAGTGGCAAGGAAACAACTTTCCTTTTAACTTTTCTGATTATATAACTTCACTTCCTGCATGAATAAAGAAGCAAAATGACCCCAACAGTGAGATTATAGACTAGACTCTAACAGAGTTTCTTTGGAAAGTTTACTAGCTCCATGATTCTATTCTGTGGTCTCCAACTGATCACAAGCTGCCGAGTTTAGAGATGTAAATTAATAGGCCTGTCACATCAAAGACAGTAAACAAGTGTGTTGTTTTTAATCCGTCTTAAATACCCTACCTCTAAATACTATATGGCTGATGTTTTGTAGAGACCTGATCACATGCATTCCAAAATTGCTGCCATAAAGCTGGAAAAACACAAAATCTTTGCATGGTGCCGCTTTAAAAGTTTCCTCCACTGTAACTGAACATGTTCCAGCATAACAAACATGTTCCTGCCAATGTTGAATTGGAGGAACTCGAGTGTCCTGTACCGAGCCCTGACCTCAACCCTACTGAACATGTTTATGATGAACTGGTAGACTGACTGCACCTCAAAATCAGGGCCTGACCTCACTAATGCTCTTCTGGCAAAAGAATAAGCAAATACAAAATCTAGTGGAAAGCCTTCCCACTGAAATGGGATATTCAACAAGCTCATATGGGTTTTGAACTTTTTTGGCCACACAGTGTACATCTAACTGTTAGAGCTGCTGTTAGAAAAGCAATCATCTTCTGACCAATCAGATTTGAGCGTTCAACAGTGCTGGGGTATAAACTCTGTGTGTTCAAAACCTGTTGGCTGGCAATGAATATCTTAAATCTAATAATAAGGAATCGGTCATGATATTAACCATAAATTACAATTTAATATTAAAATAAAAAAAGTGCACTTAACAAATACATGGACCATTTTGATGACTGAGTTTAAAAGAAATACAGTTTGCTCCTTTACATTAAATCAATCTGTTATAAAGTTTAAGGTGAGTTTAAGTCGTAGGACAGCCACAAGCCGCTGCTGAGCAAAACACTTAACCTTTATAACATCTGACCCTGTGCTTTAACCCCAGCCTCCTTCCATATTAAAATATACCATTTCCCCTTTGGGAATACTGGAGTATGTAAAAGCATTCAGTGTTATGATAATTAGAGCCTTTACACAGTCCTGACTAGTGTCAAAGTGTCACTTTTACATGCACATTCAGCATCATGTGTGTCAGAGTGTTTAAAGCACAGCATTCAGTGACTATTATGAATTATTCAAAGAGTATGAAATTGCTGAACTCAGTGACTGGTCCAGGAGTTAAAAAGGGTTCGAATTACTAAGGAGTGTATCTACTAGGAGCGGGTACAGCAAGTTGGAAAATGCAAAAGATGATCTATTGATGTATTTTTCCTTAGTCACCTTTTTCAAATAGGCAGAGTATAATAAACCCTATTGATGGATCCGATGGATGGTTTACAAAATCAATAAAGTAAATAAAGATTTCATTAAACTGATTATGTGACTGTTTTGAATACTGTGAGGATAGCACCATAACTAGAATCTATTCCAGCAGGTAGATGGTGTATGGGTTTAACCATATGTATGCTCATATTAATAACACTGCTTTCATTCTAACTTTCACCCATTAAACCTTTCTTTAAAAAACTTTTTAAAAGCATGAGAGAGCTAGCAACAAGTGCAAATGCATGTAAAATCTTGAACATTTATATGATTAAACTGATGATTATATTATTATTTATCTGGCATGACATGCAAAGGGGTAAATAATCAATAATCAATGATGATACCGCTACAATACAATCCACAGTTGATTATTTTCCAGAAGTTTTACTCCTCCTTCACTACACTGATTTGCCTCAGCCGAGAATTTCCATTCATGAAATAACACAGAATACTTGTTATATACTCCAATTAAAGTTATATTTAATGTTGTGGAACATCTGCAACGCAAGTTAGTTCCTGTTATCGGTTACAGCAGCTATAAACTGCTCTTCCCTCATATAAGATAAGCTTGTCATTGTACTAAATTCAGCATCCTAAAGATTTTCTCTGTGCCTGAACACATCTGAGAAAGTGCTGACACTGGACTCTACTTTCGAAAAATGTTAAATAAATGCCTCCTGACAGAAAACCTGTGCAAGATTAATTAATATAGAAATGATCAAGTATTAGAATGAATGCATTATTATAAGCCTGTGGTGTGTTTAACAGCTGGCATTTCTGTCATATCTGCTCTTATAGAAAATGCATCAACACCTACTGACCAATCAGAATTCAACACTGATGTGGTATTAAGGAGATAAAAAAGAAAAAACCTTTATCAGTGTCTTTTAACTAAATCACACACACAAATGCAAAAAAACAAAAAAAACCATGAGTATATGTTATACACATGAGTGCAGAGACAGGTCCCTCTTGCACATAATTAAATCATGTCTTCTATTATGAAATGAGGCCTGAGTGAGTGATGCAGCCAAAGAAACATGAGCTGAGAAGAGAGGAATGCGTTCAATAAGAGCTGGAATTTCCATTGCGGGATGCTTTGGCAAAACCTCAAGTGAGCAAAATCTGTTCAGAGTAAACACACATAAGTACACACGCGTATGAACACGACACGCAGGCCAGTTAGCTGCGAATAAAGAGCTTAAACTGCGTGATCAATAACACATGGACATCAAGATGTTGGGTTCTTGCGCAATCAGAACTTTTATGTGGTGAACTTGGAAAGTCAGAGCATGGCGAAAATAGAATCGCTTTCATTTTTTTTATTATTATTATTTAAAGCCCACAACTAGGAAAGTGCCTGTAGGAAATTCCAGATGGATAAAAGTTTCATTTGATTTGTAAATGATGTTTTGTGAAATTCCACTTTGTTCAAAGAATATAGTTACATATGTTTACTCTACTGCATCTCAGTAACTTGAGGTAGTTTTGAAAGTTCTGATCTGTTTCTACTGTAGATGGCTAACACAGGAAGAAGCTGTTCAGCCACACACTTACGGATTCATTTACCCAACCAAAGTCTGTCTGTCCATTCTGCAGCCATTTTGTCAGAACCACCAAAAGTCAATGTCTATGTGAACGGAGAGAATTGTGATAGCCAGGCTGACGTTCCAAACCTGGATTTAAATTGCAGTTGAAAATCTTTAAATGTTTTCATTTACAAGAGTGTTTAACGACGCCATTGCCCTTTACCTCTGTTGCTAACATCGTATTAACCATCAGAGTGGGCCAAAGACCAAATTCCTTTCTATTTGATGCACATGTGCACTACACAGTGTGTATAAGGAAATGTCTTCTACATACAATGTAATGTATTACATAGCAAATGAAGAAAAACAGCCTTTTAAGCAGAAGTGTACATTGGGCATCCATGAGGGAAGAAAAAACCCACACCAACGGACCAGACATCTTATCCTGGGGACTCGTGCTACTGATTTCTTCACCTTTTCAATACAGTTCAAGTATTTTCCCTGAAGTTTCCCAATTCATGAATATTCTCTTACACCGGAGTCAGAGTTAAATCTTAGAAAATCTTAGATAATGTATGAGGAAGCACCTTTAAACCAACCGTTTTTACATCTTCACAAATACCTCCATGTTGCTTATCCACAATAAACGGAATCTCCCTGTATTAGCTTAACCTTATCTAGTTGCGAGGTGAAGAGTAATGGCTGATGCTTTTGGCATGGAGAAAAAAATTAGAGGATAATGCCTCCGGTATGAGAACATTTGTAACATTAGTCAAAAATAAGGCAGGGATGTCACAAATACAGCCAATGTCTGGGTCAACGTAACAATCCTGGGTTTTTCCACTTTAACAGTAAGGATACTGATTCTTTATATTGAAGACCAGGACATCCCATAATACAAGCACCAAGCTGAGAGTTTCACACTATTCTAAAATGTTAATTATGTCTACACACACACACACACACATATGGTGTGCATTTAATTAGGAAACCTCTACTAATACTGGGTAGGTCCTCCCTTTTCTTTCAAAACAGTCTCAGTCCTCCGTGGCATGGATTCCACAGGATGTTGAAAACATTCCTTTGAGATTCAGGTCTATGTTGACATGATTGCCTCACTCAGTTCCTGCAGATTTTTCAGGCGTGCTTTCATACTGCAAATCTTCTTCCTTGGAACGCTTTGGTATGTACAAACCACTGCACACCAGGAACACCTTAAGGTTTGGAGATGCTCTGATCCAGTCGTCTAGCCGTCACAATTTGGGAAAGCTTAGATCCATATGTTTGCTTATTTTTCCTGCTTCCAACAAATCAACTTAGAGAACAGATTGTTCACTTGCTTTCTAATATATCCCACTCCTTGACAGCTATCATAAAAACGAAATAATCAATGTTATCCACATCACCTGTCTGAGGTTTTAATGTTATGGCTGATCTATCTATCTATCTATCTATCTATCTATCTATCTATCTATCTATCTATCTATCTATCTATCTATCTATCTATCTATCTATCTATCTATCTATCTATCTATCTATCTATCTATCTATCTATCTATCTATCTATCTATCTATCTATCTATCTATCTATCTATCTATCTATCTATCTATGCACCAAAACATACATCACACACTAAATCAAAATGATCCTCTAATATTCACATTGATGAGATTTCTTTTTAACAGAACCGGATGAAATGTTCACATTTTCACAGCGAATTCTGTATTAACCTGACTTAATATTTAAAATATATAATATGTATAATATTAGAACTTAATATTCAACTCACTTAACTACTAATATTGAGTATGCACACAGAAAGAACCTCACACCAAGCACACACCACCTCAACAATGCAGCTTCCTCCTGCACAATTAAATCATACCTTTAAATACAAAACAAGGCCTAAGAGAGTGATGGAGCCAGAGGAAGTGTGTGCTCAGGAAAGAGGAATGCATTTAATAAACGCTGCTTATTTCGAAGCAAAATAGGATTTTCTAGACGCCTATTTGGAAAACAGAGACAGAGCAGAAATGTGTACAGAAATGTGAGTCAAAAATGGCCAAAAATGCCATTTTGGGAGAACATTTTTGGTTTCCTTAAAAATTTTCATGCTTATCAAGAAACACACTGAACAGGCATAACATTATAATCACCTGCCTTATTTTGTGTTGGTCCTCCTTCATGACCCGTCATGCACTGTGTATTCTGACACCTTTTTTATCAGAACCAGCATTAACTTCTTCAGCAGTTTGAGCAACAGTAGCTCGTCTGTTCGGATCGGATCACACGGTCCAGCCTTCGCTCCCCAAAGTACATCAATGAGCCTTGGCCACCCATGACACCTGTCACCGGTTCACCACTGTTCCTTCCTTGGACCACTTTTGATAGATACTGACCACTGCAGACCGGGAACACCCCACAAGAGCTGCAGTTTTGGAGATGCTCTGATCCAGTCGTCTAGCCATCACAATTTGGCCCTTCATCAAACTCGCTCAAATCCTTACACTTGTCCATTTTTCCTGCTTCTAACACATCAACTTTGAGGAGAAAATGTTCACCTGCTGCCTAATATATCCCACCCACTAACAGGTGCCATGATGAGGAGATCATCAGTGTTACTCAATTCACCTGTCAGTGGTCATAATGTTATGCCTGATTGGTGTATAATGTAGTTAGAAGATTAGAAGATGGAGAGGAAAAAGTTTATGGATTTGTTGTCTGTAGGTTGGAAAATTGCAACATTTCTGAGAGGAAAAAAGAGGGAAAAAATCGATCAATATCTAGAATAAACAAGATTATTTCAAGTGTTTCTTACCCTACCTTTACTCTGGGATGTGCTCAGTGGAACAAAAAAAGTGTCTACATTTTGACAAAGCAATGAAAATATTGCACATTTCCGCAGTGTAGATGTCAAAAATATGCAGATTTTAATGACAATTTATTACCTCAATTAACCTCAAAAAACAATTCTTCAAATTCATGAACATCTCCTCACACAACCTTTTACACAACCTACATCTAAAGCCATACAACAAAGAGCTCTATTATTCCCTCTGTTTTGTAACAGACCATGAAACATGGCTGCAAAACAGTACTTCCAAAACATGCTTACATAACACCAGGTAGATGGAGCATTCTTTAAAAGCTGGGTGCACAGAACAAACTTCACACAGGACAGACAGACAGCACCGCAGGGGAATAAATAGCATAAATGCATCAAGAACAAAGCCATGAAATTTGCCACCTTTTAGATGCGGCATGTCATTATCCTGGATACATGTCTAATTAATGACTGGGGAGATAAGCAGACTACCTGAAGTACATTCTGTACTTGTTTTCACCGGGCTGGAATTTAAGACAAAGGTTCGTGCTTACAGAGCGCAAAAGAAATATGTGGCATTACTACAAAATCACAACAAATCCTGTCTGGACACACAGTTTGAGCCTCCACGTGGTTACATCTGCACTAAAAGAATTCCCCATTCCCCGTCCGACACTGCGCCTCCAGCAGCGAGGACAGCACATGAAAAAGAACTACGCCAGACAGCTGAGAGCAAAACAGTCACACCGTATGTTTACAAGCTCACGTGTATACTTCAGACCAAGAGCGTACAATATGTACAGGGTGAGGTGTGCTTTAATGGAGAATAATAGCATGTTCAATTCATCACGCTAGGCAAGGAAACCCTTAGCAAAGTTCAGAGCTATTTTTAACTGCTAGCTAAACTGAGCTTTAAAGCATAAGCGTAATAAGCAGAGAGTGTGTATTTGGGCGGGACTAAATGTTCCCACAAGACACGTGGTAATATTTGGCTTGCCCACATGCACACTATTAATTAAAAAGCTGAGTCTGAACATTTCCTTTGTTACTAAATTTAAGGTTAAGGTGAGGGCTAGGCTTAGGTGTAGGCTTAGCAGTAATAAGCTGCAATAATACCCATGTCCTGAGGTTTTCTCAGCATGTGCATGCATATTATCATATTTGTGCATGCATCCATACTATCCATGGTCCGGTATTTTTCAAAGACATCTTTCAAACCTCTTCATTCATCTGACAAATGTAAATTCATCCATAGGGCATAATGCTGTGTATTTGGTTAACGTTGATCTAAGTGAACGAGCAAAGAAACCTACACGTACACGTGTGTTATGCTTATTAGCACTGTTTGTAATCTCCTTCTTAAAACACGACACATAACACAAAAAAACAAAAGGAATAGAAAACAATTCTTTCAAATCAACAGTATTAGTTTACAACTAAGCAGATGGCTTAAGCAATATTAACAAACTGCTAACTGAAGCAAATATTACAAATAAGAAAATTCAATATGAATGCATTTGGAGACACTATAAAAGCAAAAGATTACATTTACATCATTAAGCAGGCGCCCTTATACAGAGTGACTTACATTTTATCACATTTTATACAATTGAGCAATTAACGGTTAAGGGCCTTGCTCAGGGGCCCAGCAGTGGCAGCTTGGTGGACCTGGGACCTCAAACTCATAACCTTCTGATCAGTAGACCCATTAGTTCCTCAGGAGCTCTTGGTGGCACAATTCCATATGACTATAAACTGTTGAACAAAATATTTACATTTACATTATTTACTGCCCAGTGACACCCAGATGTGGATGAGGTTCCTTTCTGAGCCTGGTTCCTCTCAAAGATTCTTCCTCATATCATCTCAGGGAGTTTTTCCTTGCCCCTGTCACCTCACTAAGTACCTTAACTTTAAATAGTAACTTAACTTTAAACTGTATAATTTTTATTATGTTTCTATACTTCTGTAAAGCTGCTTTGAGGCAATGTCCACTGTTTACAGTGCTATACAAATAAATTGAATTGAAAAAAAAATTGAATTGATTAGAGGTTATAAGAAAACATTTACATCAAATAAGGAAAAGGGACACAAATGTATTAAATGATATTTTAATATTATTTGAGTAGTATCAATACAGCTGGGAAAAACCAACAATGCTCTCCTGGGGTACACAAGGGCCAGTTGGCTCTCTGACTAGTTTGATGATAAAAGGATAAAAATAATTAAAAGCATATGACAGGGTGCACATGGACAACAAATTGAGCATGTAAACAACTTTTATTTTTACAGTGATATCATTTTCAAAGCTCTTCACCATCATCACAAAACTAACAGAGTGATTATCTTTCGAAAACATGATATTAAGCTCGCTAGTACTCGCTAGAAAGCTCTACCAAGCTACAGTGAAGCATATGTGGTGGGGATGGGGTAGCTTAGTGGTTAAGGTGTTGGGTGACTGATCAGAAGGTTTTAAGTTCGAATCCCAGGTCCATCAAGCTGCCACTGCTGGGCCCCTGAGCAAGGCCCTTAACCCTCAGTTGCTCACTTGTAGAAGATGAGATAAAAATGTAAGTTGCTCTGGATAAGGGCGCCTGCCAAATGTGAGATATGTAAATATATTGTCCCAGCACCTTGCTAAGGCACTTTATTTCCACTAAGGCATTTTCTTGATTGATCTGTAAGTGTGTATATATAGAACAATATGCTCTTTTATATCAACCTCATAAACTCTCTAAAATGTGTCTAAAATTATTTAGAAACCATAAATGAACCTGAATCAACCAGTGGGAAATGGCAGTAGCTCAAACAGACTTCAGCGAAGGCTTAAGGAAAAAATATGGCTTTACGGATCTTTGATGTCTTCACAAAAACACACATAAGCCTGCTTAGACTTGTGTATATAACACCGGTCCAACAGGTGAACTCATGAACTTAGTACTCGAAAAACTCTGCATAAACTGTAAACGTGGATACTGCTGATCTCAGGAAGACCGTGATAGTGAGGGTCCTCTGCTGGGGATGGGGGAGTAGCCAGAGCTCTACAGATGTTATGATCATTTGTTTTACTTACTCTGTGTGTGTGTGTGTGTGTAGCATTGGCTAGACATCACCAGTAGGATTCTCCATTGTCTGGGATGGAGACAGTTTGGCTGACTTCATTTTAAACAGACAAAACTTGTCTACACCCTCGAGACAGACGTGTTAATAAACATTTATATCACAGCAGTGTTGAATTTTTGATTCCGAAGCTCTGATATAAGGTCCGGGTGCAAGTGTTATATCTCTGCTCGTGCATTATTGTTTCAGTGCCTCCAGGATTTCGCAGTTTCATAAACTGCAAGCATTTTGAGACAAAATTCAAGCAACTTTTCCAAATTACCACAGATTTGGGCCAAGATGTGTCATGTGACATCATCACAGCACACATCGATTCATGTGTGAACGTGAGTACAGCTATCGTAGAGTAATTAAGTAGCGACATACTGGTAGGAAGAAGAATGGACGAAAAAAAGGAAATAAAATCAGTGTCCTGGAGGGACTGTACAATAACAGTTTACTCAGGGGCTTGTATGATGGATGTGCCAGATAAACAGATTTTTTGTTTTGTTTTTAAGTATGAAATTGTTGATATGGTGATGAGAAGCTGCTCATCTGGAAGAACGTTTTTGGAAGAAGTCACCAGTGTCAGCACTTTGTAACAGCTTGGAATGAGAGGTTTGTGTAGTTAGTAAAATGAGGAAACATTTTATGCTTTAGGGAAAAAAAGGTGTCTAGTGCTCCTGATTGTGGTAAGAGAAAATTGTATATCCGATCAGTAAAAGATCAAGAGTTTGAATTCCGACAATGCCACAGGTATCCATGGCTGGTAGCCAGAATAGCAAAGTTGGCGGTGTTGTCTAGGTGGAAGGTGTGTGTTTGGGAATACTGTGTTTTCCCAGTCAATCTCAGTGACATGAGCCAATCGTGGGTGTCTGTGAGCTCATGTATGAGATTAAACCCATTTCTGAGGACAGTCTACCACATAAGTATCTGTTACAGAAACAATACAGATTTAAACTATGAATTAGTCGGTCATCGAACAGAATTGCCGGTATAGAAAAAGATTAAACACCTCCTGCTTAATCATATTCATGAATTCATCAGGATCTAGACCTTGTGTATTTCCGACCATTTCTTTTAGCTTTGCAGCAAACATCTAAACGTGTCTCCCATGCATAGCGGTGGTTAGGAACATCTGTTTCTCATTGGATGGATTGGGGAGTCGCTCAGCACTAAAGCCGGGAAGCAGAACATCGCAGAACTGAAATCCACTTTATCTCATCCCATCGTCTCTTCCCTAAAGGTTCCTCAAATCTCTGCTGGTGACCTGGGGAACCTTGACTCCAAAATACCTGGAAAACATCCTTCCTTCCTCCATTCGTCAGAGAGATTTAAACAGGTCTGGAGACTATAGAGATGTTATTTTAACTGGAGGCTAGATATGAGTCTTCCGTCTTCAAGGCTGAATCTTGAGTTAAGAAATGTTGCTTCACATAATATCTCTATCTTCAAATACCTGAACAGAGAGCCTGAATGTTTCTAGGGGACAGAATTTGGAACATTTGAGTGCTTTTAAGAGATTTCTTCAAATTCTCATCTTTCAAACCACCTCATTCATCTCACTATATAAACACATGCAAGTGTCCAGAATACATATAACCTAATAAAACGCTGAACACCTTCTATCAAAGCACCTAAGAAATAATCAGGAGCTAAGAAACTGTTGACATTATCATGGCTGCGGTTCCTTATTTGAGGGTTTAAGCCTTCATAAGCCATTTATAAGCATGGCATACAACTTTTCGAGAGCTGACAACATTAAACAACATTGTGTACACAAGTCTGATGTTGCTGGTTAGCTATGAAATGGCATGTTACCTGTTACCTTTGTAGCTAGCTTTAGGCAATTGAACAATTTTTTTTAATTTAATATTATGAACAACAGTAAAAAAACAGAACATTTTCACAACATTACATTTTCCAGACATATATCTATGTTTCTATTTGTATCTTTATACATATTTCTATCTACTGAAAAGTACATATGAGCTTGAACAAATCGCACTTGTCAAATTGTTAAATTTAGTTCAATTTCAAATGTGATAGTATTCTATGGCATTATTGTACCTTGTAGTCGTACCATTACTAAAATCAATCAATCAATCAATCAATAGACTCTCTCTCTCTCTCTCTCTCTCTCTCTCTTAATTAACCAGAGTTCACAGTCCAACTTTCTTGTTTTTTTATTGACTCCCAAAAATTGAACTGACAGGTCAAAATTCACCTAGATAAAGTCGACGCAAAAGTGGAACCAACCCGGTGTCCTTTCTCCTTCAGTGAATTGTCATTTCTGCCAAGTCAAATTTTTCATGTTTGTTCAGACTGCTGTTTAGCTTAGGAAGCAGAAAAGCATAGATTCCAGGTGTGTCCCACATTGCCTTTCGCTTGGTGTTGAAAAATCAGAACTGCTGACAGCTAATCCATAGAAATGTGCGTCTGCTTTAATAAAGCAGAATTTGTGACAAGTTTTCTGCTCTCATTTTGGTATCCTGTTAACAATAGATCCTGCAAACATATTCATTTGGGGTCACTAACCTCACAGTCCTGAAGGTTTGAGACCTTTTCTGCAGAGAATTCACTTTATTCCTGTTCCCTGGGCTGACACAGGGACTTCTTAATGAAGAACATTTAACAAAGCTTCATTACTGTGGTATTTGCAACAACATATTTAACTTATAAGATAAAGATGTAATAACTGGTAAGATAAGAAGGGGAAAATACTGTTTACGTCATGCAGGGATCTTCCAGCATTCTTATGAATACATTATGAATACCAAATGCATCTTTCAAATAAAGTCTTATCTTTCTGAATACAGATTTTATGTCTAGAATTTCTACTGAGCTTGAAGTATAAGGGGAGTCAGTTTTAATATTGATGAATAAAAGTGTCACTTGTTAGTTACACAGTGACGACACTGTGCTTGTGCAGCATATCAAGAAAAAGAAATCCATTTTAACCTTGCATGCTAAGAGAAAGAATCCAGCCATCAGATCTTTAAAAGAAACTGCACACTGTCTAGCTAATTTCCTCAGGTTTTTCTTGGTAGGTTATATTAATGACTTATTTTTTGCAAATTAGATAGATATGGATTAGTTTCTTTGTTTAGGAAAATGGGTCCAATTGTGTAATATCCTGGTCACAAAATTAGCAACTTGTATATAAACAAAGCAACAACTCTGCTGCCCCCTAGTGGTGATGATAACAAAATTGGTTCAAAATTGGTTAATCAGGTGAGCTGTAGTATCAAACACGTGACCAATAGCAAAAAATGTTACGTTTGGGTTAAGGTAAGCTTGGCCTGTTGGGGAAACCCTTATCGGTTATATGTTGAACCTTCTAAAGAGGATGTTCTAAGCTGAACCTAGCTAAGGAGCTTATAAATGTGAAGTGGCTTGAAAAATTATTCGCCCCTTGAATATATTTCATGGTGTTACAGGCTGGAGTTAACAGGAGTTATATATCATGAATCTACACAAAAATAACACACACACACACACACACACAGATCAACCATAACATTAAAATCACATGACAGGTGATGTGAATAAACTTGGTTATCTCCTTACACTGGCACCTGTCAAAGGGGTAGGATATTAGACCTCAAGTGACCAGTCAGTTGTCAAAGTTGATGTGTTGGAAGCAGGAAAAATGGGCAAGTGCAAGAATCGGTGCAAGTTGGAATAGGGCTAAATTCTGATGGCTTGACGAGTGGGTCATCTACAAAATACCAGGTTTTGTGGGCTGTTCCCAGTATGCAGTGGTTAGTACCTGCCAACAGTGATCCAAGGAAAGACAACCAGTGAACCTGCTACAGGGTTATGGGTGCCCATGGCTCATTCATGTCTGTGGTGTGAGAAATGGTGTCCATCTTTGGGCAGGTGTGTGTGTATCGCTCACCTGGAGAAGAGATTCAAGAAGGCAAGCTGGTGGGGGTAGTGCGATGTTCTGGGCAATGCTCATGCTGGGAATCTGTGGGTCCTGGCATTCATATGAGTTTACTTTGATACAAACAACCTACCTAAATATTGTTGCAGATCAATTAGACCCCTTCATAGCAACGGTATTTCCTAATGGAAAGCAGTGTACACTTTTAGCAGAATATTGCTTTCTGTAACTCTGTAAAAACTGGTCAGGAATAGTTTGAGGACAAAGAGTTCAAGGTGGCCTCCAAATATATACCTCTCTCAAAGGGGGTGAATACTTACGCAAGGCATTGTATTAAACCATTAACCCTGTGTAAGACTGTCCCATGTAGTTAAATCCAGTTATTTCAGTCATTAAATTCCATTTTCGAAGTTTATTTTTTTTAAAACATTGACAGACATCATACAATCAGTTCATTTCATAATCGTTTACAAAGTGTGCTTAGAGTCCAGGGAACATTAGATCAGCACTAAACATCAGCACCCCGCAGTACAGATGTTAATATACAAGCAATGGTTTTTACAAATGTGTGTCCAATAAATTAACATATTAAATGAGTTCTCCCTGATAGCAGTTCAGCACCAAAACCAGATCCTCAGAAAGAGTACTGTGCTATTTTCATTATTCAGTAAGGTTCAGTGGGGAAAAAAAACATGCCAGTCCTTTTTCAGTTTTATCCATAAAGATGAAAAAACAGCATTCCATCCAGGAGCAAAAAATGTTAGTAAGAGTCATTTCAGGGGAGGGTTAGCGGTGTTGGAACAACGGCATTCTTCTGTTGGTTCTCAGCCCTGTTTAGAACTGGAAGTGCTCTGGCCCTGCTGAACCTCAGCGCCAGCTCAAGAGGAAAAACATCATTTTGCCTGAATGTTCAGTCAAAGCAAAGAGTCAGGGAGTGGAGCTATTTCTGGTCTGCTGGCTATTTATAGACTGTTTTATAAAAGAGAAATGCAGAAGTGCTGTGTGGACGTGCAGGCATGAAAAGGATGGAGAGATGCGAGAATGTGACCCAGAACCGATCAATCACTTATTCATACATTACAATCAAGTGAGGTGCACACAGGATGGAAGCATCAAATAATGTGAAATAGGCAGAATAGAAGGGTTTTTTTATGCAACACGTAATCTACACTAAACTTACATCTCGACTGTGTTTTCTCAAAATGATTTTGGTTAATAAAGTCAGACAAGAGTTTTATATAATTCACACGCTAATAAATGTTCCAAGGCCGAACTAAAAAAAAAAACTACTTAAAATGATTTTTTGGTAATCAAGCGTTCATCTAATGATGCATTCCAATCATCTCTAAATGACAAGCACATTCATGACCTAGCTGATTTACAAATCTCCATAATAGGTGATCCTCACAGAAAGCTGAAAACGACAAATGAGGAGTAAATGATGAATGAGCACCTAAGTGCAGCATGCACTAAATCCAGCTGCATCAGTGCTGCACTGTCACACACACCAACTCTCTCTTCTTATAGGCTGCCATTACTTTTCTCCTAATCTATGGCTGTGTTTCGGATTGCTTTATTTTAAGTCAGCAGTGTTTGTTTTAATGCTTTAAGACTTGAAGCCAATCAATTAAGGCTTATGTTAGAATTTAGACGAACTCATGAGCTGTCATAGTATACTAGTGTTTTTCCAACTGGTTTTTCACGAAGACGTTTCCTTTAGTGAAAGCTCCTGCAAATGAGTTATGAACAAATCCGCTTGTATCCAGTTTTGAGAATGGAGGACCAATGATTCCAGACAAGGAATGAAAGGAAATCACTAAGCTTTTCTCTAACTATCAAACAAATTAAGAGTATAATAAATTAATTAAACTAAGAGTATTGTTTTGTAAAAACGTGGCAAAATAATTGCCACTCTTAAGTAATAATCATGCATGCAAATTCTAACATGCATAATATAATATAATATAAATGTGCCATGAAGAGGATGCAAGAGAACACGGCATGGTCGAGAGGCCCTTAAAACCCCCCACAAAATATCAGAACACTTCAGAAAACAGCTGTTTATTTTCTCCACCTGGCTTCATCAAATTTTGCCAATTGTGGTGTTGCCAGAAAGGCTGAAATCAGTGCTTGGCAGGAAAAAAAGAGCTCTCATCCCTATATATTGAAGGGTGCCAATAATTCTGTGCCAACGTACAGGACATTTATTTCCCCGTGTGCTTTCCCGGTCTACACTTTATTACACCTGGATCAACTCAGGAGGTATTTTTAAAGCCCGGTTCTTTCCTCTTGAGCCTGCAAATGAGAGCTGAAGCCACTTGAAGCTAAACGAGGAAAAATAGAGATATTTTTATTGTGCTAGTTATTTATAGAGTGTTTTCAAGTCTTTTTATATAACAGCGACTTGCCAACGATTTATATCTGTTTATAGTTACGTGTAATGTTGTGGAACATCCACTAAATAAGCTTCTTGTCATCACTTACAGTACAACAGCTCTAAACAGTTATTTCCTTACTAGCATCTTATTTTAATCTCAAAGATAATAAGAACAAAAACCTTTAACCTGAAAACGATGATTTATCACAAGATCATCTGTTTAAAAAAAGTGCCAATGTGCCTCTCCTGGGTCTGCAGATCAGACCAGAAAAGGAAAAAACTTATTTTCTCAGCTCAAAACTAACCAGGGATGTTTATGGAGCTATTTCTGCACACTCTTATTTATAGACGGTTTTTATGTTGTTTATGAGAAAAGCAATGAAGAGCAGGGATTAGAAGCGTAGAAAGAATTTCATGAACCTGGAATAAACAGTCTGATTCAATTAATCAATTACTAATAGCGCAAAATCGATTAAAAATACCGAGACGAGGGAAACGCAGAGGGCTAAGTGGATAAAAATGAGCGTTTCATTAGTAGACAGATGATGCTTTAAACAGACCGGACGGACTCCACTGTTACACAACACATGACATAAGAACATGTAGATTTCATCTAGGATGAAAGTACATAAGATTTCATCCTTAAGAAATAAAAAAAAAAGCACTTATTTATCCTCTACCTATCTGTACAAGAACTAACCTTATTTTAATTTATACTATTTTCTCAAACTAATAAACAAAAACTGAACTAATATAGAATTTAAAAACAAATGCAAAGAAACTATTTTTTAACATCTCCTGAAACACTGCTGTTGACACCGATGAAAAATAAAATAAAATAGCAAACGGATGAAAATTAAAATACACTGAAAATATCTCCTGCTTAGCAAAAAGCAGTATCGAGCCTCGAGTAATGATCCGAACCGATCGCTATCTCTTCAGGAACTGCGGAAAACAAACAACTTAGAGAGCCAGCGTTAAATCTTGACACGGTAGCTCTCTACGCTACAATTACCTTAGTTTTGCTCCGCCCAGGCGGACGAATCAGTCGGGCGTACTTCTTACTGAACGCTCCTTTAATCTTGGTCAGTAATGACACATAATGGTTTGTTATGGCACAACATCACAAGTTCACTGTCCCTTGGGTCAAAGGCATCAGTCAGAAATGGCGCTAGATTAGAGCACATGCTTCATTTTTAGTCATGAGCAGCTAATGTTGTAAAATGCACTACAATTACAGAAAATAAAATAATTAGAGAATGCTAGCAGTAAGTGCATTAGCGAGAGGATATTTTTGGAACATGAACTGAGCGAAATAAGCCAAGTTCTTAAATAAATATTGCTCTATGTAAAAATACAATGGTAATTACGGCTGGGCAACGATAATACGGTGATCTAGATAAATAAAAATAAACTGAGTGCTGGTCAGTTAGAGGATTTTGTTCTAATGATATTTGGCACATGGATCGTTTCAGTTCTACAACTAAAAAGTAATGTATAAGAATCACCAATGGTAAATTTTTGCACAGTACAGCGATTATTTATATGATTTTATATATTTGATTTTCCAATAACAGCAATTCCTGAAGTGTTTTATTCCCCTTATACTACAGCAAATTGCTAAAGAATTACTGATTAAAGCACAACATATTTTTAAATCCACCGATAAATAATTATATGTTAATTCCTTTGTATTATTTATGTTATAGTAGCTTTACACTAGATGCTTTTTTTAAAAACCTCTCTATATTGCAAGTACAAAAAAGTTCCTGATCAAAAGTTATTCTCAGAATAGTTTTTTCTCAGCAGGTCTATGACTATTTTGCTGCCACATTGTTACTAAGCCTAACCACGATAAGATACGGAGCATAATATACCAGAAAAGCACTAATTATAAATTGTGACATGGAAAGAATGTGAGAATTGCTAAACCAGGGATGCAGCTCTGAGTGGGCCTGCGATCTCTCACTCCGAGAGCATCATCGATGTGCTAAACACAGCATGTTGTCAGGACTGTGGACTCCCGTTTGGAAAGTGTTTAAGACGAAGCTGCCAGAATCCGCTTCAGGCTGGTCGAGTGTTGTTCAAGTTACCCGGCTGTAGTCAAGGGAACTAATGTACTGCCACTTCTGAGTCTCGACGATCACATTCAGAGAAAGTTCCTGAGTGCAGGCAGCTGGAACAATAACATATTTCTCTGTTCTCTGGCTTTCATTACTAAACAGCTTTGAGGATGTCTTAAGTGCTTTGCTTTAATGTGTTAATCGTGCAGTTGGATTGTGCATTCCAAGACCAAGATGTGCCATAAGCACCGAGTATTCAAGTGCTTCAAGAACCCTTTTATGAATAATATTCAGATAATAAGTATAAGGAGAGATGTTCAGGCAAGAAATATAACCTTGTTGGAGGTATAGTCGAGCTCTGAGTCGCACCAGCCCTGAGTGTGTGTGTGTGTGTGTGTGGAGATCTCACAGGTATGAAAGATAGCGGATGATGAAATTAGGAAGGTTCAGTTCGGTGATGACCTGCAGCGCTCTGGTACCCAGGACATGCCTCAGTGTGATACGACTCAGCTGCTGCAAAGACAGAGGACAACCTGAAGGAACACACACAACAGAACAGAGAAACTGTTTTACTAAAGCTGGGTTTAGCATCATTTGGAATGGTATGTCTTAATTAATCTAAAGATAACCGCTCCATAATTAAGACGAATTACACAGTAGTTATAAGGATAAAAACCAAACATGTTCATATCTTGTAATCAGTTTGGCGTCAATATTCCAAAGGGCCGCAGACATATAACCTTACCCTTCATTTTGGCATGCGCGAAGTCATATTCATTGACATGTTGTATGCAAGTGGCTTGGTCCATCAAAAATGTCTGAATAACTTTTGGTTTTTTATTGTCTGACGATGATCTGAGCAAAATTTGGGGCAAAGTTCTGGAGAATGGAAAATTCAGAATGGCGGAAGATTGTTCATGACATGTAATCAAATCATGTCATGAGATGTCATTATTTTTTTTACATCTCAAACATCGACAAACGGTTCAAAAGCTATGGCCAGTTTGTATGTGTAGACATATGGAGAACTACCATCCCTCAAAGTCTCATGTATCTAGGACTTACGGTGTGGTCTGCGAGATCAGTTTAATGGCATAATAATAATAATAATAATAATAATAATAATAATAATAATAATAATAATAATAATAATAATAATAATGATACAATAAGAGTTTCAGTGCTTTGTGCTTGAACCCCTAAAACAGCTGTAGGATAAACCTAGAATAACTTCAGCCAGGTTGTTTTGACTCTGGGAAAAACCCCTCATAAAATCACATAAAATCTGGGTGGTCAACATCAGTCTTGAGACTCATCCATCACACTCTATTATCTCCAACTCCATTAGCGGTCAATAAATTAAGATGTCCGATATGTTTAGACACATTCATAACAGCATTACCAGAACACAGCACCTGCCTGAGACAGTTTACATTCTTTAATAATGTTTTGGGGCATGTGCTGCTAAGATATGGCTGCCACAAGGTCCTCACGAGACAGTCCTGAGAGATGTTCCACGAGCCCTTCTTCCATACTTGAAACGGCTTTGTGATCTGATCCCCGTCCTCATTCTGTTTATTGCTGCTCTATTCCAAAACATCCCATTAAGCACCAAGGCTACACACTGGATTACGAGCCGTCACAAATAGCAAGCAGAGCCTTTAAACCAGAACTGCTATGCAAACAGACTTCACTTGTTTCTAGGAGACTTGTCCTGTTTTTCTGTAGCCTACAGAATCAAAAGGAGCAGCTACTGCATACTTGTACGGTAAACCATAAAGTATGAACAAATTCTATACTCCATGTCTTTATTATATTTAGCATTAAATGGAATTAGAATGAAAACAGAGAAATTGTTGAACATTAAGCCAGGAGCTCCACCTGGTGGAAATGTCCGGAATTGCTGATTCTGAATTTGCTATCAAGGAAGTGAGGAGTGATGATATGGGTTAAATGATGACCGAATATACAAATAGGTGACAAAGTTATTAAAAATTATCACTCCACAAACAGCCCCACACGCCCTCAGATGCTCTAGCACCGCTCGATCGGACCCATAATCTCTCAGGGCACAAGGAAGGTACGCATCAAGACTCTTCCCTGTTCTGGCACCTAGATGAACCTTCCCCAAACCATGTCTGAAGACCTATCTTTTCCTGAAGTACTTAAACTAGCACTTGTTTTTCAAGTAGATTAAAAAGAAGTTTTAAAAATGTGCTGGTCTTGCTGTATTTCCTCCCAACAGAGTTTGATGTTATTCTTAGATTAGTAACCTAGTAAACCAGTATAAATGTATTCATTGACAGAGACTTCAGAAGCACTTCTGGAAAAGAAGTCAACCATATGCCATAAATGTAAATGAGTGTATTTTATTTTAGCTGGCATGGTTTGACTAAGCTTGTCCCCTTCACTATAAATCATCAGAAAGTTCTGCAGACCGTTCTCTTTTATCCTTTCAAGAAACTGGATATTTAATGATTAAAAAACATTGCTTGGTCCTTTCCTGTATTCAACAGTCCTGTTTCACTGAGCTTGTGCCCACTGTAGCCTCAGATTCCTGCTCTTGGCTGATGGAAGTAGAACCAGATGCAGTAGCTAGCTGTCATAGCCCAAGGTTTAATGTGTTGTGAGTTCAGAGATGCTTTGCTCTCCATGGTTGTAAAGAGTGCTTATTTGCGTTACTCTAACTTTACTGACAGCACAAACAATTCTGTTGATCTCTCTTTCACTCCAATTCTAGAGACTGTTATGCATGACATTCACAGGAGATCAGCAATTTCTGAAATACTCAGCGTAGCCCACCTGGTATATACATCCAGGCCATGGTAAATGATCCCATTTTTTCCCGTTCTGATGTTTGATGTGAATATTAACTAAAGCTCTTGACATGTATCTGCATGAATTTATGTATTATTCTGCTGCCACATGATTGGATAATTGCATAAATGAGCAGGAGTACGGGTGTTCCTATTAAAGTGGACAGTGAGGGAATACTTAAACAAATATATTTACACACATACCCAAGAACAACTTCAAACCTGATCCTTTAAAAGTAGTCAAATTTTATTTTGTCTCTGTAAAACATTCATTTTGCTCCTCTTGCGTACTATAAAATCATTTAAAATACAAGAGACCATAAAATACAGCCCTTTAAAACTCCATTTCTTTTATGTTAAAAGCAGTGTGTTACTCACTCTCATAAAGCTGCAGACAGAGAGCAGCTGGTGTGTCAGGCCTGGTGTAGTCGACAGGTTTCCTCTCGTGTTTGTCTTTGGCGTAGATGTTTGCCCCGAACTCCACTAGAAGCTCAATCATTTCTGCGTTGTTGGCCTTTGCTGCATGGTGTAGCGCCGTCTCATGTAGGCGGACTGTGTTTACTTTTGCTCCTTATAAAAATATACAACATGCAAAACATTAATATGAGGCCGGTTTCTTAAAATACAGCTCCTATTGCAGAAATCAATCCTTGTTTACTACATAGTGCCCTGAAGTATGAAGAATATTTAGTGTACTTGAAATCCCTCAATGCACTGCAAATAGAAAAGAAACGAAGCTGCATGGAATAGGTTATGGATTGTGGACATAGCTTTTTATTTCTACCTGCATTGAGTAGCACCTTGACACACTCCAGGTGCTGGTTAACGCAGGCTACATGAAGAGGAGTGCCGTTGTACAGATCATACGCTTCCAGACTGGCTCCATTTGCTATCACGAGCTTTACGCATTCTGCGTTTCCTGCAGGTGCGTGTAGACAACACAGAGATGTCAGGTAATAACTCTGTCTAGATCCAGTGATATTGGAAGTATGGACTACTCACCTAACTATGGAGTACTCACCTCCTATGCAGGCCTCATGTAGTGGGGAGGTGGTGCGAGAGGTAAGGGCAGGGTTAACTTTTGCTCCATACTTGAGGAGGAGCTGCACACATTCAGAGCTCCCAGCAGAACAGGCCTCACACAGAGGAGTGCTGCCGTCCACGTTCCTAGCATCCACCTGGAGAGCGGTGCAAAAGCAGTTGACATTTAAATATAATACAGTGTAAAGATTACTGATTTATTCATAACACCAGATTATTCGCTAATTTCCTCTTATATATTCTAGTGCAGGGGTGTCCAATCTTATCCAGAAAGGGCCGGTGTGGGTGCAGGTTTTCATTCCAACCAAGCAGGAGCTACAC
The DNA here is from genome assembly GCF_019097595.1 of Hemibagrus wyckioides. Classification (NCBI taxonomy): domain Eukaryota; kingdom Metazoa; phylum Chordata; class Actinopteri; order Siluriformes; family Bagridae; genus Hemibagrus; species Hemibagrus wyckioides. The sequence goes on along the minus strand of NC_080728.1, from coordinate 14,725,178 downwards.
CTGATTCCAACTGGCTAATCAACTGATCTTGGCTTTCAGTAGACTCAGGTGTGGCTTCTGCTCGGTTAGAATGAAAACCTGCACCCACACCGGCCCTTTGCGTATAAGATTGGACACCCCTGTTCTAGTGTATATCCAACAAACCCATTTAAGCCCCTCCATAAAGGACACTACAAGCTACAAGGCCATCCTTGTGGCTTTCTTCTCACTTCACACTTATCTTTTTTTTTACTTTTAAATTTACAGTAATGATCTTATGGTATGTTATACAGTACCACATAGTTTGTATGGAATAACAGATCAGGTGCATTTTTGAGGAGTTCTGTCTGCACAAGACTTAAACACATCATCTTACAGTCAGCCATTTCTACTCTCTTAAAAACTGAGAATGGTCTAGAAGAGACCAAATGTGTAGATAAGAGTTATCTAACAAATGTATGTAGTGTGTAAATGTAACCTGTGCTCCGGCATCCAGCAGCAGCCTCACACACTGCGCTTGTCCTCGGATAGCTGCCTCATGCAGAGGAGTGATGGAGTCGACAGCCACGATATTCACTGAGGCCCCACTCTGGATCAGACTCTGCAGATGGGATACCTGGCCTTGATACGCAGCCTTGTGGACCTCTGTCCTCTCCGACCAGAAGCCTAACAAACACACAGTTAGAGAATTAGTTATAGTTATTACACTGCAGGTGCAGCACGGGGATCACAAGCCCAGGAGCTCCAGGATTTCTGGTTCAAACCCTTAGCTTGGGTTTCTGTCTGTGGGGTTCTCTGGTTCCCTCCAAAGCATGCCAGTAGGTGGACAGGCTACCTGAAATTTCCACTAGGTGTGTGAATGTGTGTGTGTGTGTGTGTCTGGTGCTCTGTGTCTTCCCACCTTGTGTTTATTGTTCACATGATGCACCATCATCCTCATTAGGATCAATCTATTACTAAATGTGAATGAATGAATGAAATGCACGTGTAAATGATTGCATATGGATGCATTTAACACTGTATACTAAAAGTAAGTGACTAGGTCAAGGTGAGATTATTGACATTTATTGAGGTTGAAGTGAAGAATTAGAAGCCATGGTGATTAATGTCATATAATCACAATGGACCTGTTTTCACACAAGCAATTCGTTTTAAAGAGTCCTAATTTAATGGAAGAAAAAACATGGCGCTATTACCATATCCGATTAAATCTGTAATTTCAGCTTTTGCACATACCGATATCACCGAAAAAATATGGCCTTCCTGTTTCCACCTCCATCATTCAAGTTGAACAGATAAACAATTAAAGTCGCTTTAGGAGCCGGTTAGTAATCAGGTAAAAAGCCGCATATAAATACGCCGTGTTTACAAACGCGGTGTGTGAGTCACGTGGTCTGTAGGCGCTTCCGGGACATATGGGAAATGTAGTCCAACTGTTTTAAACTACAGCCCGGGTGTGTGCTAGTAAGACTACATTTCCACACATGCAACATACTGTATAAAGTAAAGGTAAACAGCATTATATAGGTTGCTTATAGGTTTTGAAAAATGTACATTTGAATCCCACAACCTTCACTCAAACCTGACCAAAAATCACTTCAGGAAGTGGCTTCAACGCAATTAACTGAGGAAGAAGTTCCCTCGCCATGTGTTCTTTATTTTCAGTGATATTGTGGTTATTTTTTGAAAACTTTATCCTATTAGCTAAATTACAGTTTGATATTGTTTTATGTCCACACTTTTAGTGCACGTGCACTACTGAGAATCAGTCAGCAAAGATTCCTTGTAATAAAATCTTTTTATCAATTTTTTTAATTTTTTTTAAAGATGATTGGAAGAATAAAACATGTCTCGTTTCATTTTCCATATTTTCTATGACAGCTCTTTCACTTTACAGCTTTAGATAGCATTTTATCTAAACTATAGATTAAACGTACACCGATCAGGCATAACATTATGGCCACCTATCTAATATTGTGTTGGTCCCCCTTTTGCTGCCAAAACAGCCCTGACCCATCATGCACTGTGTATTCTGACACCTTTCTATCAGAACCAGCATTAACTTCTTCAGCAATTTGAGCAACAGTAGCTCGTCTGTTGGATCGGATCACACGGGTCAGCCTTCTCTCCCCACGTGCATCAATGAGCCTTGACCACCCATGACAGATAGTTTGATAGATACTGACCACTGCAGACCAGGAACACTCCACAAGAGCTGCAGTTTTGGAGATGCTCTGATCCAGTGGTCTAGCCATCACAATTTGGTCCTTCATCAAACTCGCTCAAATCCTTACATTTGTTCATTTTTCCTGCTTCTAACACATCAACTTTGAGGACAAAATGTTCTCTTGCTGCCTAATATATCCCACCCACTAACAGGTGCCATGATGAGGAGATCATCAATCTTATTCACTTCACCTGTCAGTGTTCATAATGTTATGTCTGATCGGTGTATAATTTAGATTCAATGTTGAAAAATTATAAGAAATAAAGTTTAATTACAGACGAAATGGCACCACACTGGTTATCAGTTGCATGATGAAAAACCAAATCATTATTTTACAGTCTATCTATCAACAGAATTGTTATATGTACTAGTTGTTCTGTTGAATATCCTAAATATTACAGCTCAAATTGATCTCTGGTTCATTTATTTGAATGTGCCTCATTAATGTATTAAGTAATTTGAAAGACACCAAAAAGGGGCAAGATAACCTGGAAGCTGAATAAAAGTTCACAGTTATACAACACTCTGAAAGTAAATTTTCTTTTCCATAACATCTTAAAATATGCAGAAAGAGACAAAGACAAGTTTCCTCATCTTTGGAGGACTTGCTGAATCCAGCACTGCAATACCTTGGCACAAAGTATACATTAACCACAGAGTTTACATACTTATTTATCTAATGAACATAAAACTAAATCAAATGTTCTGCACATTATATATAACAGTTTGATTAACGCATCAAAAGACAATGGAAAATATTTCTTGCAGCATATTTAAAGACAACCAGCAGCTGGTCACAGCATAAAAATGTTTAGTCGAGCATTTTCCCCCTGAACCTGAAGCCATTATTGCAGTTTTCACACTAACACAAACTCTCATAACATTGTTTAGCTGTATTTTTTGTAACAGAGGTAGCTGATGAAGCGTTGTGAGATGTCTAGCTTGGTGATGACCTGCAGCGCTCTGGTGCCCAGGACACGCCTCAGTGTGATACGACTCAGCTGCTGTAGAGACAGAGGACAACCTGAATGGACACACACAACACTCATTGCTTAACAGGACAGTCCAGTGTCTTTAAAACTAATCTTTATTTATAACATCTGTAACTAGCCTATGTGAGATTCATTTTGACATGCTTCCCTGTACAGAGAAAATAACAGTGTGTTTATTTTGATGGTTAAAGTGTAGTTGTTGAATTCAGGAGCTCCACATTTATTCATGTTTGCACGATAAACTATAAAGACCTTAGGATTTAGACCGCAATTTATAACTATATTAATGGATAAAGAATTAATAACTGTTTTACAAATTTGTATATTTTGCACAACAACTGCCCCTGGATTTCTATTATTTGTGAGACTTGGTGTCTCAAGATTTCTGTTTTTATTGTGGTCACTATAAAGAAACCTGACAACATTTTTATTCATAGTAATCAAACATTAGCTATATGTGCAGTACAAATCAAGTTTAAGTTTCCACATGAAATAGGTTTAAAATGTATACTTACTCTCATAATGCTGTAGACAGACGTGAGAAGTGGATCCAGGGGTTGTGTAATCTATCGGTTTGCGTCCCAGGTTGTCACTGACATTAATATCTCCACCAAACTCCACCAGTAGCTCAATCAGGTCCGTCCGGTCCACTCTTGCTGCATGGTGCAGAGCCGTTTCATGGAACTTTGTGGCGTTTACACGTGCACCTTTAAAAATATTCCATATTAAATGCTCTATCTGGCATTTATTTATTCTTATACAACTTTCACTGTCTTTATAAATATAAATAATATACTGCTCAAAAAATTAAGGGAACAATTAATCATTAGTATAAAACCAAGCCAATTAAACTTCAGTGATATCAATCTGTCACGTTAGGAAGCATAACTGATCAGTGAATCAGTTTCACCTGCTTTAGTGCACCTGATATGCAACAGAAAAACAACCCCCATAAGGGGTTTTGGAGGTGGTGGTCACAGACGATTGCTCTCTCCTTATCCTTCTTGACTGATTTATCTCTAGTTCTGTGTTTTGTTAGGGTCCTTGTCACTACGTGATGGTTTCCATCGACCCTTGTCACGTCATTTTGTTCTCAACAAAATTACACAATGTATATAAGTAGTAATGTTCCCTTCATTATATGAGTAGTGTACTCGTCAAGAAATTATTTATTAATTAATAGTGCTAACAAAACAGCAAAAGACGTGAACACAAGGAGCATGAGCATGAACTGTGGTACAAAGCAAAGATATAAGGGTGATACGAGTGAAACAGTGGCACATACAACACAATATCATTACAACAGAAACATACAGAAACTAGAACTTATATATGGGTGCTAATGAGGAGTAACATGAAACAAATCTGAATGATGAAGGACATTCTGAGGCTGATGAGAAATGTAGTACCCTTTGAGCCTTACCATTACAACAGTATAATAGGCTGATCATGTCATTAAGGTTACACCTCTACACTGAATATAACATTACAAGATGTGCTGTTCTAGGAAAATAATTAACACTGGGGTGGTGTTCCCTTCACTCCTCTGAAGAAGAGCTTGTTTATAGAGGAACGTTGATGAACCAAGTTAGTTCTTTTATATAATATCCACATAAATTTATATATCATCTACAGAAAGATTTAACATCTACAAAAAGTTTGTCCTATCACTGCTCTTTTTCCAAATAAGACAAAAAAACAGCTTTCATGTTAATAATAATAAAAAAAAAGTCCTTGTCCTTTCAAATGTCATGTGGTTGCAAACTGTTCCAAAGCGCTGACACCAGAGACTCCTTCCATGAAAGTGAAGTAAAAACATCTCCTTACAGAAAACGTCCACAACAATTCATCAAACTGGTCAGCATTAGGCTTTGATAATGTGACAGATGCACGTGAATTGCTACAGAAACAACAAAATATTGGAATGAGTGCGTTTATATAAATCTGTGATTTGCCTTATAGCCGGAACTACTTTCTGAGCTGCTGCATTTATAGAAAATGAATCATCACACAATATTGACCAATCAGAATCAGAGAATTCAATATGTGTGGTGTAACTAGGGTTGCAAAATTCCGGGAATTTTCACGGCTGGAAACTTTCCATGGGAATTCACGGGAATATATGGGAATTAACGGGAATATATGGGAACAAACTGGGAATTTGCAAAATTGCAGGTTAGCCTATAAAGGGAACTTAAATGTAGATGAAAAAAAATATCTTGCAGAATAATCTTGGTTAAAACAACCAGATAAAACAACCCTGTATATTCCTCAATCACATGCACACAGCACTGCAGAGCGACTGAGGCCACGCCCCCACATGCACTGTGCATTCCTCCATAACATACACTGATCATGTAAATTACATAAATATTACATAGATTTATATTTAAGACAAAATTTTACTATTGTAAAAACAAATACACTGACTGAGCAAACATTTAGGTGAGATAACAAAAAAAAAAAAAAACTGTCTAAAAAAGACCATCCTACACACACACACACACACACACACACAATCCCCATCAGTCACTTAAGGGGGGAATTCCTCCCTATTCTCCAGGCTCTGACTAATCACAAGTATATCAACGTCACAGTTCTGCATTTGAACCCGAAGATTACAGTTTTTAATGGGACTTTTTTTTGGAAGGGAAAGGGTGTGTGCTTTTGTTTTACAGCAAACACAAGGAAATATGTTTTTTATTACATTCAACGTTTATGCTTTTGTGTTGTTCAATGAAAGAATTAATTAAAGTTTTACTTACAATTAAATCAAAGGCGAAAGTCTCATTAGTTTGCTTGCATGTCAGCTTAGGACCAAACTAAATGTCTATATTTATGTTTGTATATACAGTTTATATACATTTTCCAAATTTCTAAATAATTTAAATAAATTCCCATTAATTCCCGAAAATTCTCGTAAAATTCCCATAACTTCCTGTTAAGTTTCCAACTTGGAATATTTCCAAAATTCCCGAGATGAAGTTTCCGTGGAAATTTTCTGAAAATTTACCGGAAATTTTCCGCCCCTTTGCAACCCTAGGTGTAACAGATAAATAAATAAAACATTCAATAAAGAGTCGGTAGCTGTGCTCGTGTTTTTCCTTCTCACCTGCATTGAGCAGCTGCAAAGCGCACTCCAGATGTGCTTTAGCGCAGGCGGTGTGCAGCGGCGTCCCAAAGTGGATGTCAAAAGCCTCCAGCAGGGCCCCTTTCGATATAATCAGCTTCACACATTCTGGATTTCCTGCATCCAATCATCCCAATGAATGAATGAAACACCTCTGTGTTTGTAGTGGTTTAAAACTGCATATGCATTCACCAATACACTAGTACTACCTGTTACTCTATCCTCAATGTTCCACAAGCATCTGAATATACGTATCTGTGTGTTACACAAGTGGTTATGGCTACAAATGTAATCGCAGTTTGATCTGCTCGCTGCTCTAGTGTCACCTCGTATACAGGCCTCATGCAGAGGGGAGGCAGTGAGGGCTGTGAGGGAGGGATTCACTGAAGCTCCATGGTCCAGGAGGAGTCTCACACTCTCCACACTGCCGGCTGCACACGCATGGCACAGAGGTGTGCTACCATGAATAGTCCGTACATCCACCTTAAACACAACAAACAACACAGGACAGTGTTTTCGAGAAAAATACGGATTTCAGTACCGTTAAATTACTGTTACTCTATGTTCTATTCTTCTACAAGTCAAGTTTAGTGACTCATAAAAGTTGTTCATCTCTGTTTTATTAGACCATAAAGCAAAGTTATGCCCTAGAGAGAAGAGACAACACTTCACCTGTGCACCAGCATTCAGAAGGACTCGAACGCACTCTGAGTGATCCTGTATACAGGCATCGTGAAGCGGGGTCATGTTGTCGACTGTCGCTGCATTCACTGAAGCTCCACTATCAACCAGAAGCTGGAGCTTTTCAACCTGTCCTAAAGATGCAGCCTCATGCACCGGCGTTCGCTCGGACCAGAAGCCTATAGAAAGTGTGTAGGAGACCTCATGATACATTAATTTTTTTTGCATAATTCAGAAACTGAGGTACTGACAAATACAGACAGTGAATGATGGCATCAGAGGTCAAATTGGTCAAGTTTAGGTATATAAGGTGAAGTTAAAAAATGTGAGCCAAAACTATTCCGGATCAAGGTTTTTATGGCATTTGGAATGTGGACTTTTCAGTCTTATTAAAGTGGAGTTGTGGTACAACAAGTAACAAGTGAAGTGCAAAAAACAGTGTAGATTTGTGTAACACCCCACAAGAGCTGCAGTTTTGGAGATGCCCTGATCCAGTCGTCTAGCCATCACAATCTGGCCCATGTGAAACTCACTCAAATCCCATTTTTCCTGCTTCTAACACATCAACTCTGAGGACAAAATGTTGACTTGCTGCCTAATATATCCCACCCACTAACAGGTGCCATGATGAGGAGATCATCAGACTTATTCACTTCACCTCTCTCACTGCTCATAATGTTATGCCTGATCAGTGTATAATGTAATTGTAATATGCATGGAACATTGGACACCGGTAAAAGTCCCTCCATCCTTTCTCTTAATTATTACACTATGTAACACGATTTTTGTTCCTGGGTAGTGAATGACATTTTCCAATTACTCTTGATGGAAAATGATAATAAAAAAAAAAAAAATAGCCATTAAGCCCCTTGAAGTTTGGGTTTGGGCTTTTAAGAGAACGAAAACCTCAAAATCAGCCCATTTTACTAAAAAAAAATAAAAAAAATAAATGCCCCAAACTTTCATCTCTAAGATGGGTTTTTTTCTCTTTATTTGGGTTACAAAGAACACTTATTTCCCAGGAACAAGTAAATAAAAACTAAAAATTAGTTACATAGAGTTATTAAAATAAAAAGCCAGTAATTTAGGGGAAAGAAAATAGACATTTGGACTAAAATCTATATCAATACAACACATAGTCTCTATTAATAACTGTGTCTATTAATAATTCAGAGGCAACAGTTTTAGAGTTGAATATATTGACTTCTTTTACTTTATCCATTAAACATTTCTGTGCAAACAGAATAACACCGTTGTGAGTAAATATTGAGTAAACAATCTGCAGTGTAAACATCGGAAATGAATCGTTTCGACTTTTCACACCTCGAGAGAAGCCTGACTCACCGATTTCTCCAAAACACGTCCTCCCTGCAGATGAATCCATATTTAAGTCGGCGTATTATTATGGGCCCTATTATCACTTAGAATGGTACCGTCCATCACCCCCGCTAAATGGTTTAGTCCTAACTTTAACTAGCGTGACTATTTGACATGTTCATGAAACCTTTATTCATATTTCTCCATACAAGCAGCTGTGTTTATGACTAAGCGTTTATTTCTAGATAAAGAAATAATATAAACTTGGAGATTAATGTTCAGGTCCGACTTCATGGAATCATGGTTTCTTTAAGTGACCTCGTCTTTATTTGTGATGTTAAAGTTTTTTTTCCCCCACTTCATAATAAAAGTCTGCTACAATTCCATGTGTATAATTATTAGCTTTCTCAATTTGTGTTAAAATAGGGGGGAAATTTGTTTTATGGGTCTACATAGAATCAGAGTCGATTCCATGACTGGGATTCTATCTATCTCTCTATGCATTAATACATGAATTCATTTTATGTACAAATACCAGGGACATCCTTTACCAGGAGATATCCACTATAAGCCAAACTACTTACTATACATACTAGTTTTTGCAGAGTTTAAAGCAGAAGAGTATCCTCAGCATTTCTCCGACCTCTACCCCAATGAACACCTTCGGGATGAACACTGACTGCACCCCAGACCTCCTCATCCAACATTAGCACCTGATCTCACTAATGTTCTCCTGGATAAATGATTACATATATACATATACATATACATATACATACATATATACACATACACATACACATACACATACACACATACACACATACATACATACATACATACATACATATATATATATATATATATATATATATATATATATATATATAGCCAAAAGTTTTAGGACGTCTGCCTTTACAAACACATGAACTTTAGTGAAATCCCATTCTTAATCTGTAAGGTTTAATATGGAGCTGGCCCACCCTTTGCAGCTATAACAGCTTCAACTCTTCTGAGAAGGCTTTCCACAAGGTTTAGGAGTGTGTTCATGGGAATTTTTGACCGTTCCTCTAGAAGCGCATTTGTGAGGTCAGGCATTGATGCTGGACGAGAAGGTCTGGCTCACAGTCTCCGCTCTAATTCATCCCAAAGGTGTTCTATCGAGTCTCTCATCCATGTCTTTATGGACCTTGCTTTGTGCACTGGTGTGCAGTCATGATGGAACAGGAAGGGGTCATTCCCAAACTGTTCCCACAAAGTATGGAGCATTAAATTGTCCAAAATGTCTTGGTATGATGAAGCATTAAGAGTTCCTTTCACTGGAACTAAAGGGCCAAGCCCAGCCCCTGAAAAACACCACCACACCATAATCCCTCCTCCACCAAACTTTACACTTGACACAAAGCAGTTTGGCAAGTACCGTTCTCCTGGCAAACGCAGACTCATCCATCAGATTGCCAGACAGAGAAGCATGATTCATCACTCCAAAGAACAAGTCTCCACTGCTCTAGAGTCCAGTTTTGCAGTCTTTACACCACTGTAATGCTTTGCATTACACTTGGTGATGTAAGGCTGTGATGCAGCTGCTCAGGCAAGAAAACCCATTCCATGAAGTTCTCTACGCACTGTCCTTGAGCTAACCTGAAGGCCACACAAAGTTTGGAGGTCTGTAGCTATTAACTCTGCAGAAAGTTGGCGACTTCTGCGCACCTTAGCACGCGCTGACCCCGCTCTGTGAGTTTCACTTTGTGGCCGAGTTGCTGTTGTTCCAATTGCTTCCACTTTGTTATACCACTAACAGTTGACCGTAGAATATTTAGTAGTGAGGAAATTGAGTGTGTGACCCGTTCTTTCACAAATGTTAGTAGAAACAGTCTGCATGCCTAGATGCTTGATTTTATACAATTTATACAATTCTGAAATTCAATAATTTGGAGGGGTGTCCCAAAACCTTTGGCAAAATAGTGTACTTTTTGCCATGTAGTGCACTTGCTAGTTTCCGTGATTTAAACTTAGTCATGTGCAAAAGAATGCTTGTAAAAATGACTTGTTACCTGAGGTGGGTTAACACGTGAATGTTAACACGTGAATGAAAGATAGTGCAAGACTCAATTGTAATGTTTTTAAGATACTTCTAGTGCGTCAAGTCATCCATTCTGAAGAAAAACACAAACTACGATTTCATGTTTTTTACTTAATGTTTTTACTTTAGCAGTACAGAAATTATTTGAGCCCCATCTGCTCAGCACAGTTCTTCCGTTCATTAAAACACTGACATTTTGCACAGGGCTCCCGCCACGTCAATACTGCAGTAGACATTTGGTCCTTTCTAAAGCAAGAGAGATATAAAGGAGAACCAGGCCACTTTTCTCATGTGTTTTCAAGAGCTTTTTCTCTCGGCTGCCGAAATAAGAGCACAGTGTTTAAGCAGCTTCATAGACTAACAAAGAAAGGTCTGACAATTTCGCCAATAAACATTTTGTGTACACTTTAGCGTTTTAAAATTACCTCCAAAAAAGCTTCTATGGGACCTAGAATGACTGGAAAACTGCTTTAAAAGGAATACAGAGCAAAATGTTACCTTTACTAAAAACCTTCATGGCACTACTTTATTGCTCATTTGCAACCTAGAGGCAGTTACAGACCCTAGTGGCTTTTTGAAGGTAATATCTGTCACACCAACTAAAATGTGCAAAAAATGTGTACTTTTCGGAAAGGCTGGATCTAACAGTTGCGTATTTTTTCCACTAATCCAAGGTGTACGGATGACACGGTGGCTCACACATCGCCTCTTAACAGAGATGTAAAGGCAAAAGCTGCAAAACCCCCAGAACTCCTGTCCCTGTTAACAGTTATGCCAAAGTCTTCATTTGTATTATGTATATATGTATAATCCTCATTTGTAGAAATGTTTATATGATCAGAGATTGGATAAGTATTAGTAAAGGAAGAGGTTATATGAATTTGGTTGTTGACACGTCCCTTACGTTTGCAAAGCAAGGTTTGGAGATACTGCTAGCTACAGTGCAGTAACTAGTAAGTAACTAGTAGCACCAATCTGTAAGAAAATACACTGTACTTAATCGTATGAGGTTGGCATTAAAAGCTGGTAATTGCAGCTTAAAATCAAGCAAACTTGTGACACTCTTCTGTTTGAGAGGCCATCTGTAAGTACATCAATATAAAAAATACTTCTGCTTCTTTGTTTTTAATTCACTCTGTTACTTGTGCCTTTATATCACTTGAGTACGTGGGATGAATTGGCATCTTTGGACTAAATGCCCTCCCTGTGTGCACAGGGTGAAAACACAATGATGGCAACTGAATACAGGACGTCAACCAACAATCAGTGCAATATGTCTCAAAACCTGATTATACAAAGCAGACCACCTGACCCATCTCCCCTTTTAAATGCTAAATCTGTAACTGTATACATGAAATAATTCCTTTATGGAAAGAAAAAAACCAAACAAACAAACAAAAAAAAAAAAAAACTCATTTGAGATAATCAGCTAGCCCATTTTGGTTAACATTTTTTTTTTCCCAAATTTTCTTTTTTTTTTCCTTAAAGATTACCATCCTCTGAATATCTGATATCCAACAGTGTTAAGAGCTCGGTTACTGGTCGGCCCCGTCGCCAAAGATGTCGTTCTGCTTGCGCTCCATCTCGGCAAAGTCAAAGTCTGTGCCAGTCATACGCTTGTAGATGTCCTTGATGTCATCGCAGGTGGTCTCGAAGTGAGTTGTGGCATCGTAGGAGCGAGAGATAAAGATCTGGTGTGAAACGAATGTCAGAGTATATCAAACAGGATCCAGTAAAGTATTTTATTAGGAGGATATTTAGCAGGAGTGTCAATTGACACATACATACACCAACCTGAAAAAAGTCCAACGGCAAGTTTCTAAACACAAACCAGCTAAAGGTCTGTCAGCTTCTTTAATGTGGCTTGTCCAAACACTTCTGAGAATTTATTTTAGCTGAAAGCAGCTCATCAGACCAGAGACTAGCTAGCCGCCATTTTATCAATAAGGGGAGTGTTCACAGTTTAAAACTCAATGTACAGAGAAGTATTTGTTCATCCTCCCACATTCAAAATCAGTAAATGGTGAAGCAACATTGTGGAACAAACTAATCATCTGATTTGTCTAGTATATAGCCACAATATAATCCTGAAAAGGTTAAACATTAACAAATGGCAGCAGTTACCATTTAAAGTTAGCTGCTCATCCAGACTTTTGTGGGCAAGACATATGAAATTAGAGATTTATGAATTTCAGTTGAATACTTCTGTATGTTTAAGGCTTTCAACATTTACATTAACTATTTTATTAAGAGTAAACTAACATATAATAATCAATTAAAAGGCCAAATTAACTCGCCAACACACTAACCTGGCTCTCAGTTCCCACGTCGGTTGGAGCGTAGAGATCACTGATGCTCACAAATCTGTGGAGGATCAAACGGGAAAAATATAAACACAAAGCATTTTGTATTTTCCTACTATAATATATATAATAACTTCAGGATATTAAGTCACGTAAAAAAAAAAAAAAATACTTCTGCTCGATAGGCTCCAGCAGATCCAAAGCTGGTTTAATTTCCTTCTCAGGGTCGTTAGTCTCCACAGTGGTGCTGGCGATGGCAATGTATTTACCCTGCGCTGCCACATTGTGTGCATAAGAGATCATGCACACATAGATGTCTACAACAAACAACAAATATTGTAAATCCTCAAAATGAAACCTACAAACCCACATAATGACTGACTGTATGAACTTCACTTCCTGTGTGCCTCACCATGCTTCCTGTTGACCTGGTTCTGAGGGATGATGATCTGGCAAGAGTTGGAGTCTGAGGTGTTCTTAATGGGGTGGCTTAAGATGCAGATGACTCGAATCACCTTGCCCACGACCTTGGCCCGGTCCATGACGTAGCTGGGGTCGCAGATCAGCTGTTTACAGCGCGCAATCTGAACATACACAAAAACATACCTTTTAAATTGTACCATTTCCATGGCAAGACTTCATTAGTGACATAGTGTGCCTTACATTTTGGCATGGCATTGTAGTATTTTATGTATTGTACTTATGACATTTGTTTACTCCATATTAACACAGTATTGTATAGAATTAACAGTTTTCTTGTACATTTCATACATGGAGATATAAGGTCCTGACCCTGACAAACTACACTGCAGCACAAAACAGAAATGTTGCATGCTGGTAACAGGTCATGCAGATCAAATCATATGGATATGCAATTGCAGGCATCGCAGATGGCACCACGGTGGTCAGTCAGCGAGGATACAGCCTAAAGGGAGGAGGTCCAGAAAGGAGGTGTGGCTTGTGCCAACCACCTGTCTGTCAACACTCAGAAGACCAAGAAGTATGGACTACTAGTGGTCCAAAAACACCCATATATACATCAATGGAACTGAGGTACATTTAAGTCCACCTGGGATCCTGGGTGTTCACATCTCTGAGGACCTCACCCAGGGCCTCAACACCACAATCCTGATCAAGAACATACTGAATGATGGTAAACTTCTATCATTGCACCATTGAGAGCATACAAACTGTAACTCATTGCGGTATACCAGAAGGTCCTACAGTGGGAAGTGAAAACCAACCAACAAATCACTGGTGGTAAAAGGCACCATCAAGGACATCTCTCATGCCAACCACAACCCATCTGAGAAGTGCTACAGGAGCCTTTGCCATCACACCAGCAGGCTAGATAACATCATCTTCCCCGCCGGCAGTCAATCTGCAGACCCTCTCAGTGCAATATCATTCCATTTTTCCATTTGTATATTACACTTACCTTACTGCCTCTTCCTGCACTACACACTCAATGTTACACACAAAGGGTTAGATGCTAACTACATTTAGTTTTGAAATCATGAAAACATTTCTTGGCAGTGAAGTCAGTGACTTGTTGCTTACTAGTGTGAGATGTTTAGATGAATCAACTAACACTTTCACTAATTACCTTATTTACTTCTAGCTTTATTGGGGTGTTAACACAATCATAATACATTCTACAAAGTGTAGAGGCATGCAGGTGTATTTTTTAATCCCACGCCCTCTTGCTTCATAGATACCACTTAATGCCTTGAGTGCCTTCAGTGCAGGGGTTTACTTCCCACTATTCATGGGAGCTGACAGATTCTCATTCAATCTGATTTTCAGGCATTACTGAGGAATTGAGCTAACATGTCCAATAAATACCAAGTTATTAGAAGCATGGAAGACTTTGCTGATAGCTGCTGTAAACGAAGCATCCTCTACCCAAGAAAGGCCATTCTAAGCTATAAGGATGAGCCTGTTTTTGGAATTCAATGCTGAACATTCAGTTCCTGGATCTATTATTTTAGCTGAGCCATCACGTACAAATTGGTATTCTGTTAAAAAGTGTAATATTACATGCAGACTTATAGTTTTCCACATTTATTGCACTGATTTATTCATTATTCAGCATTCACAAAGTAACCCAAGAAAGAGATGTAATTTGAAGCCCGTGCTGGTCTGTGAATTGAAGTGCACTTTGCTGTGTTCTTTTGATGCGACCATCATTTAACTGCACTAATAAAGTAGCTTTAAAATAAAGATTTCCTGAATCAGTTTCTAAGTTGACCACCTTTTTGAATTAGTAATGCTATCCGCATAGCATGCGTGAAGAATGAATTCCTCACCTCTCCCTCAGATTTGACGCCCACTATTTTGCCATTCTCTACAATAATATCTTCAATTGGCTTGTTGAGCATGTAAGTTCCTCCATAGATGGCACTTAATCTGTAAAACACAAACAAGTAAAGCAAGTTGAAAATATTTATGTTACAGATTCTGAACGCACGTAATTATAAACCCTGTGTGTATGATAGAAGAGAGTCTGACCTGGCAAAGCCCTGAGGCAGTTCTCCCAGACCATAGAGCGGGTAAAGATAGGGGCTCTTTCCATATCTCGCCAAGGACTCACTGTACAACTTAATCCTATTTATTGAGTCTAGGCAGGGTTGATCCAGATAACTGCAGAGACAGAGAGGAAGAGAGAATGATCACACACTTCACATGAAGAGAAAACATCCAGCCTCCTGATATCCGATCATTAATTCATTCACTGTGTAGCAGTGCGTTCTCCGAGAGACTCACTCGTCTGTGCGGTAGAGTGCGATGGCATGACCTGTGAAGTCGATGACATCCTGGCCCAAGTCAAACTTCTTGTAAACCTCACGCATTGTGGTCTTCTTGGGATCCACACCCTCCATAGTTTTGGGGTCGTTCTCATCAAAGTTGGCTACGAAAACCAGGAACTTACGAAACCGTCTCTTCTCAAACAGCCCCATCAGGCCTAGAGAAAAATGATTACAGAAATGAGTGAGACTGAATGATGGAGAAACACCTGCTGACTACAAGTGCATGCGGAACTGCAGGGCACTTAACTAAACAATATGATTCTAACCACAGTGCAGTGTCCTGTGTAGAGCAAATGGGGAAGCAATACCAATATTTAAATCTTTCAGCAACTCGCTTCAAGAAATCGTTTTTATATGCATTTACCCAAATCCAAGAAATAACTTTTTTTTCTGCTTCCATAACAAAATCAACCAATATCAAATATCAGACCGGACTATTGTTAGAGTTTCAATAAAAAAGTTTATTAGTAAATAGTATGCATAAATGTCATGCATGAACTAATTAAAAATCACAGTACAGGAATCTTAACAAGAAAGGTTTGAAAATGAATGAATGGGAATAGATGTACATTAGGTTACTAAAAGAACCGTGAATATAAGAAACACTGAATATAAAAACATTTGAGAACCCTACTCATAAGATGAGAAAAACACACTCTGGTATTGACGTGGCAGACATACCCAAGTGACGTCACATTGACCACTCTCTCTGCTTTCACCAAGATCCATGTATTGGTTTTGCCTCATGGCCAGAAATTGACATCACCTCACCAAAACCTCATAAGATAATGTAAATATAGCTATATGACTATATATACTGTGGCTCCAAAACATTGTGAACGTCAAAAGGAAGCAAAAAATTACATCGTGACCCATCAAGCCTAGTTCTAACCTCAGGTTATTTTTTTAGTTTTGTGACAGCACTTGTTTTGCGAGGATCAGCAGGACCGAATTATGCATCCAATATCAGAACTTTGGAGTCCACTTACTGGAAGCCAGAGCCTCAGTCTCGGTGGAGGGCACTTTGTAGATGCTCCCCTTCTTGTAGACGAAGCTGCCCTCGATCACTTTAAAGTCCAGGTAACGCGTCACCTGTGTGATCAGCAGCATGCGCACAAGCTGACCTAAAACACAGAGACACAAAACAAAATAAACAAAACCTTTCTGTGACATTAATAAGATTAAGCATCAATGTCCCAGAAACTCGATAACATAATCACCAAGCATTCTCACATCACTTGGATATTACTATGGTCCTGTCTCTGATGCGTGAATGATCAGTGAGCTGGGAGAAGTGTTACATTACAACTGATTGCTAGGCAACAGGAACAGCAGAGTTATTGAAGCGTGCAGCAATCGGCACACAGATTTCCAGATCATGACTTGTTTTCTATTTGCTGAAACCTACAGGTCCTCTGATATTGATGCGCTCTCACCGTTTGCCATGAGGAACTTGGGAATGAGGTCTACGTTCCAGTCACGACCTTTCCCCATCGACTCAGGAGGGGTACCGGGCAAGTTGAAGCGCTTGTACAACTGAGAGACAAGAGAGAAGCATTTTATAAACACTGCTTACATTTAACAATCATTATATAAACAAATTACGATCCAAGCAACAAACACGACATGATCAGGCGTGCTGCTGTTGGAAAATAATCAAGTAGAGGGTGATGTGATGAGAACTGACACGGAGAATTGGAGTTACTGTTGTGAACCTTAAGGGTCACTATATCCTAAAGTGTTAATCCTTGTGTACCTCATCATGTCAATGCTAACATTATTCATTCATTTAAATTTATAGCAATTAATCGTTGGAATATCTGCGTGTCAAATTAGTTCCTGTCATCACAGAAGTAAGAACACAAAAAGTTTTTAACATGAGGTGCTCTTTGATGGCCCACTTGCAAAAGTGAACGTGAAACAAAACGGGATTTAATATTTCGCCCTGCAACAAGCTCTGCCTAAAATTTTACCAAATAAATTCAAATAACATTTGACAGCAGCCAAAAATCATTACTTTGAGATATTAGCTATTTTATCAAGAGCTCAAGTGTATAACCATTTAGACAATAGCATGTGCCTGATGAATAAATGTCAACGCAAGTTGCCTTGAATGCTTTTTGAACGGTTAAATAAACTTACGTCCTCCAGAGGGGTGATGGATGCGCTATCTCCTCCATAGTAAGCGTTCCTGTCCATGTGCAGGACCTTCTTGCCCTTCACGGACATGATCCCAGACAGGATGCATTCCTGAGAGAAACACAAATCCAAGGCACAGCATATTTACATACACGATCCTCTATACACTCACAACAGCATATTCTGTAAAAGCTGAGCTGCTCTACTGCTAAGCTTAAACACATAATGACACTCCGCTACGTCAGTGCCGCAATTCACAAATACGTAATGTGCAAAAAGGGTGTGAGTTCTAAGACTGCCTAGTGTGACCTTGTGAGAGATAATAAACCAAACACTGCAGATCCCATCAAATCTTTTGCATTGGTAGTCAAGCGCACACACACACACGTCATCGTTCTTGCACCATGCGTCCAAAAACAAATCTTAGACTCTCAAATTTCAGCTCAGCAAGTGAGTGTGAGAAAGGAACAGTTGAAGCAGACTTATGACTCAGAAATTGCTTATACTTTTATAGAAGCCAGTACTCAAAAAACAAAACAGTAGAATTGACTGCATGCTAGGACAGTTGCTAACACAGAACCTTTACAGTACACTAATACAGATTAAATTAAGTAATTAAGACCTAATAAAAAAAATAAAATAAAGTAAACAAAGGGAAACAGAAATGTGAGGCAGCGCTGGCGGGAAAAAGTACCACAGCATCATCCATTTTATCGGTCAGACCGTGTGGCTACAACACTCAATCCCTGCTCTTATGACTCTACTAAGCATGGGCACAAGATATCAAATAGAGGCTCATGAGAAGAGGAAAAAAACTGCGTGTTTGCCCTCCTCCTGAGTCCATAATGCGATTAACTAGTTATAGAGCTCATGTGATGAAGTGGACTTTATACGGAGCGTGCAGTATGTCCCATCCACAGCACCACAGACGAGCTAAACTATGACATACCTGCTTCTAGACTTCAGGCAAAGTGGTTTTACGATACACTGCTGGCATGCAAACAAGAGCCAGATGATTCTTTTAAAAAGGAAGTGAATGACGCCACACATCAGAATGCAGTGTTACAGGGACTTGAAAATAAAACAGTTTAATTTGTAAAGACGATTTAATAATTCAGTCTTTTCTAGTTTAAAATCGCAAATAAATGCACTGCCATGGCCCGTCAGAGAAAGAGCAGACTGTGGAATAGTAATGTTGTTCTTGGTTTCATTCCTTACCAGAATATCCTGAGCTGCATTCAATAACTACTAATCTAAAAACATCCCCACCCTCAAACACACCACCAGACTCCACTGCCACAAGTGATCATTTATAACCCTTTGCTCGTTTTAGGCCTAGAAATGCAATGAAGCTGCAATTAAAATAATAATTCAAATAAAAACCATTTACACCGGATTAGAAAATCAAAATATTTTAGATCTAACTGCTAAAGGCCGAACCTGTGTCTGATATTGCATATTGCCTCCAGGTATCACAGCCTGCCCCATGTAGTGAAAGCAAAGCAACACACACTTTTACATCTATTTTTTAATTTATATAAGCCATGTGTTTAAATTTTAGGCTGAATATTTCACTATGTACAAAACTATGGATATTTTACTACACCGTCCACTTTCTTTTATTAAATTTGTCATGAGATTTCAGTTGATATTACATACAACCCTTCTTGTTTTTGAGTTATGGAGATTTGTGTAAAGTTTAAACATATATAAAGCCTGATAAAGGGGTATTGTTCAGCAGTGTAATAAGAGAGAGTATGTTTAACAGACCCAGCTTTGTCTCAGATGAAAAACAGAGGGCCAAAGAAAAAGAGAGAGAATTTCAATTCCCCCCAAATTACTATTAAAGTAGTAACTTGTAAGGGGTCACAATTTGGTTTGCAGAAAGTGCGAGTATCTAGTTATTCAGATATTATACCTTACGTAAGAATCCACTACAACATAATACAGCATTTAAGAGACAGCTCTAGATCAGGGTCACTGATTAGACTCTTCTAACATACGATGTTTTAGGAGAGATACTATCTATGCACGATATATTTTGTTGTTTTTGCATTCAATAAAGCGTTCAGACAAAGCACAAGTATGATGAGAGAGCTTGAATACAAAGTCTTAGATCTGAAAGTGGTCGAAAGGCTGGCTTAACATTTTCCTAATGAACTGTAATTCTGTCTAATTCCTGTCGTCAGTTAGTTACCAGCTATTATAACCCATCCTGTTTTTCCTCTCTTGAAGTTAAAAACCAAAATGCTGATACTTCCAAAAGCACTAAACAGTTCCTCACAAGCTTTAGCAAAATTAGACACTTACAAATATATCTGTTAATCTGAAACGTCCGCCATGAAAACCTTCCTATCAGTCATAAATTTCATAAGCTATCATAACTCAACAGCAACATGGTACAGACTGTAATAAAGCATAATAACCTACAGCATAATTACGAGACACAGTAGAATTATTTTCATCTAAAAAGAGGAAAAATGTAAAGGCCAAGCTCATGTCTAACACTTAATGGCTACAAATCCAATAATAAATCAAGATCTAGCACTAACACCATCCTACATCTGGATACGTCAAGTTTACAGGAAAAGAAAGTGCAAGAGGAACCTTCTTACAGTGTTGCACTTGGTAAAGTACTGAAATTGTGGAGGAGTTAAATGTTAACAGAACTTAACAAATATATATATATATATATATATATATATATATATATATATATATATATATATATATATATATATATATATATAAAAATCAGCTGACTGCATGCGATATGCACCTGGCTTTGCAGTCAAAGGAGACTCGGTCAGTCACGTGAAAATGTGACGCTGTCTCAGGTAAACTGACATTTTGACAGGTTTTTGATGGCGCTGACTGCCTGCTGAGACTCAGATATTTGCCGTCCTGTCTGTCCTCCGGCCCCAAATGTCAGCATGCTGTCATGGTGTCACAATTCTGCCAAGGCTTGCTGCTTTGAAAAAACTGCCGTTTCTTTCCTCTGTTTTCTTCTTGAACGACACAACGATCGCTCAGACTTTTCTTTTTGGTGATGACTCAGTTCATCCCACTCGCTGAAGTTACAGACAAATAGCATTCTGTATTGAACTGACGCAAGAAACGGGCCTTTTCACATTATTCATTTATATGACAGACAAGCAGCAATCACTGCAGTTTGAGCTCTGGTAAAGAGGAGAAAGAAAAGAGAGGAAAAACTACAATAAAGATTTTGACAGGCGCAAAATGCTGGCCGGCAAAATGATCGTACAAAATGCTCCTTTAATTAAGAAACCTTAGGCTACACTGTAATATAGAAATAAATCGAATTGCGCACCACAGTATTACAAATGATATTTTGCAGAACTACCTACACATCACGCTTTCATTTCCTTGCTATTACAAAGCCAAGCCTATTTCTGAGTACTGAGACTACAGCACCAACAGCAAACGCTTCACTCCCCACTTCCCAACTTCCTCTTTCCTGTTCAGTTGTGTGATACTCTGAAAAGTCAAGCTGGCATTAAGCAGTTTCCTGAATATCATACAGGGTTTTTCTGCAGTTATGCAAATTATATAAATCATTTGTGTTGTTCGAAGGATCTCCATCATCCAGGGCGTTCGGTGTTCCTAGGTATGAAATGAAACCTGTGCAAAAATCAAACCCTTTTATGAAGCTGAAAAGAAATTCCACTCAACCGAAAAGTGCAGGCGATTCTCGGAAAATCAGTTTCTTCATCATTTCAGAAACGATGCCACATAAATCTGATACTGAACATGATGCGAAAGCGATTATGATCTAAAGTCCTGGATCTATATCAGATCAGATTTCACACTGTTCCCGACTGAACTGAACTACAACAATATTATGACTACTGAAAGATAAAGTGAAAAACACTGATTATCTCCTCATCGTGGCACCTGTTAGTGGGTGTGTATATATGTATATATATATATATATATAAAAAAATAGGCAGTCAGTGAACATTTTATCCTCAAAGATGATGCATTAGAAGCAGGAAAAATGGACAAGCCTAAGGATTTGAGCGACTTTGGCAAGGGCCAAATTGTGATGGCTAGACGACTGGATAAGAGCATCTCCAAAAACTGCAGCTCTTGTGGGGTGTTCCCGGTCTGCAGTGGTCAATATCTATCAAAAGTGGTCCAAGGAAGAAACAGTGGTGAACCGGCAACAGGGCTCATTGATGCACGTGGGGAGCGAAGGCTAGCCTGTGTGATCTAATCCAACAGACAAGCTACTGTTGCTCAAACTGTTGAAGAAGTTAATGCTGGTTCTGATAGAACGGTGTCAGAATACACAGTGCAGGACAGGTCAGGGCTGTTTTGGCAGCAAAAGGGGGACCAACACAATATTAGGCAGGTGGTCATAATGGTATGCCTGATCTGTGTATATCATGAGGGCAGCATGGTGATGCAGCAGTTACACCCAAAATCGGTGTTAATTCAACACCTGGAGTGTCCGACTGGATGCAAATGAACTCTGAAAGAGTTCCTTCCACCCTCTAGGTGTTATTTTACTGGAGAAACACTGGGGATTTTGCTGTGCAGCATCATCTGTATGAATGAACTTGCAGATAGAGCACAGTCTGTGTAGGATTCCTTCTCGGGGGGGACAAAAAAAAACATGCTGGTAGGTGAACTGCTTATCTAAGTGCATGAATGTGTGTGTGTGTGTGTGTGTGTGTGTGTGTGTGTGTGTGTGTGTGAGAGACTGCTGCACATGACTCCCTGTTCATGGTGTATTCCCATTCCCACCTCACATCCAGTCTTCCTGGGATAAACTCCAAATCCTCCAGCACCCTGACCCCAGTCACTGAAGATGAATGATGATAGTACTCTCTCTTGCTATATTAGGTCTAAATAAATTAAATTTCAGTCACAGCATAAAGCCGGAAACGAGATGTGTGCCATTCAGATTTTGACGTACACAAACACACACACACACAAAAACTACGTGGACTATCATTATACCAGGCTGGATGAACTGTATGAAGACTTAAAGACTCGGTAAATGAGGGCGCGGTTGTTTACTAACGTTTGTCAAACAATTTATTAGCTTTCGACTACAAGCACTGCTTTGACATAATTAAACAATTAAAGGAAGAAAATCAACGTCCTCCCAAAGGAAATTAGCTATTATAAAACAAGGTTTAAAAAGGCGGAGGCTGAGAGCAGGCTAGCTAACGCAGCTAACACACACTGCAAACTTCACTTGCGCGAGCTACTTTGCTTCCTCGTGCGCTTTTCGTCTTCAAATATCTCGTATCTACCTAACGCCAAAATAACATTCATTTGCGTTTAATTTTCTTTTCACAATGAAATGTTGCCCTGCTCGCTGTTCAGTTAGCCCAGAGATAGAGATATAGAAATTACAAGCTAACCAGCCACCTAGACAGCTAGCGAGTAGTTAATAACTAGCCTGCGAGCTACATTAAAACGGCAATTAAACTAATAGCGCGAATTTATCAGATGGTTATCATAACGTTTTTGTAGGAAATTCTTACAATACAAAAACACAATAACTTATAACAGTCGCAGTGTCGTCAAGCGAATAAAAATAAGTTAGCAAGCCGAATAAAGGCAAAGCATACGTTTGGCGCTACTTAGCAAAGGCGAAGTCAAAGAAACGACCAAGTCAGCATAGACTAAGGGCGGAATCCTAAATTAGTCGCATTTAGATACAGATTGCACAGTAAATCAGATATATATGTAGTGCACAAAAACAGCTAGCATGCACTTACTCGGAATTCTATTATAATAAAGCTAGCTAACTAGCCAGCTAAGTAGCTAGCTGATCAGGCTTTACAGCTGCAAATCAAATCCAGAAAAGCGCACAGAAATATTTTAGCTTGGATCAAAACGAGTCTATACCGTGAGTCCAGTTCCCAAAACGATAACGTCGTATTCTTCATTCATTTTGCTTCACGAGTTTAATCCCCCTTTTCCTGTGTGTCGGGCCTGAAGTAGAAAATGGAGATCAGCGGCAAAGCTGGAAATGAAAAAGAAGCGGTGGAACGTCAAACAGGCTGGATGAACGGGGTGGGAGGGGGTTGTGCGTGGGAGTGGCCTCTGCGTGCATGGGAGGGGCTGAATCTATGTGTGGGAGGAGCCATGTGTTTGTGATGGAGGATATGTCAACCTGCATAATATTATAGTAAATAATTCCCAAAAAATAAAGCAGGATAATCAGGACCGTTTTGTGCCAAAACAATGAGAAAGGACATTATTAACTATAATTATTATTATTATTATTAAACAGTTCAAACAGGTTCGTTTGTCGTCTGTAACAGGAATGGTATTGGCCTGATGATCAGAAGGTTGTTGGTTCGAATCCCACGTCTACCAGGCTACCACTGCTGGGCGCTTGAGCAAGGCCCTTAACCCTCAGTTGTGTAAAAAATAAGATAAAAAAAATGTAAGTTGCTCTGGATAAGAGCGTCTTGCCAAATGGTGCAAATGTAATTGTGACAATAGAGCCGTTGTAAGTTTACACACAATCAGGCATAACATTATGAGCACTGACAGGTAAAGTGAATAACACTGATGATCTGATGAGTGGGTGGGATATATTAGGCATGTATATTAATGCACACTTGCCAATGATTTATCATTTCTATAGCAACAAATCAAAGAGACTTGTCATGTTTTGTCGTTGTTAAAAAAAAAAGAAAGAAAAGAAATGGGTGCTTCTATAGACAATGTCTATGATAATAGGCATTATCTGACTTCATGGACATTCCACAGCATTAAGTTCTAAGCAATAATAAAGGGATTGAACAATAACAATAATAAAGGGATAAAGCAAATTGCTTTGGAATAAGTGAAATAAAAACAATTTGTAATGTTGTTGCATGTGTCAACACACCACTCTGCTGTTGGTTAGTTTTTCTGTGACAGAAGATCTATAACATCATATTTTATTCCTTCCTTCACATTTGCTAGTTCTTTTACAAGTGAGGTTTCAGAAGACCCTTAGTATATTCAAGAACATTCTTTAGTTTGCATTGTTGAAGCCTTAACACCTTAATTTCTTATCTCAAAGATATTTAAATTTAATATTAAGAGAATATTAGATATCAAGCAAATAAATAGTTATGCACAAAAATGCACATAACTACACATATGCACTTTATTCATTACAGTTATTCATAACAGTCATCATATATTCATACATCCATATTTCACCAGTAACTTTACCATTTCATATGCTGCATGTATATATATGTATATATTGTCTATTTATTTTTTGACTGTACAGCTAATGACAATTTATTTGATTTGCTATTCTACTTTCTTATTGTATTCTACTGTATTTTTTTTCTACTATTTTTTCTACTATTCTACTCTCTCATTGTATTCTACTGTATTTTTTTTAAATCCCCCCTTTTAAGCTATTCTATTTCATAATATTTTTAATAAAACAGACAGTCATAAAAACACATTTCACTGCATGTGGTACAGTGTATGACTCTGTACGTGACCAAAAACATTTGATAAAAAAATATTATAACGTATTGGAGTGTTTTCTAATCTAAACTGCTTAATCAAAAGGACAGTATGCCATCTTCTGCTATACAGTACTGTTATACTGTTTTATAATATCTAATTATCCTAGGCATCGGATCCATTTTTTATAATTTTTATAATTCCATAATTTATAATCTAAATTTGCACAGGTTTTGCTTTATGGTAGCTTGTAAAAGTGCTGTACTTTTGAGTTTTCATTCAGTTCGATTAGAAGATTTGAGGCTTTAAGTGTGTAGGTAGAGAGAGAAACTAAGTATGGCTTAGGGTTTACAGTATATAGTAGCTTAGTGCTTAAGATGTTGGATTACTGATTGGAAGGTTCAAATCCCAGGTCCTCCAAGCTGGCCAATGCTGGGCCCTTGATCAAGGCCTTTAACCCTCAATTGCAGTATCAGTTGTATAAAATGAGATAAAATGTAAGTCACTCTGGATAAGGGCGTCTGCCAAAAGCTGTAAATGTATCTCTGCTTATATTTTATTCTGCATTATCATCAGTAAATCTTTCTTTGAAAGGCTTTCTCTGAAATAACTTAGAACTGCTTAAACTCAGGAAAGCATCACTGCCTTTTACTTCAACCCAAAATAGAAAAAGAAGGTCATTTTTAATAATAGTTAACAAACCACACACAAAATGAGTGTACATTTCCACAGAGAAGCACTTGATTTATTTCAAATTCATTTACACACTGATTTGTTTTAATATTATAATTTAATACCATTTATTTGGATAGTTTGTTAAGGCTCTGGCTCCTCAGGCGTCTCAAATACTCTGGTGATATCTGGTTTCTTGGCATGTTGTCTAGCTGTAGTTCCCGCGCTGTCCTCTGTGTCTGTGAGTCCGAGCTGCAACAGTGTCCTCGCTGTGATCGCATGCTGGCCGATGCACGCCATGTGTAAAGCTGGAAATTACAGAATGAGAGACACTGATATAAAAGTCCACCATTAACCAGTTTGTAGATTTTTTTTAAAAACAGTTAAGATATTTGTATTCCAGCCTGTGTATAAATTTTCTGGCAAACCATCTGAAATGATCTGATTTATTTACAAAACCAAATGAAAGTTTGTGGGATTCAACATATTGTTTATCATTATACGCTACTTGGCCAAATGACTTTTAGCAATGTTGTCATGTTATTAACTGGTAGTTACCCTGTGTACTATTCTAGTAAATACCTTCCTCTAATAAAAATGCATTTGCATGACAACCAGTGAGAAAACTACTCTAAAACCAATAAGAAGTCCACCAAATTTGTTAAATCTTTTACAACCACACTATAGGAGTGGAGGAGAAGAACAGAATAAATGCTAGAAATTAAAATTAAGAAAGAGAAAGTGAAAAATATATTATGCACGTGTACATGATACACAAACAAATCCAACCCAAACCCCAATTTGGCAGCAAAACAGGAACAAATACATGGAAGAAGAAAAATGTAAAAAACAAAAACAAAAACAGAAAACCAATACAATGTGGAGGGAAAACATCTGGTGTTCTTGAAAACATGCAATTTGATCAACCAAACGGAATCAAAAAAGATTCAATGACACAAAAGATCAAACTGCATATTCAACCAAACAGTCTAGGTGTGAAAACTTCTTACCTGACCGCCCTTTCTTATCCCTGGCATGAAGATCAGCCCCTAACTGCAGCAGGGTTTTAATGGTGTTGGTGTGTCCTTCCTGAAAAATACACCAGACCCGAGGGGGACTTTTCAATAGCAATGCACGATAAGACTTACCATTAGACACTGCAGAGATTTCAAATGGAGATTTGTGCGTTATTTTAGAAATCGATCAAAAAGATGTTTACCTTAGCAGCGTAATGAAGAGCTGTAAGCTCCAATGCTGTGGCTCTCACGTTCACGTCAATGTTAAGCTCATGTACGAGGAAACGCAGTGCCTCTTCCTGGGCTGTTACAGAGGCCTGGTGTATTGGCTGCGCTCCCAGAATATCTTTAGCAGTTGGACAGGCCTGTTTTGAAACACACACACACACACAATTAACTATATTTTTATTCGGCAATTAAAGCTCAGCTAAACTGACCAGTCATGTTGTCTTTTACTTTGTGTTCCTCCAGCAGCAGCTTGGCTACACTCAGATGTCCATTTCTCACAGCGTCCATGAATGGCGTAACTCCACAGCTGTCCTTCTCATCAGGCTTATAATCACATCTGGATGACAAAAGAACTTTGTTTTTCATTACTGTTTTATTACACAGTATAAGGAGCTACGAATTGAATACATCCACACAAAACCCACGTGTATATTACATACAGGATTTGAAGTAAATGTAAAATGTGCATTTTCTTGGTAACATTAACAAGACGCGACTCTGACCTATTAACTTCAGATGAGATAAAAAACAATGACTACTTATATCTGCTATAACGTAAGTGATAACAGGGGTTAAGCAGAGTTACTGGTAACACACTATCTTGTTGTGTTTTATTCCTTAGATATGGTCTTCTCAAAATTCAGCAGTTTTATCACTACATAGTCATTTGTTCAAATTGTGCAGCCTCAAAATATTTCCCACAGAATATACAATACCAGCTACTGACCTCTCAAGAAGAATCTTGACAACTTCTAGACATCCATGAAGAGCTGGAACACAAGCAGGGAATTAAAATTAGGCAAAAAAAAAAAAAGTTGAGTGTTACATTTATTACCCAACTATTATACAGTACTAGTGTAGTGGTAGTTACGTGAATGAAATCTCTTGTTTTATCTCAGAAAAAATGAGAACCCTAAATCATTATACTCGGGTGTTACGTCAGCTTTCCATTAAAATAAATGACGGTAGTTTATTTTTCAATAGCTAATTGTTAGAATAAGCCATTAAAAATTATTGTGCAAGTTTATCTCATTTGCCATGGTGTCACAAGATCTTGTAGATACTTATTTTATAATATTGTAATCATGAGCACATGGTTGTTAATTATATTAATAGTGATCTAAATCTATGCTTTAGTTCTCAGTTCAAATGGATTATTTGTGGTTCTGTATGTGCCACACAGCCACTGCTGCAATACCGGCGGTATGTAGAGGAGTCCGGCGTGTCTTGCTCTCTGTCCTCCACACGTCCGGGCTGGCATACAGAAGATGCTCAATCACGGCTGGATCGCCTTCTCGACATGCAATGTGGAACGAGTTCCAGCCATCTTTATTCTGCAGAGTCGGGTCAGCGCCATGGTCCAGAAGCATCTGGATAACTTCAAGGTTATGGCGTGTGCAGGCCATCATAAGGGGAGTCCTGAAAGAATTTTATTTTTTCTTTTGTAAAACAGATGTTTGTGTTTGTGGAAATTGATTATTTCACTGATTAACTCCATGTCAAAGTGTTTTATTCCTCTTATACCAAAACTATTTGCAATTACCAGCAATTACAATTAATATTTATTAAACGACACATTACACTTCTGGCAGTTTATAGTTACATCTAATGTTGTGAAAAGGCCACAAAACAAGTTCCTATTATGTTATGGCAGCTTAAAAACAGTCCTTCCCTGACCAGTCTCTTTTGTTCTCTTTTTAATAAGATAAAAAAAAAAGGAAATATTAGTGATTGGTGCTGATGAAAATGTTTACAAAGACGTAATTTGGAACGCAAGAGTGTTGGGATTTTTTAGCGGTGACCCGAATAAGAAAGATAAATAATTTCATTAGAGAAAAACATCGCCTCCTTCGAGCCGGATTCGAACCAGCGACCTAAGGATATCAGCTATAACCGCTACAGTCCTCCGCTCTACCAACTGAGCTATCGAAGGGCATGATGGGTAAGCCTGGACTACCCACATACCACAGTAAATACCGCTGTGTCGTATTCAATGACTCGATTCTTTGAGCCGGTTCTTCTAAATGATTCAGCGTTTGGTACATATAGGCATTTCCATTCATTTTGTGGTGTAATTTAATTACAATGTTTTTATGGAAAACTCTTTTTTTTTAAATCAAAATCGTTGCCATAGTTAGTCGAAAAAGAATAATGACACCAATTATATCTCACATTTTGTCCGGTTTGAAAACGGAGCTCGGAGAGTCGATTCTATTGATGAGCTGAGTCAAATGATCTGACTCACTGAAATCAGCTAGGATTTCCATCATTAGTACACGAAAAGCAATGCAGGAAAAAAGGTTTAATCAACTTCGGAAAATTACTATAACGTATAACTTACCAGTCTGCCTTCTTTAAACAGTCGGTTTTTGCTCCTTTATCGATAAGATAGCGAACACACTGCTCGTGACTCATGGAAGAAGCTTCGTGTAAAGCTCGCTTATAATCATTATTGTGCAGCTCGATGTCCATGTTCAAGTCCTCAACAAAATACTTCACAATATCTAAATGTCCATGCCGGGCAGCATAATGCAACAGAGTGTCTCCAGATTTCCCAAAATGTGCATTTAAAGACTGTTTAATTTCGCTCGTTTCCTCTATTTGCTTTTTAAGCTTGCACAGCTGCCCGTCCTGAGTCAACTTGATTAAGAGTTTAAATGTGTTTTCGTCAGCCATTTTAAAACAAAAGTGTTTTCTTCTTGGATTTTAATATTTTTGTTGTGAAGCAAGCAGCAACCGCCTCATGGTGGAGTGAAAATGGCCGCAGATTTCTTTTCAAAGTAAACCAATATGGCTGAATAATGAACGGAATTGACCTGAGAATAGAAATGTTCTCTGAGCTAAAGGTGGGGAAGAAGGGAAAAAGAGAAAAAAAAAGGAGAAGAAAAGAAAGAAATGAAGAAAGTAAAGGAGAGACAGAATGCCACGTGTGATTTATATGCGCCTGTTTTTTTTTTTTTTTTTTTTTTAAGTGCCAAAAATCACAAAAAATTAAAGTCCCCCTCCCATCAAGACGGACTCGGTTCGAATCCCATCTCAGACAACTGAAATGGCAACTTTTTGTCTACAGAAACATTCCTGCTGTCAAAATAAGTTTTAACTCCAGTGTAGTTGGTTGATTTCGATTATTTAATTATATGCAAAATATGGCTTCTCAGTACATACCTGCTGCTAGAAATATTGTATTTTTTTTTTTTTTACAAAGATAAGAATAATATAGCACAAGACACACACCATAACAATATACATAATTCGCTGACCGTAAGATTGGGATTCAATCCCCAGTACTGCCAAGCTGCAACCGCTGGACCTTTGAGCAAGGCCCCCAAACCACCCTGCTCCAAGGGTGCTGCATGAAGGCTGTCCCTGTGCTCTGACCCCAACCCTCAACAGATGGGCTATGTGAGGAAAGAATTTCACTGTGCAGTAATGTATACGTGACAAATAAAGACAACTTAACTTTAACTTAATAAGTGATAAATTATTATAAAATAGTAACAAAGTATAGAAATCTATAAACAAAAAAACTATCAATATTTATATGATTAAATATATATGTAAATATATATGTATATAAATCTATATATATATATATATATATATATATATATATATATATATATATATATATATATATATATATATATATATATATATATAAATATTATAAATAACATCCCCAAACCTATTAATAATGATTAAACAAAGAATAGTACATTCAAATCAATTCAAGAAGCTTTTATTGTCCTTTTGACCATATATAAAACGCGAGAGATTCGATTGGCTCGCTATGGGCGTGGCCATCTTTGTCTGTCCATCTTTTCAGCACAGGGATTGGGGAAGAAAGATGGAGAAAGATAGAACGGGCGGATGTGATTTGCCGAGAAAGATGTGCAGGGTGAGCTGTGATTGGCCGGCTGAACCAGGCCATCGTTCCGTCATATATATCATATATAGTCACACACACACACGCAGCTTGAGTATGCTCTAGAACCGCTCTCGCGATATTTTAATGTCACACCTATCGATCTGCGCCGTTACACACTCACACACCACGTGACTACAATACCTTACAGCCCTTGAGCGCGACAGCAATAAAAAAAAACTGAAAAAACCCCGAAACAATCTTATTATTCAGATTATAGCCTAACTTTTAATATTTAATGTTAACACAGCTGATAAAAGTCTGATAACAAATGTATGTTGTGTCAAAAGGGACGCCCACTGTCTCTGGATTCTGAAAACCCCTGACATATAGGACCCTTCTGAATATTATTCCATACCCAAGACGTACAAATGCCTTAAAAGAAATAAGCCTAAAGTTAGATCTAAATAAAATATAAACTGTTAAAGCTCTAAGACGTCACAGTCTGAACATCATGACTTTCTATTATTCAACTAATGCAGTATTTAAGTTAAAATACAGACAGGACTTAGGTGAACAATGGACCAGAACAGACTCCATCATTCGGCTGTTCTGCCTATTGATAAAGGAATTCTCAGCACTAGAAATACTAGTACGGGAATTGACTGTTTTGCTCAAGTCAAGTCTCAGAGATATTCTCTGATGATTCCACCCTCAAAGTAACAGGACAGAAAAGTCACCAAGAGCATGAAGTGGACAAGATACAAGCAGCAAGACAGATGAGAGATGAGAGAACAATAAGGGAAGAGAAGAGAGGCTGTAAAAAAAATTATAAATAAAGAATAATACATACAGTCGTGCCAGCATAAATGAGGAATGAAATAAGAGGTGCAAGTATAATATAGATTATTGTAAAATGATAATAATAATAATAAAAAAGGATCTACACGGCACTGCTTCACACACACGCTGTAAAAAAGATAATATTGCATGGCATAGCTGTGTGAGAGAAAATGTAATGAATTTAATGAACTTTTAATGAACTTTTTTAGTAGCAAGACTCTGAAATGGTGGGAGGAGTCAGAAAAAAGATTGAATAAAAATTTCTAAAGTTGCATACTCTTCATTTGTATTTATTATTAAACAATTTTACATAAAAATTGCTCTTACAAAATGTGTTATTCTTGCTTACCCCCTCTCCCAAATTAGCCCCTGATGTTTCAGGCTCAGCCCATGATTTTTTCAAATCCTAGGAATGCCCCTGATCATACAGCTGTTATTAATTTTATATAATTAATATAACTCATTAGAATACTTTTATTTATCTTGCTCAGATTGTTAAGATTTTGCAGATTTACCACAAAATCTGCACACACAGAACCATTCCCACAGTGCACACACACACACACACACACACACACACACACACATATATATATATATATATATATATATATGTTCTTCTTCTTTTCCTTTTCCTTCTTCTTCATCTTCTTCTTCATTACCAGTTTAATCCTGGTCAGGTGGTCATCCAGGAGATCCAGGATACTGGCCATGAGCAAGGAATGGTACTAGAATGGACTAGAATGGTACTAGAATGGACTAGATGGTATGCTAGTCTATTGCAAAACACTTTACACAAACATTTACATCCAGGAGCAATATAATGTAGCCAGAGCACCTACCAGCATGTTTTGAAGAGGTGGGAGGAAACCCGAGAAACTGAAGGTAAGCGGAAATGGACATGAGTTAAGTTAACTTGGGACCACACACCATCCATCCATCCATCCATCCATCCATCCATCCATCCATCCATCCATCCATCTAATATAACTTGAAATTTTAAAATACAAATTGAATAATATAACAAGAGCGTGTCATTTCAATAAGTGTTTTAAACAAGACTCAATCTCTGTGAGAATTTTACATATATTATTTAATATTTAGACTATTTAGGGCAACAGCCTTTTGTACAGCACAATTTGCATAATTTATCAATACCGTTTGTGTACAACCACAAAAAACCATGACATTAGATCTTTTTTTTTTGTTTGTTTGTTTGTTTTTCAGTTTACATTGAGTGGAAAACCAGACAGATTATACAAGCATATCTTTGTACAGTCAGCATACATCCTTAGATAATAATTTCAGTTATCCCCCCCCCCCCACCACCACACCACACCCCATTAGTCTCATTGTCTTTCTTTTCGTAGAGCAGAATCTGGACACAAAAATAGTATGAACAAATCACCAACAAAACATGCAACATCCAAAGTGAGTACATCACAGGTGTCCTGATACTACCAGCGTGAACAGGGTCAAGTTTCTCATCACAGTTTAATTCTGTGTCTGTTGTGCAGGTTGGGTCGGGTTGGTCATAGGCAAAGCGTGGAG
Organism: Hemibagrus wyckioides; assembly: GCF_019097595.1. Lineage (NCBI taxonomy): Eukaryota > Metazoa > Chordata > Actinopteri > Siluriformes > Bagridae > Hemibagrus > Hemibagrus wyckioides. The sequence goes on along the minus strand of NC_080728.1, from coordinate 14,691,881 downwards.
ATTATCCTTCCACGTAGGGCATGTGCTCAAGAGTGTCTCTCTCACACTCCACTGTTTGCTTTCACACATGCTCTGTACTGAACTGGAAAATTAACCAAAAAAGATCCTATGTGTATAAAAGAAAGCTTTGTTTTATTTACAGGATAAGAAATACTTTTTTCTTTTTCTTTTTTTTTTACTTTTTTTTTTACTATGCCAGTGGTGAAGTGGAGAAAACATGCACTGTATCTTGAAAGCAGGAGCGTGATTAGATATGGATATTAATATTCGAATAGAGAAAACATACGCATGGACTACTTTTCATAGGAGCAGTTGGTGCATATGTTTGTACATGAACGTTCTAAAAAAATCTTGACGTGGGCGATAAACTCAGCTAATTGATGCGGCTAGGTTTAAATGGGAACGGGGCTCACGAGACCTTTTGTAAACACACAATGTACATCACCCATCACGAGACACGTCGATATTTATGTTAATGTATATACATCCGATCTTTCTTGGAATCTAGCTCTTGGATGAGGGTAAAGGTAGTGTAAAGGTTTGATGTATTATCTTCATAGTTAGTGCAGCATAACATAACATAAATCTCATAGCCATAAAAGTTTGAGTAATCAGGCCTTTAAATTAAAAAATAAAAACAAACCAAAAAAGAAAAGCATACATAAAAGCATAGAAAAATATAAAAAAGAGTTCTTATTCATAATGCTTTCTCTGACACATAAATAGTTGATATACCAGATGCATTTAGGTTGCATAGAATTGCTTACATCCTGTGGATATGGCCAAAGTATGGCACAGATTAAAAGTTCCCCGTGACCAGGCCTTCATATTTGTATTCCTGTACCAAATGAACTGATGAGTCTGGTTTTGATATATCCAGGTTAATGACTATAATGACTATGGCATCCACTGATCAAGACAGTTGAAAACAAAACAACAAAATACCTTACACATGGCACATTATGCAAGCGCACACGTTTGCGTACAGAGAGTATGGCAACAGAGTTTTTCGGAAAATTATAAAAGACACTGAGTTGTTTGATATGCAGTAAAAAAAAAAAAAAGAAAAGAAAAGAAAAGAAATAAAAAATACACCCAAGTCCTTATCTTGACTCGACTTATGTGAGCACATTCCAAGCTGATCCTTTCGGTACAGATTCATTTTATGAAGTATGTAATATTAGGCTTGTTATTTAAATGTCTTGAATAATATTATATTAATAATATAATTGATCATTAGAAACCAGGCAGCTTTTAAATCCACTCACAATGCATTTTTATAATAATTATATAAGATTCATTCAATTCAATTGTTGGATTCGAATTACTATTATTTATTGACTTGAGTTATTGACATTTGGATTCCTTGCAAAAGACCAGTTAAACAGACTAATAACTAAAAATCCCCAATAATGCAGACCCGTTGCTGTGCTTTACAGAACCCAGTAGACCTAGCATGATTTTTTTCCCCCTTAGACCTTTAAAACAACCAACCTAAACATTGTGCCTAAGCTCTCTATTTTAAGATAGCTCACCACATTCAGTCTGGGAATTTTGATTAAGTGACTATTTAAGGAAATGAGGTAATAGGAACAAGCATGGCAACACTCGACTGGGAATTTGGGAAATCTGTCTCTAAATAGTCTTACACTATGGAACATTACATTCAAGACATGCTAGAGACAAAGTGCAAAACATCTAGAAGAATGTTTTTTTGTTTTGTTTTGTTGTTTTTTTTTTTAACCTGAATGTTTGTAACATCCTATGGCAACATTCACCTATAGAAATAAAGAGAGGAGCCAATTAGAAGGCTGATCTGTCTGATTCTCCTTAGAATTTTATGAAGCCAAAGAAGTTTCTCTGGTAGATAATCATTCATCCAGAATCGTCTCGTCTCAACAGAACGGTTCATTTCTAAAAGAGAGGTCTACCTCAATCAAAGTCAGATTGAATGTCACGAGGGTATCAGTGCTATTTCTGTGCAAGGAAATATGAGTAGATACCAGCCAAACATATTTCTACAACACCACGTAAATCAGATTTCAGCTATTTATATCTATAAAATATTTCAAAATATAGTTTAAATCCACTAATATGATCTCTTCTTCCAACAAATTATAACATCTGAGAGAGAGAGAGAGAGAGAGAGAGAGAGAGAGAGAACAGAGTGATAAAGGTGACTCTAATAATGACTCAAATCTATCATACAAAAATAATATAATAGCTTTCATCTACCTTCTGCAAACGATCATAAATAAATCCTTCTAAGAGTGATAGTTAAAGTTTATTGATACATAATTTCTCTGTGTGAGGAGCTCCAAAACCTGAACTTGGCAGTGAGATGTCCAAAAAAAAAAGTGTGCAATGTAAGAAGAATGAACATAACATATTCATTCCCATCCTGTCTTTTGTGGACCGGTGACTATTTATGTTGATACAAATATATGTGCTCACACATACACACACACACAGGTGAGTGAGCCTTGTGTCAGAGTATGTTTGTGTGCATTTGTGTGTGTGTACAGATGTATGGAAATCAGCTCAACACTTACACAACCCTTTATCCTGGTTTGCTCTACTTCCTACTTAAGGCTATACCGTTAACCCCATGCACATCGGTGTAGATGCAGGACACACTTCCTGCTCCTTGTTCCCCACCTCACCCCAATGCAGATTAGCATAATCCCTCAAACACATGGGACTAAGTTTTTCAGTGTAGTAACTTCTCTACAGCCTGTAGAGAGAGAGAGAGAGAGAGAGTGTGTGTGTGTGTGTGTTAAACTACAGTTCTGCTTCCTCTAGGACTGGATCTGGGCTGTGGTGGCCAGCAGTTTGTGCCAGCTGACCACTCTCTTCCTCAGGTCCACCTTGTCCAGCCACACGTAGGCCTCACCGATCAGAGTCTTCTTCACAAACTTGCCCCCATTTGATACCAGGAATAGCTGTATATAAAAAAAAGATATGTAGAACTGGTAAGGACCTTGAATTCTCTTCACTACTATAGTGATCAATAGCCAAGAAGGTAGAACACGTCCCTGAAACTACTTTCAACTGCGATCCAGTGTCATCAATGTGTGCCTCATACTCCTCTAATATTAACGTTTTGTCTCGTCAGTAAATCTTTGCAATCAGTGAAACTGTATTACTGTATTAGCATCCAATTTCTCATTCTCTACATCTTACTGTGTCAGCGGGAAATCTGGAGACTATCCCAGGGCACAAAGCAGGCTACATCCTGAACAGGATAACTAATTATTTTAATACACCCGTATCTTAATTTTAATAATTAGCAGGAACTAAAAAGAGGATATCTGCAGGATAAAATGTTGTAATTTGAGCACTTAATTCACGATTCAAGAGTTTGTCACATACTGTAAACAGTTATATACAGTAAACAACTCGCAGTAAAATGAACACCCGGCCACTCCTCCTTAGGCCTTAGACCCATGGCTAGACCACTGGATCAGAGCATCTCCAAAACTGCAGCTCTTGTGGGGTGTTCCCGGTCTGCAGTGGTCAGTATCTATCAAAAGCGGTCCAAAGAAGGAACAGTGGTGAACCGGCGACAGGGTCATGGGCGGCCAAGGATCATTCATGCATGTGGGGAGTGAAGGCTGGCCCGTGTGATCCGATCCAACAGACGAGCTACTGTTGCTCAAATTGCTGAAGAAGTTAATGCTGGTTCTGATAGAAAGGTGTCAGAATACACAGTGCATCACAGTTTGTTGCGTAATGGGTCTGCATAGCCACAGACCAGTCAGGATGCCCAGGTGGTCATAGTGCTATGCCTGATTGGTGTGTATCCTATTTATAATAACTACTGCACCCCTGTACTTGAATCTTCCACACGCCCTGTATATATCAACCCCATAACTGTATATCTATCCATAATTTATTGTAAATATACCACTATGCACTTGGTCACCTTGCAGGTAGCTTTCATTCACATTAAAACAAATGTATTAACATCCCTTTTACTTTTCAAACATTTTCTATTTTATTAAAGCTGAAGCTCCTGGTTTGTTAATATCAATTAAAGTGTTTAAGAAATCCCCCACTGATTCATATGAATGAACACAATCTCTATAATATAAATTAGCTTTTGTATTTAGATCATTTGACCCTAACATATAAATTCCCATATTGGACTTTGCTCAGTAATAAATTTTAATAGGTCATTTTGACCTGAACAGAATGAGGTTGTGAGCAGCTGGTCATAACAAAACCCCTGTGGTGGCCTAAAGTGCTTTAAATTAGCAACGTACCTAGAGTGGAAACTTAATTTGCTGACTCAGAGCCAATCAAGCCACTTGGACTGTGCCTGTCTCTGTAGCATGTAATGAATGTGAGGACTCTGTTGACTAAATGTGTACTTCACCTGAATGGAATGTCCAGTGGGGTTCATGCAGAAACGGAAAGTTTCGTTGAAGGACGGCTCGCGGTCATGACGGCACACCCGAGTTTTCTTCTTAATGATCCTTTTCTGTGTGGCTATGTTCACCACATAGAGCTTGACGTACATGTCTGTTCAAAAACACAAGAGCAGTGAGGAGCAGCAGCAGTGTGTGAGTGTGTGTGTGTCTGTGTGTGTGTGTGCTTAAAAATTAAGAATTACGTGCCTGCTAAAAAGAATAAAGTAAGGGACACAGAAAGAAAAGAGGATTTTTTTATTCCTCTTTTCTTTCGGTGTCCCTGAATTCATTCATCTCTTCAAACAGAGAGATTGCAAAAAACGCAGAAAGAGTAAACAAGTAGAAAGTAAGAAAAAGAAAGAGGGTTAATAATATGAGAAATGCAGCAATACTGTGAGGAATAAATGACAAAAAATAACAATAATGCGAGGTAAGCAGATATAAAGAAAAAAAGATGCAAGAAATGAGCGAATAGAGAAAGAAAGAGAAGTTAGCAGGGACGAAGAGACAATTCCATTCCATCTATTTGAATGAATCTCTTGCTTAAATGATTGCCGTGCAAGTGCTGTAATAATGTGAGTTTAACAATCTGCTAATCACGATCATCAAGATACCTGGCAGGTGGTCAGGAGTCTTAAATTTGTACGTGATGTTTCTGCACTGAAGGATCTCCAGTACCAGTTGTTCTCCCTCGGTCTTCATCTCCTTCTTCAGAGCGATCTTTATCTCCCCCATGACCTGGGTTTTACCTAAACACACACATATGATACATCTGGCATGTAATAATAATAATATTTAGTCATTTTCAGAGTGGAATATGTGCGGAAAGTCTTCCAAGTTATTGTGAGTGTTGACCACACATAGTATACAGAGTGATTGAGTGACCACACATAGTATACAGAGTGATTGAGTGACCACACATAGTATACAGAGTGATTGAGTGACCACACATAGTATACAGAGTGATTGAGTGACCACACATAGTATACAGAGTGATTGAGTGACCACACATAGTATACAGAGTGATTGAGTGACCACACATAGTATACAGAGTGATTGAGTGACCACACATAGTATACAGAGTGATTGAGTGACCACACATAGTATACAGAGTGATTGAGTGACCACACATAGTATACAGAGTGATTGAGTGACCACACATAGTATACAGAGTGATTGAGTGACCACACATAGTATACAGAGTGATTGAGTGACCACACATAGTATACAGAGTGATTGAGTGACCACACATAGTATACAGAGTGATTGAGTGACCACACATAGTATACAGAGTGACTGAGTGACCACACATAGTATACAGAGTGATTGAGTGACCACACATAGTATACAGAGTGATTGAGTGACCACACATAGTATACAGAGTGATTGAGTGACCACACATAGTATACAGAGTGATTGAGTGACCACACATAGTATACAGAGTAATCGTTATAAGGAGAAATCTGGAGTGTTAAGAAACAATCCACCAATTAAAGCACCTAAGGGGAAGCAGTGTTATCACAAATCTGTCATCTTTACACGTACTTTATTTTTTTACATATTTGTAAAAAAATAACACACAAATTTTCAGTGTTTGGTTGTCAAGCTTGTACTTCTCATTTGTTGTGTCACAGTATTGCTCATAGCTGTATGTTTCTGTCTTGTATCCTCAGTTTATGCTTTTATTTCTCGTTTTCACAGTTTCATAATCTGCACTTCTCATCCACCCTACAAATCCCTGACACACAAAATATACATGACATGCATTCCACAGTAATCTATCTGTTAGAATCGGCACAAGTTGTGTTGTGTTGTGTGAAAATGCTTGAACAATTCAGCACCTGAAATGTCATCGGTGCTCAGATGAAAATAGACAGTGTGTCTGCATGATCCACCCACACACACCATCTACCTATTCACACTCACGACTGTATTGAAAATGTGATTTTATTAAATGTATAGTTTGTGGGTTTATATCGAATGTCCAAGTAAGCATCAGCGACCGAAACTCTTTAGTATTAGTAGAATTTTACTATAGATGGATAATGTACATTTAAATAGTTAAATGTTTTATCCTTATTTGATGATCCATAACATATTGCTGTTATTATAAATAACTTATATTTACTTACTTAAAGGGAATGCTATAATCAGTGATCCTGACCAAAATACCAACATTTCAAGAATTCATTTAACCAACGAAAGAAGATCGTCAATAAATTCAATGAATTTAACAATGGACACTGTCACAAAGTAGCTTTACAGAAATCTGGATGAAGATTTAAATTGAAATCTATTCACTAATTCACATCTATTGTGACACAATACACAATATGACGCCGTTCTGTCATTACAGTGTAAACACACATACACACACAAGCATCCAAACACACACACGCTTACCCTCAGTTTCTCCGTGTATTGACTTCACGACGTCAGTTCCATTTGGAATCTTTCCGCTAGTTAAAAAAGAGAAACATGACAATCATTTTGCTACACAAATTATACTGAAAGTATCTGATCAAAATGCGAACTCCTAGTATTATAGTTTAAACACACACATTTTTGCATTTTGTCTAAAAATACAGTACATTTATTCATGTTTTGTATATGATCAAATTTATATTCTAGGCACTGCTGTTTAAGTGAAATGAGAATAAAATTGCAAACGTACAATCTCGGAACCTGGAAGATGGCGCTGTCCACTCCGTTAGTCTCTCCTTCTTCTTCCAATAGGCTGAAGGCGCTGCCACTCAGACCGCTGTCCAGTGAGGCTGCAGTAACAGGAGCATCAGCAGATCTATGGCTGCGGGACGCTGTTTCGAAAGTGTACTATGTGAGTTAGACTATTATCCTGTCTTTTAAAGCGGAGAGCTACCACTGGCCTAAAGACTTCTTTTACCCAGCAGCAAAGGAATTAAAACATGTTTAGAAAAGGAAACAAGCATGGCCTAAAAGATCTGCTACACATTCTGTCTACATGCTCCTGACAACTACAGTACTGTGCAAAAGATCTTGAACGAAATGAGACGTGGATAAATAATGTTTACTGTATTTAAGACTCTTGCGCTGTACTGTATGTTGCATGCAGTGTGAGTGACCTGACAGCCACGGGCGTGCACACACAAACACATACACTACTGCTAAAATTGTTTGCCATTAATACTTTCAATTGCATTCAATTCAAATCAAAATTCAGAATAAAAATGATAAAGCTTAAAACTTAAATGTATATTTACCCCTAATAAGTAAGCCAGAAGCGACAGTGAAAAAACGAAAAAAACTCCCTGAGATGATTTACACAGAGCAGGCATAACATTATGACCACCTGGGCACCCTGACTGGTCTGCAGCTATGCAGCCCCATACGCAACAAAACGCAATGCACTGTGTATTCTGACACCTTTCTATCAGAACCTTTCTTAGCAATTTGAGCAACAGTAGCTCGTTCGTTGGCTCGGATCACATGGGCCAGCCTTCGCTCCCCACGTGCATCAATGAGCCTTGGCCGCCAATGACCCTGTTCCTTCCTTGGACCACTTTTGATAGATACTGACCACTGCACACCGGGAACACCCCACAAGAGCTGCAGTTTTAGAGACGCTCTGATCCAGTCGTCTAGCCATCACAATTTGGCCCTTGTCAAACTCGCTCAAATCCTTACATTTGTCCATTTTTCCTGCTTCTAACACATCAACTTTGAGGACAAATTGTTCACTTGATGCCTAATATATCCCACCCACTAACAGGTGCCATGATGAGGAGATCATCACTTCACCTCTCAGTGCTCATAATGTTATGCTTGATCGGTGTAAAGAAGAAACCTTGAGAGGAAGCAGACTCAGAAGGGAAGCCATCCTCATCTGGATGACACCAATAGTAATATTGTCTTTCCTGTAGCTGTACACTACATAGTCAAGTGCAATTGTATAACCAGGAGCTTTCCAGCAATGTATGAGTATGAACATCAGCAAATATATACTGTATATATAGTTAAGATTATGATGCAACTAACTTGTACAGAGAAAGTCTTAAAGAATCGTTATTTGTGTATAGAACGATAAATAGAACTGCAGGTGTGTCCTAATGATCGTGACAGCTGTAGACAGCACTGCGATATTAATATCCAGAGGCTAAGCCAGGACCTTGCAGTCACAAGGAAATAATCACTGTCTGACTCTGAGTGTTATTTCTGATTATGCCATGGCAACCTACTGATGATTGCACTTCTTCTTCTTCCCCTTATAAAGAACATCTCATTGTCATTTTGATCCATTTGCTGTCACTTAAGTTATAATAGCTGAAAACAGTTGTACCTTCAGTATTGTTTTAGAAAATACATAAAATGTAATATATAACACAATATTCTGTATTCTTTAGCACTTGAAACAATTAGTTACAAATCTAAGATACCTTTTGTTATTAGGTTAATCCTTTACATGGTCGAGCAAGATGAGTCGTTTACATGGTCATTATTGTAAAAATGATTTTATTAGTTAAGGAATAGAATTATTTAGGGTTGTGCTGTTAAAGAAAAAATGCTATACTGACACAATACTAACAGCAATCTGCCAACCGTTGCATTTTATCTTACTATCATACCTTTTTTTTCTTTTACTGTTATCATTTACGTTTTAGCAGCTAAAAACATTCGTTCCCTCACCTGCCTTTCGTTTCTTCTATCATGAAGAAAGCAAGACAACAAATGAATAATGAAATCTAATCTAATAGAATCTAAAAACATATTAGAACGAGTGCATTAACGCATCCTGTGAGTGAATTACACTACTGTCCGAGCTGCTGTTACAGAGAATGGATTGACACACCTATCGCATATTATTCAACAGTATCGCGAAGGATTCCACACTTTTAGCAGTGGTGTACATACACACATTTAAAATGCACTACGGACTACATGTGAGCAGCATATAAGACACCATCCATTGACAGAAATCTCGGAAGAACACAGATATACAAAGCAGACTGCACAGAACAGCAGCAGAAGCATTTACACAAAGAAGAAATCATTCATTAGTAAGTGTATTAGCTACTTGTGTGTGTGTAGCCTAGATAATCGTATTAGGCTAATTCTGGTATGATGTGTTTAAATCTATTTAATGGATGTTAATTTTGTTTGGGAAAATGTGCATTTTAGTTTCTTTATTAAGTCTTACAGTGCTGTTGTACCTTGCTTTTGAGTGATGAGTGATGGTGTGGCGTGAAATGCATGATTTTTTTGTTTGTTTGTCTCGACACATAATTCATGCACACAGCCTTCTTTAAACACACTCCTTAACCCTGGCTCCATGTGCTTCACTAACACCAGGGACTAACATAAATAGTGTGTTAGCAGAGGTTGGGTCACATGACAAGCTAATACATTTTTTTATTCATCTGGTTTTAGTGAAGCAGGTTGATGGAGTGTGGTACAAGACTGAATCTCGCTGCATGAATTATCTGCATGTCTAGCCCTCTTCATCTCTCTGTAGATGTGCGTTAGTAATCCAGCATCCTCTCTCTCTCTCTTTCTCTCTCACCTCTATCCCGCTGAGGCCTTTCTTCCGACATGGCTTTTCGGAGGGTCAGGTGACGGACGTCAGTGATCTCATTGCCAGGTGTGTTGGACAGGGCTGTCTGTATGGTGAGCACACCTGCTACGCTGTGCCTGTGTTGCCTCATGGAGAGGCAGCCAGTTTGGGCTGGGTAAGGTTGGGGGTTGAGGTCATGTAAAAAACCCAAAACATTGGAGGAAAAGGGACGAGGAAAGGTTCAAGGGAAGTTAGGGAAAGGGCAACGAGATGGAGACTCAGAGTATGAACTCTGTACAACATGGAAACCACCAGCTTTTTACTGTACTTTATAGTCACATGCAGCCACAGTGTGTGCCTTCCCTGGCTGAGGGGGCAGGTAGGGGGCATAGCGCGTCCACTGAGTTGCATTGTGGGCTGACAATAGCCACAGGGAGAGTAGGAGGCGGATAGAGAGGGTAGGCAGGGTGGTTGCAGGGCGGAGGCCACATGCACAGCTGGCTCGTTGGTGCAAAGGACAGCAGAAAAAAGCTGGGTCATTTGGGACACGACCCGGTGGGACAATGAAAAGGAAAGGATCGGAAAATGAAGGAGTCAGCAGAAGTCTGGGATCAGTTGGCGGCGAAGAAAACTCCCTTATTGCTGGTGAGGAAGGTCCTGTTGCTGCTGTGGCTGAAGCTAATTGGACAATAATAGGGCTGAACCCAGCTATTTTTGTGACTTAGTAACTGTAGCAAACAGCTCTGCACATGCAGATACCCCAGGATACAGGGGACTTGACTAACTGGATCAGATCCCCCCGCAGTGATTGACAGTCTGACCCCCAGTAGTTTAGTAAGCAACTTGTTCACCTGCTAGCTAGTGAGCGTTGAAATGCTTAAATTAATCTGTTTTTTTTTAAAAATTTATTTCATTAATGTTGTCATTTTTTTAAAGGACACTCTTCATTTCTTTTATTGCTCTGGGTAAATTAGACCTTGAACATGGATTATAATGGTACTACTTTTTTAATGATGATATTTTATTTAGTGTCACTTCTCTAAAATTGATCATTAAAGGTACACTACAGCTTTAAATATTTTATTTAGTAAATATATTGGCTCTAGTGCTAGCCAGCGTGCAAGTGTGTATGTGTGCAGAGTAGCGAAGTGTCTCCAACACACAGGGCAGAACATACAGGAGAGGAAGCAGTGAGGTGAACAGACTGTGACCACAAGGGGACCAGAACAAGGGAGAGAGAATCTAAAATGTTTTTATATATATATATATATATATATATATATGTATATATATATATGAAACAAATAACAAAAAAACAGGTAGCAAATTAAAAGGAACAGAAGAAAGAGCAGATGAGTGTGAAGGCAGCCGTGCTGGAGGGGCTTTATTTGCGTCGTTTACTTGGTTGGAGGCGATGCTGTTCACTGGCAGCTTCAGCTGTTGCCATGGTGTCGTCAGGGTGTGCCCGAGATGCGCCACTTTTGCCGTGAGCGCGCGGGGTTCCATGGGAGCGGGCTTGGCCCTCTGAGGGAGACGGCTTCGACGTGCTGGGGCTACTGTGAGATTTCTCAATAGTGGGAACCTGTGTATCTAAAACAACCAAAATACGATGCTGAGCTTCCTGTTTTCTGCTTTCCTCAACTTGCCTGAAGAATGTCTGATTTCGAGCTACCATTTCGAATGTATTATGTATTTAATACTGTATATTGATATTTTATATTAAATATATTTATATAGTTAATGTGATGCTTAATGTTTAGTGACTTCAGTTTAGTGAGTGATTTTTGTTCGGTCTCACCGTGTATGGGAAGGCTAAGATGGAGAGCTGGAGAGCGTTGTGGTATTATGAGCTAAACTCATGAACAGTGAAATCCACAGTGTTGAATCTACCTCACAGTGTTCATGTGCAACTGGACTGGTTTAAACATTGCAAGGTTTTTAATGGGGATCATCAATTTGTCAATAGAATCTAATTTTGTTTATGTTTGATAAATAACAGCACATTTTAAAATCTATCCTTAGATTAACATTTAGAGTCCATGTGATAAACCCATATGCGAGTTGTTACTAAAGATGTGATACCATTCTATTAAATAAGCAGATAAATATATAGATGTGATTTGACTAGCACTAATGTCAGAGCTTCTGTCATAGAAAATTAATCACCATTTTCCAACACATCAAATGAAAATGCTGCGGTATACATATATATAAGGTAAATGATGTAGGCCTTCTCTATCCAACTAATCAGGACAATGATGGCAGGCACTTTGTTGTCAACTCAGAAAGGTCCACCACTTGCCTTAATATTCTAATGTATTTTTCAGGGGTGTGGCTTTTAAAGTCCCTGACTACTTCTTTAATTCAGCACTGGGGATTTACTGTGTATATGGAAAGAGTATGGAGCCAAAGCTATGATGAGTGAATTATATAGGCTGGGCACAGGTTGAAACAGGGAATGGAAGGACAGAGGACAAGGACAGAAGAACAAGAATAGCAAGGACAGCAAAATAGAGAGATCAAATCTAAGTGGTAAAGATGATGAGGAACACAAAAGGAAGACAGCCAGGAAAGAGCAGGAATCCAGCGTTGAGGATGAATACTGAGCTGAACATACCCTTGGCAGGATCAGGGAAGATGCCATGGCTGCGACTCTTGATGACAGAGGATTTAGGTGAGTCCTGATTGCTGTGCCCAGATGTTTTGGGGGAGTGCCCGCTGGTCGTTTTGGATGAGTGTTGGCGTCCCTGGCCTGAGTGTGAGCGCCGATGGTGCTCTCCTTCACACTGCTCTTTCAGAGGCAGCCAGCGGGGCACATTATCCAGCTGAGCAGTGTTGGACAGGTCTATCAGCACCTACAGCATGCAACAGAACCTAGGTTGAGCTTGGGTGCATATGTATGTGTGTGTGTGTATGTGTGTGTGTATAAAATGGCTGATTTCCTACCTCTCCCAGGAAATCATTGGAGGAGCATTTGTCATAGTCCCATACACTGACCTCTAATGTCTTCTTCCTCAGCTAAATACATGCATACACACAGAACAGAGAGCATCAGCTTTATTTACTGAATACATTTATCTCATTAGTTTAAATATGTTTAAAAATGTGTCATATGACATTATAATACTTGTAGAGGTATAATACAATGCCACAGTCTGTTTCTGCTCCAAATATCTATATATGTATCTGTGGGCGAATTTAAACACAGAGTAAGTGCGACCTAAAACTGAAGGACTTCCTAAAATTAAACATAAACTATCCAATATGCCCCTGAAAGCACAAGAAAACACCGAAAAATTCAGAGGTAGAAATATCAACACTGTTAGCATAGTCTGTGAATTATAGCTCTGACAGCCCCATCTACATCACACAAGTTAATAATAATAATAATAATCATATATTATATAATAATAATAATAATAATAATAATAATAATAATAATAATTAATCAATCAAATGGACATGTGTACACATTTATGTTTGTATAATATGTAATATAAAACCCCTTAGCAATATGATCCTGACCAGACGGCAACTAAGGATGAATGAATGAATGAACGCTTTAAACACATAATAATGAAAAATGGTCTTTCTCTGTTTGAGAAATCTGCATGAAAATACAAAAACCTCCTGCTCACTATATATCGCATCCCACAGAATTCCCATCTTCACTGTCAACTATATACCCTGTAAACATTTCTGGCAAGAAATGAATAACAAATAAAAGTATCAATCACTAACAGCACAACTAGCAATACAGCTCAGAGGTCCAGATCAACTCTGCACACCTCTCTACCTTCTGTTGTCTCTCAATTAATACCTCTTTGCCTTGCCTCAGCAGTCCAGTGGCACTACATCAGTTGGGGCTGTCATTATTCGCCTCCAAAAGCTGAGGAAACTGAAGGAGCTCTGGTCTTAATTAAGCTAAAGCACTTCTGGGAGCCTGGAGACCGGTCCCTGTTCACACCAAAGCCTCCGATTCTCTCTGAAGAGCTGTTTTTTTTTCTAATTGAGATCTCTCTGTAGTTGTGATTCTCACAAAAAGTGATTGCTTCCCTTTTTGAGTCAGATTTGAGTGTCTTGTATCCTTTTTATTTATTTATTTATTTATTTTTAAAAGCTACCAAACACTTCGATTCCTCTCTTCGACTTATTTACATTTCCGAACCCCAGAGCTTATTATTCAATACTCAGATTTAACATTATTAAGCGAATATTATTTTAGGAGGAAGGAGTAAAAGTATGCTCTACATTAAGCTTCATACAGTTCCTTTACCTATATTAACTGCATGCAAAGCTTGCACTTAATTGCACTAAGGAACAACACAACACACCATGCTGTTATAGGTAAATAATCCATGCTGGTGTGGTGCGATGTGGCCAGACACAGAGCAGAGTTACAGTTTATTTATATATCCTTTAACAGCATGTGACAAACTGTGTTATATTCCTATACCACAGTGACTTGAGGGTGATTACAATTTCTAAATTTTTATAATACAAAAATGTTATGCTTTTTTTTTTTTTTTTTTTAAAATCTGTTTATAGTTGCACTTAATGTCATAGAACAGGCATTCAAATTATTTCCAGTTATTTTTTCATTTGAATATAATAATATAAAAAACAGCATATTGTCATGTTATGGAAAAAAAAGAAAAGAAATGGAAGAAAATGCAAACTCCTCTGTTCTGAGGTAGAAAATATATTGACCATTATAAAGCACTGACACTGGAAACTCGTTCCATGATTGTTGAATAAATGTCTCATGAAAATGGAAGCACAACACTGTATAGTGGATGTAATATAATGTCAGAAATACAGTTATAACGCACTGTAAACATGTTTTAGATAGCTAGAACGGTCCAACAGTAACTCCTCTTAATAAATTGTTGTTGAGGAACTAAGGTATCCACAATACGAAAAAAAAAATCCTTCAGTCCTGCAATACAGTGACTGGTTCACCTGTTCCAGATGGATGTTCTTGTAGATAACCGTTTGATTCCACTCAGGGTTCAAGCTCTTCTGGGCATGTTTGGATCTTCTTTTGTTCTCAGCGCTGCAACCAGATCACACACCACAAGGGGTCACTCCAGGGTTCAAATCAAGCACCAAACAACTATGTGTTACATTTACATTTGGACTACAACACCTCACATCAATGAACAATGAGTTGCACACAGCCCAAGGCACAGTATAGGCCTACAGTGACCTATACTTCGTTTACAGTGACATTTATGAAAATATGAAAAAGAGCAGAAGTCTAATGATCTTGAAAAGAAAAGAACACAACCACGAAAAGAAAAGCAACGTTAGGTTGAACAAATCAAAGGCTTTTTTTGAGCCATTCAGATTTGCTGTATCTATAGTGATATGAGCGTGAGTGAAGATCTGATGGTACTGTAGGACAGAAAAACATACCTGGCATTCTGCACAACCATGACCTGACTGTGGGGATCCAGCATGCAGCAGAAACAGACAACAATCCATAAGGCGTGTGTTGTTGTGTGACAATGTGTGCATCAGTGTGTGTGTATATATATATGTGTGTGTGTGAGTGTGTGTGTGTGTATAAGCCAGAGAGAAGCAGAGAAAATGAATGAGCGAAACAGTGTGGCTGGCATGGTCCATGCAAAGGCTGAGTTTAAATAATTCTAAAATTCATTGTGACTGTATGTGTGTGTGTGCTTGTGTGTGTGTGTGTGTGTGCACTGATGCTTATGCAGGAGCCCATGCGTTCATGCCCTAGTGGAGCATAGCAATAGCGTTGCTGTAATCTCAGCAGGCTCAATACAAGTAGTGCTGTGATAGCTGGTCATAGACCTAACACAAGCATACACCACAGCAACAAACACACAACTACACAATAACTCAGGACAGAGGAATTCTCAAGTTACATATAAACCAAACAGACATATTGATTTTTCTATAATGTTATCTTCGTCTTTCTCTCAAACACACACACCCAGAAGAAGAAGTACACTTTTGGTTACATTATAACATAATAGGCTTTTAAAGGGTTGTTTGGTTGATTGAGTCCTAATTGTAATTATACACCAGAATCCTATTAGCTGTTAAAAGCAATTTCACATTGTTAATAAAGGTTTAGCAATGATAAGGCCATATATAGTGTAAAACGTTTGCATTTACTAAATATAAAAGATATTTTTCCCCTTAGACATGTTGCTAGTCTCTTGCATATCCTCTGTAGAGCTATTGCTTGCTCCTTTCCCCTTATATATTCACCCCTCTATAGACCATAAACCCACATTACATTGTCTGTCAATTTTACCTTGTGTTTAATATTTTTGTCTCATTGTAAGATATCCCTTTATTACATTTTGTAGTGATTTAAAAGTTAACTGTGAAATATAGATCACTTAGACCTTATTCATTCCAAACCATGAACGAATGCAAACATCACTAAACAATAAAACTCAAATCGTTACGCACATTCAAACCTTTCCACACTAAATATTTTCCACAGATAATCATTTTACTCTTGCTATGATGTGTAACAAACGGTCTTTGCGATTCACGTACCCTCTTCCAGGCAGCAGGTAGACTTTAACAAAGGGGTCAGAGTAGCCGTTGTTGTCCCGTGGTGCCAGGTTGCGTGCTTGGAGAACATGAACAATGAGGTTGCCCAACTGCTTGTCATAATTGATTTGAAGCTACAAAAGCAGGTGAGATGTGAGACAAAGCACAGTCAGTGTGATATACTACAATCTCAACTGAACAAACAGGATTAAATAAGAATGCAAGCTTCACCTGGATCTCTCCTGTGATCGGGTGAGACTGGGTCTTTGCAGATTCTGAGGTCTAGTCAAAAGATATAAAATGTAAATATGAGTCTATGAAGGTGTAATGCTGTGCTCTACTTTTTGTATTTCATATAAGCAGGCTTTGCGTATAAGTGTTTGTGTCTATGTTTTTCAGTGTTAGTGTGCGTGTTTGTGTGTGTGTGTGTGGGTGTGTGTGTGTTTGGGCACCTTGCTGTGGTGTTTCTTGCTAACGGAAGGTGAAGCAGGCTGTACATGCAGGACTTGTGTGTGTATGTGTATGAGCACCTTGCTGTGACGTTTCTTGCTAACGGAAGGTGAAGCAGGCTGCCCGGGGCTTGGCACAGAGCTGGAAGCTCCTGAAGCCGAGGATTTGTCCAGAGCCGTCAGTGAGGAGGCTGTGGAGCTGGGCGCCTGCTGCTGAGACACCTTTTGAAGCTCTGCAGCCAATTGCTTGGGGTCAACACCTGGAGACCGTGGTGGCCGTTCTACACACAGCATGGAGGAAGCTCAGAGGAAATCTATTTCCTTTGTTTTCCGAAGAACCGTTTTAAAGTAATGTCAGCACTACACAACCTATAGTCTAAATTTGCACCTAAGAACTGCTGCTGTAGTCATAAAGAATGTCTTGCGCTTTTCGCAGGACCCTTATTTACCATCTGCCCATGCATAATATCCTTTCAACACATTTAATTCTGCATGTCTTTACTTTTCTACACTTGTATACTGTAAAAAATATATAATCCCATGATCCAGTGTCTCCCAGAAGGGGATGAGTCCTCACAATTTTTCTTCCTCATGTCACTTGAGTTATACATTGATTCTATCATCACTAGCTTGCCTGTTAATGTGAAGCAGCTATTTTTGTGTAACAATATTTACTCTTACAAACTAAAATAAAATGAAGTGAATTATAGCATTTGAGCAAGCAATTTTCCTGCACTAAGGAAAAAAAAAAAAAACAGTTGCCGGGGCTTTTTCTGACGATCATTTAATGATTTGTTTATTTTAAGCTCTAAATCCTAGAGCTAAGTCCTTTCACATATGAGATTATGTGGTTTCTGCCTCATGGCACAAGGATACCACAAAATCTACTTAACTTTAAGGACATTTTCCTTTTATAAAACTACCAACGAACACATTTAGTAATACATTCACATATATCTATCCATCTATTTTGATTTTTAATATGTGTTATATAGTCACATAATCTTTATTAGAGGAATTCAGCAACTGCCCTTAGGCTTCACACTTCTCTGATTACAGGGATATGTGTTAAAATGGCTGACTGTGGTGATTACACATGTGGTAGATCGAGAATAGGCTGAAAATCACTGGAGTATTCCTGTAATAAGTGTGTCGTTCCTATAATAAGTATGTGACATGCTTTCGCCCATTTGGTTCACAGGTACCGCTGCCAATAAACCTCATGTACGTGTGTTTGTTTTGATTTTGATTTTTGTCCTAGTCCTCTTTCCACTGCTGTCCTGTTACTGGTTTGTTGCTCGATTGTGTTCAACTGTTTTGTATTAATTCCTGATACGTTCGCCTTTTTATATCACTGTTCATTGTCTTTCTGTACATTGTTTTCATTAAGTTCAAGCCTTGTTTTCTCTATATTTTCCGTGTATCTAAATATATAGTTTCTAGTTTTGTGTTATGGTTCATTGCACTTCCTGGTTTTGACCCTAGATTCCTTTCCCTGTTTCTGATTATAGATTAATCTTGTTCAGCTTCGCCTGCCTATTTTGTTATCTTTGTTACTCACTCTTTGTAATTTGCCATTATATACTGAATTTACCTTGCATCCCGTCTTGCATCACATGTTACATTGAAAGTTTTCACAACTGAGCTAACTGTAATGTTTTTTAAATGTACCTGCTTTGGTCTGCTCATGAAGGTCCAAGTGGGAGCCCTCTGAGTCTGACAGCATGTTCAGATCCCTAACATGAAATAGATGACATAAGAAAAAGGGCTACAATCTATAAATAATTAGACACTGATGAAAAATCTATATGAAAACACACACTCTGACACTTACAGTCTGACACAGAGCTCTGCTTCTGAACATGGCTGACTGACCAATGCCTGAACCTCCTCATAGGTTTTACCAGACAAAGAGATGCCATTCCATTCCAGGACCTGCATTCCTACACATAGAAATGCATGCAATCAGTAACACACACTGTTATTAAGCATAAAAAAAAAAGCAATACCGCACCACTCCATGTCAGAACCTCTATGACTCTATGACGCACACATAAACACACTCAGAAAGCCTTAGCAAAAGTTCAGTGTAGGCCACAGCAACCTCAAACTCAAACACAGGCTCCGACTCGGAGCACTTACACAGGTGAAAACGAGTCTTGAGGTAAGCCAGGTAAGCCCTCTTTCTACGTCGTAGTGCTCCCACCTTGCGATAGAGCGTTGGCATGCCTGCAGGGTCAGCGTATGACGTGGTTATTGCTCACAGACTTAACACATGCATCCACTAAAAGGTGTGGAATAGGAAATGAATGTCCTATTCACAGTTCTTTAACAACCTCGTTTTCTGCTTAGTCTTGGTGTGTAACAGCAAGTCTGTGAGCTGTTGTAGCCATGCCGACCACACGCACCTCCAACGCTCGCACAGAGTGCTGAAACATTTGACATTTGCTACATGGGTGGAATGTGATATACTGAGAAGGAGCTCACCCAGAGAGGAAGCAAATGTTAAGGCGAAAGGTTAGATCTGATCGTTATTTTAGGCATGATACTATAAGTGAATAATAGAATCTAAACAATAGATGAGTTTATTGCTGATATTTCCAAAAGTATTTCTTTATTTTAAAAAAATGCTTTTATTTATGTGAAAGAGGATTTTTTAAAAAATTATATTTGCACGAATCTGCATAGTTACTACAACCATAAACCTAGTCTTCGGATGTTTTTAGAATTAAAATATTTGTTTTGCTTTATTGTTTAATTACAAAACACCCCAGACTGTTTACATTTATTTTTTAAATAAAATCTAACAAATCCAAACAATAATCAACATCTCAGTAAAATCCTCTGGAATATACTTCTAAATAGGAATGAACATGCACAATTTCATGAATGCAGGTTATTTAGAAACAAAGAAAAATTCTTGATTTTTGCATTATGAAAAAAATTGAATTGGAGGTGAATGAATAAAAATACAAAATTTCATATGATTCAAATCTAGAAAGTGGGGGTTATAAGTCTGATACTATATATATATATATATATATATATATATATATATATATATATATATATATATTTATATATATATATATATATATATATTCATTTCAAGCATCTGAAACATGATTGATGGTGTTATTAGGAAATACAAGTGGACGGAAAGAAATAAAAAGGCTTCAGTGAAGCAGAGAACAGACTGAAATATCAACAGAGAGATGAGTGGCATCAGTAGAAAAGAAGGCTCCAGAAGGCTAGAAAAAGACCAGCTGTTTGCTCAAGCCTCATGAAAAAGCTCAAGCACAGACAGAGACATTGCTGTGTGTGTTTTCCCTCCCTCTCTCATTTGACAGGATGCATCTACTGGATGCAACACAATAGACAAAGCCAAAGCAGTCCTAATTTACTGTTCCCTCATGCACCATCTTGTGCCAGGAGAAAGGCAGGTCATTAGTATTCCCTGTCAACTACAACTGTGATCAATACGGGTTGCAAAATTTACTACAACTAAAACAACCCACAAAAGACCTATCAAGTCCTAAAATAATGATTCTACCATAAATTTGATATCTTAAAAAGTTCTTGATGGTCTGGCAGCTCTGGTGACTTATTTGAATGGCAAGCAGAGCTAAGCTATGGTACTAAAATTTAATGACGGTAATTTACCACAATCCTTTTGAAATCTATTATCTACTATTCAGTCTGATAAATCATTCTAACAGACAACTCCTAGGCAGCTACATGCTACACCAACGACATGTTCAACATTGTGTGTGTTATCAGTGGAATCAGTGCTTCGACCTTCTTTCTTTGCATGCTTATAGGTTTTCATTGCAAAATATGGATTTTTGCTCATTATCTCAACCTAATTACTCTGTAAACCTTATTACAAGCTCTTTAGTGTAATGCCTTTCTTCGATAATGCATTTCTGCATCTGTGTTGTAACGAGGTAGTATAAGTATGAAGTATAAGTAACCGCATTTCTTAGAAGGCCATTACTTGTGGTTGCAGTGGTTCATAATATGGCAAGAAATGTTAACCAGTATGGCTAATATAGCAAGATTCCATGTCATCTGATTTGTTCTTAATTGAGCCAAAGCTGTGTAAGACACATTTAGGAATGAAGTAGGAAGAGAAGGAGGTGTGCTACAGCAGATGACCTGGCTTCTACAGTCACCAGAATTAAGCCCAGCTGAAAAGAGTGGGGATCCAGCTTAAAATCACACATTTAACTTGACTTATTCATTTGTAATAGTTTCGACTGCAGAGTGAAGGAAAATGAGCCTACAAGTGCTTAGCATAAGTAGCAAATCCTTCAAAACTGTTTAAAAAAGCATCCCAGGAGATTACTTTATGAAGCTGGTCGAAAGAATGGCAAGAATAATCAAGCAAAGCAGCTGTCAAGGCAAAGGGAAGCAATTTAAAGAATCTAAAATATAAGATTTTCATTTGTTTGACTGTCCTTATTGTTGTATAGTAGTTTTTATAGCTTCACTATTATTAGAAAAGCTCTGACATGCCCAAGCATTTATCTGGTTGCGCACACTCTGTTTACTGCACTGTCATCTTTACTCAACATTCACAATTATGTGGCAAAAGGATGGAACCATGAACTACAAAAAAGCTAAGTAAAATAAAGATCTTTTATAAAGAAAGTCAAAACTATAGGCTTCTTCATGCGTGAGATAAACATCCGACTTTCTCAAAAATCCACAGTGAAGCTAGCAGAACTCATGCCATCACATAAAAAACCCACTTTGACTAGAGCATCTACTGCTGCTTATTCCTGGCCTCATCTATCTTTATACTTCTTCACTTTACGAATGAGTCATTCCTGCTGCCTGAAGGTGACGAATCACCATGCAGATACAGATCTATTTATTTCTTTTTTCCAGTCTTCTTCATTCAAACCTTACGTCAAACCGTGTTTAATGTCACAGAGCTGATCTTTTCTGTGAAGATCTGAGAACTTGGTCAGGTTCACAGAAGAGCTTTTAAACTTCATGATCAATGAAATAAATTCAAAAGCTTTCTAAAAAATGCACCCTTCCTTCAAAGCCTTACCTTCTACAATCTTTCCAGACTGTTCTGCTGCTCCCCCAGGTAAGACTTTGGCCACGTATGCTCCGATCTCTCCATCATTGCCTGGAACCTCTTTACCACCGATTATGCGGATGCCCAGTCCGTTGCCTGCAGGCCCATTGCAAAGACCTTAAATTAAAAGGAATCTCATTTTGACTTTCAAGTACATTTACTACTTTGGCACAGTATGTAATACGTCACATGAGAATTAGGACTCACATTTTAAGTTTTAAAACTAGTTACAATCACAAAAAATATACTTGTACTCTGTTTAAGCATTATATTGGGGCATATTATTCTTTACTTAAGGATATTTTAACTCCAAGGAAAAATACTCTTTACATCTCTATTTAGATCTTTAAATGACTGTAGGTAGAAAGCCTTCAATAACTAATTTCATTTGCATTTTAGTTTAAAGCATCCAATCAAATTCCCTGATGTAAGAAAACACAATCATGATGACACAAATCATCTCATGTCATTTGCTGTGAAGAATTTAATCGAAAACATTTTTTAAATACCTGATTGCAAATAAAAGTATAAAACTTTTTGACTTTCACTCAATTATATGTTTGGCTGGAATCTTGCTAGATGTAAAAAAAAAAAAAGTAAGACTTTCAGTTGAGTATAATTTCTCTGGATTTTTTTTACACTACGAAAGACATTTTTAGATCATCATGGCTTAGAAGAAAAGCTTGTTTATTTAAGGCTTAGGTTTTTAAAAGAAAAGCTTGTTTATTTAAGGCTTAGGTTTTTTAAAAGAAAAGCTTGTTTATTTAAAGGTACATAATTACAAGGATAATCCGACATGTGTATTTCATGCCACTTTGGGCTGTGATGACTAATGAGGAAAGAGAAAATGTGCCTTGCCATGAAATATCTGCTCAGTTCCAATATCTAGACATACAGTATATACTGTGAGAACACACACTTAACCATTTAAGAAGGAAACAAAAGCACAAAAAGATTTGAATTATCTTGTGCAAAGCATTTACATAGTTACAGACTGCATGATGGACTAATTACAGGCACACAAAGATGCTCATAGCAAACTGGGAACAACATGAAAGGGGTCCTTGGTAGTTGAGCTTCGGCAGAAAACATTCTTAACTTGTCACGTTACTTGCATTATATGCCAGAAAGAACTGAATTATTGTTTTTGTCATTACACTCATTGTTTTAGTGGCCAGATTCGGCTTTCCTTATGTCTGCATGTAAGCCTCAGCTAGTTCAGTACGCATCAGTACCGTGAAAAGAAAGCATATTATCATTGTCTTTTCGTTTACTCTGGCTGCCAGTCAACTAAATAGTGCTGCATATTACTTTTCAAGCTCTGAATTGTTTTTGTTTATTTTTTTTTTTAATCTTGCATATATCTTGCTTATTTTATGTATTAGTATAGCTGTGTTTATGAATCCAGCTTAACATATATTTGACTTGGCCTATTTATATGTAATAGATTTATAGCCAGCTTATTAGATAGTTGCAGTTATTGTTATTATTTATACAGTTATTATTCATATGCATATTAATATAAGCACTTTTTATATGTTTTGACTTTGTTTATACTATATGCTCATTTATGCATATATACTGTACATTATTAAATAATAAGAAATCATTTTCATTAGTGTTTCTTATTTCTGCATGAAATCTTTAAATACAGTGAGCGCTATCCAGTGAGTAGTGATATTAGTAATTTACCTGACACACTGCGGTCTTTAGGATCCCTCTGTAGCTTTATTCTTGCATGGGAAAATGGGTACTGCTGGGACTTCATCTGCACCACATTAAATAAGCACAAGCAGTTTCACACAGAGACACCTAGTTTCTGCTACAGAAATACCGTTACTAGTACTAGCTGAGAATTAATAACGGCTCATTACCGCACTAGAGGAACGAACAGTACATGTTCTCTAAAATGTTCTCTTCTCATAATGTGTCTGCCACATTTAATTCATATTAAATGTCTGAAATTGTGGAATACGGTACAAGAACGTGTACTGTATATATGTGTTGAACGTGTGCATGTGTTTGTATGCTGAGTCACTCTTCACCTGTCTCCTGTCCAGCCCCTGTCCATCCTCTCGCGGCTTGTCAAACCAGTCAGTCTCTTCCCGACGGAGATGGTATGCTTCAGAAAAATCACATTACAATCGACCCTATTAAAAACTGCTTGCCAGTTTATAAATCAGAACCCTAGCATGAGGCTTAAGGGTCAACATAAACACTGGGGACAGGTGTACTGTACAGAGTTTCCGGTCAAGGTACTATTAATCTTTCCAAACATGCACACGCAGGATATCGTGCAGTGGGGAATATCCATGGTTTTTATGCCAGTTAAAATTGGGGACATAAAAAATAAACCAAAAATGAAGACGCAAATGTCCAAATAAGGACAAGTCTTTGTCTATTTCTGCCCAGTGGTTTAAAGTCATATGGAAGAGAAAATGGAAGCTTGAGCTGTATTAGAAGAATATGGAAACATATTTTCTTCAGAAGAGGTGTAAATATTTTTGTACCCACTGAAATGAAGTCCAGAAACAAAGTATTTAGAATTTTGACACCCTTAAGCAAAAAAGAAGAGTGTAAAAATATGTATGATGTATGAAATGAACATTACAAACAATTGCTGCATCCCAATGTGCCTTTTCTCCAATCTAAATAGAAACCAAGATCAGAATTGGTGTGTCCCAAATTGTAGAATGTTGGAATGAGTATCCCAAAAGTAACCCAAATGGTGTACTCTTTCTGGGAGATTTTCAAAGTGTGGATCTATGGACACTTTTTCAGATAATATTTTATATTTTATTTAATATTGCCCAAATCTCCATGCATGAGGAATGCATTTTAGTGAGGTGTAAATTAAAAAAATGGACAAAAATGATAATTTAATCATATAGTATTAATTATACAGTATAAAAAATAATGAATGAAGCTAAAAACTACAAGGAGTTTACAGAGATAGTATATGTAACTAGGCAACAGCTTCCTTCTCTTCTGTTACATGAAGTATCCGTATGTCCCAGCCCATGCATACTCTTGCTACACAATAATATACTTTTTCTTCCCAAAAAGAGTATTTACTTCTAGTACCTAGTATAAAAATTGGCATGCAGCAAATTTTTTCAGATATCGGTAGATGGTATTGGTTCATGTACTTTTGTGATAGCTGATGGCATCAAGAATTCTGCTTAGTACTTTTAGGATTTAGCCCAAAACCCTGCCTCTCCTAGGAGGTTACAACTTAGCTGATTATTTTTTCAACAGAATAATAACCTGAATCTATTTTAATCTGAATCAATACAGTCTGCAGGAAACAGAATTTTGCAGTTGCCCATGCCAGTCTCTGGATTTCAGCTCTGATATAAAACTATCATATTCAATTTGAAAACAAACAGACAAACAAACAAACAAAAAAGAAAACCCAACAATTAACATTTGCAAAGCTAAGAATATAAACAAGCTGGAAATTTTCCGCATGGAGGATTGTCCAAGATTATCTGTAGGTGTCTGAAACCGACAGGCAGTTTAACCAAATATAAATTATGTGAGTATTAATAAATTTAAAGCAGTATTTTGCTGAAAAAAACCCCCCAAACAAACAGACAACATGATTTTTTTTTTATCCATAGCAACATATTTATATTTGCTCTTTTTTTCTCAGGGTGCCAATAATTCTAAAATTGTCTCTATCATGAAGTAAACAGACATAACTATATTCAACTTTAGCTGTAATATAGTGTGAAAAAAATGTGTATGTGATACATATGTACCAACCTGATCCTTAGAACGTTCACAGTCAAATGTACCATGATATGAAAATGAAGACTATCAATGGATTTAAAGTAAAATATGAAGTCTAATTACCTTAAGTATTAAAGGTGCTGTATATATAATGAAGTAACCTATTTCTACAAGTATTAATGAGACACTGTTTATACATTATGCTGTTGCTTGTTGTAGCCTGTTTAGAAAAAAATGGGTTATGTTTAATAGAGCAGAACATGCAACAAAAACTGAAACTATACACGTTGATTCACTACTGCACATACAGTATTAATGTGTGCTTATCATACTCCCCGTATTTTGTTATGAAAATGAATTTTCAGTCAATACAGTGGACCATGGGCTTATGGGTGATTGGGAGTTGGGTGGTCATGGTACAGTGGGTAGGCTTTCGCACTGGGTGTTAGAGGGCGGGTAAATGGTGGGTGTTAGAAGGGAGGGATGGGGGGAGCTGAAAGCTAAGGTGGTCATACTCTACCGTCTGTGATATTTTCATGTGTGTTTCCTGGATCGTCTCTGTTCAGACCCACCAGGGATTCACTTAGTGCTGTAACCAAGGCAAATGCATTTACTTCCATATGGAACATATGATGCGTTCATCATATGGTATTAAATGTGAGGAGACCAATAAAAATAAAAATAAAAAATATTAAATGTGCATTATCACTGCGTTCGAACAATATTCACTTACAAATTAATGGTGTAGTATATTGTGTAAATGGCATCATTTACAGTTTATACATTAACAAATAATGCATATGGAAACAAGCAATTATATAGTATAAGACAAGCAGGGCATGCAGAAGTGAGTAGACCCTCAAGCAAGCAAGCAAGAAAGTTTATTCAAACAAAAGGAAAACACATGCAATCCATTTATTTATTATTGAAAGAGCACAAAACATGCATGCAATTAAAAATGAAGAAATAATAACTTAGGTCATTTAAACAAAAGTACAACAAAACTCTCGGAGAGGACTGTTGGAAAATTTCATGTTCATTTTTCATGTTGTAAAAGAAGGACATGTCTATATGTTCAGATATGAACAGGCTATATGATGAATGGAAACCTAAATACATGTCAAATCTAATTATTCAATAATATAGGCACAACAATATAGCTAACACTAACAAACAAGTTCAGCAATTAAAAAAGTGAATGAAATGTTTGTTCTCTAATATATCTTTTAGGATATGGGCATGTATGTTTAAATGAATTTAATTTTAAATTGTCAGCCAATCAGAATATAATATTTTTCCCTGAATTAGGAGCAAGTACATGTGCCTTCAAGCAGGAATTCAGTTGTTCTATGACTTTACTTAAATCGATTGACAATATCTACATGGAAACCATGAGCTGTGAGATTCAGAAAGTAGTTAGTACGTAGCAGCTAACCACAGAAATGAAATCTATCAACATGCTATCATCAGCTATTCATCAATGCAATCATCAATTATTATTATTATTATTATTATTATTATTATTATTATTACTGTTGTTGTTGTTGTTGTTGTTATTGTTGTGAATTATTTTCATTATACCAAAGTAATCTGTTATCTATTTGTTTTTAAAAAATTTGCTAGACTCAATATTCTCCACAACTTATGCCCCACAACTTATAGTCAGCCATGGTTAATTGTGACAGTACAGCTGAACATGGTTTTTTCTCCATAGTTTGAAGCCAGCACATTAATTAGATTAATCCACTCTATATCTAAAACTAGAATATTACCAGATGATTGTACGGCTAGACAACAATTCCTCTTAGAGTTGTGTAAATAATGCCTTTTGTTCATGCATATTTGTTAGAGTACAAATGAATTAAATATGGTATATTCATTCTATATAAACTAAGGTACAAAATAGGCAGCCAGAGGACACATGAAAAATAAAGCATACATATTTATAACCAAACAAAAATATAAAATGAATAAAAACATAAAGCAAAGATAGTGACAGACATATACTGTTATTATAACATGCTTAACTAATTAATGAAGGCTTTTATATAGATACTTGAATAATATTCAGGAAAAGAAAGTGCAGATGTCAGCCAAAGTAATCTGAAGCAAATGGGTAGGATTTGGTACCCTAGCAGAAGGAAATAAAAATTACCTTCACTATCAGACATTGTGCCCTGCAGGTCATCTATGAGCATATAGCTGCGTCCTCTAGTAGGGTCCTCCCTGAGGTGCTGCTGCTGGGGATCCTGAAGAGAGAGACATGACCCAAACTGGTCACGGGAGTCGGCGGATATAGGCGGGAGCGGACCTGCAGATGCCCGTGCCATACCCATCGGCTGACCCACCGGACTCAGTGGGCTCTCTTCCTCAGAGTTTTGTGCCACAATTGGGATTCGCCCACGCCCACCCTGACCTATAGGCAAGCTGGTAGGCTTTGTCCTACCTGATGGCGCCTGATAGGCAGCAGTCTCTGAGGAAGTGTCACCCTCTGATTTGAGCCTCAAGGAGGAGCTAGAGATGTCCCTTTTGATAGACAGATCCAGGCCATACATAGAGGTAGGCCTAGAAGAAGGCCGGGAGCGACTCCCACTTGGATAAGCAGAGTCCTCTCCCAGAGATGACCTTACACCAGAACTCAAGTTCAGACTCTGGCCTAAGTTGAGTGAACCAGCCAAATTGACCCCTAGAGTTGAACCGAGGTACTTCTGCTGCTCTGCAATATTTTTACGAAGCCCAAAAGTGATCTCATCCTGTAATAATCTGCTTGATCTTGTTGAGGCACTACTAGATCCCAAGTAGCTGCTATAATCTGTATCTAAACCCCTACTGTCCTGGATAGAGTATTTTCCAATGTTGCTGGTACTTTTGTGTTTCTGGTAGAGCATGGATGTTGGAAGCTGTTTGGCTGCCTGCTTCTCCAAGGTTAATCTACTTATGCTGTATTTCTCTGTCTTGGGGAAAGCCCTATAGCCTCCACTAGTTACACCTGTGCTAGGAGTGTAGTGATGTGAGAGGCTAGCCAATTGCTCTAAGCTCTCAGTCCCTCCTGTGCTCCTCCTAAACTCCTGCTTCAGTTGCTGCTTTAGTAGCTTCAACTCATATGGTTCTTCCATTGGGTCTTCATCA
The DNA here is from genome assembly GCF_019097595.1 of Hemibagrus wyckioides. NCBI lineage: Eukaryota > Metazoa > Chordata > Actinopteri > Siluriformes > Bagridae > Hemibagrus > Hemibagrus wyckioides. The sequence continues at coordinate 14,663,000 of NC_080728.1, read as the reverse complement.
TCTTGTGCTTTTCCATAGGAATGAAGTCTTGAAGAGCTCCCAAGGTAATCAGTGCCAACATCTGCTGCTGTGCGTCTCAGCAGGCACTCTGCTTTGGCAAGTTCCCTCTCAGCAATTCCATAACTGGTGGACGAGAGACCAGCTGTGCTCTTGGTAAGATCAGTTGCATCCTCTAAGAGCAGGTAACTTCTGGGTGTTTGGTGATGTTGATCTAAGTCAGCATAGAAAGAGTCTGCAGACACATTGGACATGGGACTTCCTGCCATGCTGCCTCCACGGTCTTCCAGGCCATGCAGATCAAGATGATTGCCATACTTCCCTCCCAGATAGGATGAGTTTTCATAGTTGGTGGCCACTTTGGTGGCATCCAGTTCAGACAAAAGTGCAGCTTGTTGTCTTGCCTTTTGCTGTAGTAGCAACATTTGGTGGTAGCTTTGCTGCTGTGAAGCAGTCAGAGAGGGCACAGAAGAATAGATGGATTGGGACTGGAAGGGCTGTTGAGCCTGGTACAAGGACTGCTGATATTGTGGGTAATGATACTGGGAGTACTTGCCATATTCATATTTAGTCTGTGGAGGAACAAACTCATCTAGTTCTGATTGTGGAGCGGTATGTGGTCTTTCAAGTCCAAGTTCACTCACTTCCCCTCTACCCTCACTTCTTCTTGTCTCTCGTATATTGCTCACTTCACTGTCAGACATGTAGTCACGGTCCTCTGCAACACTTTGTAGATATGCCCTTTCTCTCTTCTCTCTTTCTTTAAGCAAAGCATCTTTCCTTCTGTTGATCCCCATCTCCAGATAGCGCAGTTTAGCATCAATCTCTTTCTCTTCTTCATCCAATTCGGCCTGTTTCTTACGAAGTTTAGAGGATTCCCGTTCTACCAAATCCAGTTCACGGTCAATATCCTGCAAAATTTTTGCCCTTGCCATGTTGGAGCTTCGACAAAGGCGGCGACGGGCAGAAGCAGTGCTGTATGCCGTTTGGCCAGTATTAGCTGCTTCCTCCTCTGAAGGTGGGTTAGGAAGGGTTCGCTTCACTTTCTTTTGTGTGCCAGTAGGAGTGCTACTTGGAGATCCTTTACCCTGCCAGAGAAAAAAGCAATACAAACTATATTATACACCGTACATGTAACATTGATGTCATTGTTACATGTATGTGATTTTTACTTATTTCTATATAAACATTTTCATAAATTAAGCAGGGAGAAAGCAAGCTAATGGAAACCAAGCCTCAAATGAAAAAAAAAAAAATAGCATTAGCAACAATTAGGCATTAATTAAACACATGAATTACACAAGATTAGGATGTCTGATAATCGACACAATTCTATGATAAAAAGTTCTACAGAATTACATTAGAATTAGAATGTTAAAACTTAAATGTTAAAGGTGTACTCACGGAGTAACCCTCGGAATATTGGAAGTTGGCTGCTCTCTCTTCTGAAGTAGGACTCATAGGTTTTGGGTCAGACAGTGACCGCTGCATGACTTTTGCCCTCGGACTACCAGGGACCCCTATGGATGGATCTGCAGAATATATTTTCTGTGGGCTTGTGTCTCCACTTGATTTTTCATAGGAAACAAATTCAAGAGATTTACTAGGGGACATACAAGGAGATACTGGTGAATAAAGGACTTTGGGGGATTTGGGGGGAACAGGAGAAACCTGCAGACAGGAGTTTTCTGTTTTGAGGTGGGGAGACTGGCTTATTTCTAAAGGGGTGGGGCGTCTCTTAGGAGAAGTTCTATCAGAGTTAGGAAAATCAATTCTAGTGTCCGTCTGCACAGTGTGCCCTTTAAGAGTTCCTGAGGAATCTGTCTGTACAGAAATTTCGGTAAGTGCCTGCACTGAAACTCCACAACTATCACCAGAACTGTATTTACCACCTCGTGGTCTGCTACGCCTGCCACGTGTGGGAACATCCCACTCATCTTGGTCTTCATCATCTGTTTGTACACAACTATCTACACTTTTCTTGGCATTCTTCTTTTTTCTTCCAGCAGTGTAGGCTTTCTCTGTATTGTCTTCTTCATCAGTCTGACAACCACTGTCCATCTTTTTGTCTGTCCCTACAATATGACCAAGCGTCTGCTCGTGGACCTCACCCGGATACATTTGTCTATACTTTTGCTCCTCTAGTTGCTGCCTCAGCTGCTCTTGGAGTCTCTGAATCTGTTCCAACTGCTCCTGTTGCTGAGCATATGTCTCTTTTTGCATCATGAGGTGAGCTTGCCTCTCTTCCTCTTGTTGATACAGGATCTGCTGCTTCATGGCCTGGAGTTCCTCAAGCTCCTTCTGTACTAGAAGTTGCTCCTGCTCCCGAAAGCGCTGGATTTCTTGCCTTTCCCATTCTAGTTCCTCAGCAAGACGTTGCTGTTTTATCTTCTCCAGCTCAAGAAGCTCACGTTCCATCTGATACTTTTCATCACCTGGAATCATGGGTGAGGAGAGAGCTTCTAGTGACGCTGCAATTGCCTCAAGTGAGGCATCTGTGTAGTCCAGTGATGCTGCTGTGGTTATCAATGGAGCTTTCTCTGTTTGACCAGCAGGGAAAATATCCTTAGAAACACTTATCTCCAAGTTCAAAGGCATGTCATCTTGCTCCTCTGATGTAGTCACAGCAAGAGTGGAAAAGAAACTTTGTGATCTAGTGAGGGGTTGATTTTGCAGATTTGATAATGATGGCATTGTGTCACTAGTGTGCATGCCTGAAAGAGAATTGTATGTTGTACTGAAAATAGATCCAGGTTGGGTAGTTATAGCATATGTAGAAGGAACTGGTGCTGCTACAGAGGAGTAAACTACACCATTTGAAGATCTCAGAACACTAGAAGTTCCAAAGTGAGTTCCAACAGCAACAGTTATTCTGGCTTGAGAGTATTGTGGGATTGTAGCTCCAGTAAGTACCCCTGTAGCTTTGCTTGAGTAATCCACAGCTTCACCTGTTAAAAGTTCATATTGTAAATAAAAGGTTTACACAACGTTTATACCATGTTTTGGTAAAGAGAGAAAGCCAAACCATGCCAAATTAATTAAATGCAAAATGTTTTTGCAAGATTTGAGGAAATGCAAAGCACATGAAGTGGCATGCAGAGATACACATCACAATATAAAAATAATTGAAAAAAAACCCCCAAATACCAGCATGCAAGTCCAAAAAATAAAAACATAAATGGAGCACAATTTAAACTGCAAAAAAAGTGTCTCAGATGGGAATGAGTAAAGCTAACTCAAAATGGCATCTCTGTGAAAGATCTGCAACATCGCACTGACCTGCTATAGACATTTTTCCAGATGTAAGATCTACCGCACCCTCCATTTCCCCGTTGTAGTCATACCTATTCTTACTTTTGTACAGGAAGAGGCCAGCTTCTGCCAAATTTGTGTCAGACATAGAAGGCTTAATTCCACCAAGTCCTCTCATGCCATATGGAGAGCGATCATATTGGTAGTGATCATCTCTGTAGCCAAAACGATCCTCTGGCAATGGAGTTGAGGGTTGCTGAGTGGCACAGCTACCAGCAAATGGAAGTTTGTACACTACATCACAACACACTGCCCGTCTTCCTGCTGTTAGGTCTACTGGCTTGCCATCATCCTCTGTGATCACTGTTGTAACCACATCTAAAGAGGAACCATCTACAGACACCATAGTCTGTACTGGCTTAACTGTTGTGAGGTCAACTGCACCAGATGCACAAGTTTCCAGTTGAGGTGGAATACTTGTGCTAACACCATTATTTGCAACTGTAGGGGCTGTTGTCACAGGAACAGAATGTGATTTACCTAGAGCTGTGGAAAGATTTATTGGTTTTTCTGGCTGAGAATCAACAGGACGATAAATAATCTGGGAAACGGGTTCAAAGGATTTAGCTGTTGTTAGTTGTAGAGGCAATGAAGTGGCATGAGAAAGATTATTGTTGGCATATGCTATAGTAGCTGTACAAGTGACAATGGTCATGCTGTCAGTTGCAACAGACACTGATGAAGTATCAGTGCTCAAGTTTATTATAGATGACTGTACTGCACTTTGCTGTCGCCCATCAGCCAGGAAGGACTGCCGTTGTGACTCTGATGATGACAGATCTATACCTTTCATGCATATCTCTGCATCTGATTTTGGAGCGCGCAGATCAACAATCACTCCTGAATGATAAGCATGTCCATTCTGTACTGCTACTGGTTGAGATTTTATGTCTCCTGAGACTGCTGGTATCCCAAAGGCTCTTGGAGTTGTAGGTGGAGGAGGTGTTTTTCCATGCATAACAGACACTGTTGTTCTTTGGACTTCAGTAGTTACTACCTGGACATCAACATTTGGAGTTACAGATGAAGGCTGTGCAGCTGAAATTGCCTCAATGACATGACTCATGCTTGAAATGACCTTTTCTGGATCACATATTTCTTGTCTTTCTATTGATTCTGTTATTTTTGTGAAAGCTAACGGTACTCTAGTTATTTGAGGCTGTGGTGGTACTTGTGTTTGTGGCTGTGACTGAAAATCAAACTGTAAATGAGACTGTTTGCTAGGTGATGAGGGACCAGAACTTGTTGGGGCTTGGGTAGTGACACCCTCTATGGGTGAACCAGGCTGGGATGGCAGAGTAATAACCACATAAGTATCATATAATGACTTCCCAAACCTAGGAGATGTAGGGGTTTTTATTGGTGACGTAGGCCCTGTTTTAATCTCAGATGCAGGACTCAGATTCAAAGCACCATCTTCACTGCTCGTTGGGAGTATGCTTGGTCTGACTGGGGAATAAATAGAAGAAAGTGGCTGGGCATTTGACATGGGTTTTGGAGCTATGGGTGGCTTGACTGCCTCAACTGGTCTATGGCTAAATGTCAGGCCTGCGGGAATTGTGGATGGCTTTGGTGGGACAGGGGGAGGAGCATGTGGCTTGTAATTTGGTGCCATAGGGTGCCTCATCGGTGCACTTGGACCTGTACTTGGAATACCAGCTACAACTGTTCTTTGTGGAACCTGAGGTGGAATCTTTTTGGGATAAAGAGCAGGCTTAGGTAGAGTAGGTGGTGGCAGAGGAGGGGGAGCAGGAATATCTGTTTTTTCCTGAGATGCGCCCCTACGTAGGACTACTGGCTTGGGAGGGACAGGGGGGGCAGTCGATATTACACTGGGTACTGTTGGAGCATATTGTGGTACAGTGGGTAAAGGTGATGTAACTGGAACAGAAGGTCTAGAAACTACACTAGGAATCAGTGAAGAATTCTCTTGAGTCAAGACTGAAGACTTTGACAAATCGACAACACCAGGCTGGTCTGTTGGTTCAACCATGGGAGCCTGTGATGACCCTGGCTGTGATGTTGATTCTTCACTTGATGAAATGGAATCCATAACAGGCTCTGAAGCTGGCTTTGAAACGGAAGGTTCAGTTCTTTCCTGAGATAACGTGACATCAAATGATGGCTCAGTCACTGCAGTAGGTGTAGAATCTGATGTAAAAACTGAAACTGTTTTATCATCCTGATTTTGATCTGCAGGGCTCTCTTCACCAGATTCCTCTTCACCTGAGGAACACTGAGTCACTGTAAGATCCGGTATAGGGAGAATTCTTCTTTGAGGAAAAGTCCCTGTTTTTGCAGAAGTAGTAACCTCTATTTCCTGTGCTCTGTCACTGAAATCAGGAATTGTTTGTGTTGGGCTGGTGCCTGGTGTCAGGACTGCTCTCTGTTTTTTCATAAGCTCCTCATAGGCTTCCTCTGCATTTAACAGTGGTTTCCCATCCTTCCCAAACTGGCCAGAAATGCTTGTGGAGATGGTCTCTTGTCTTGTGTCAGGTGTGTCTTTGGTACAAGAAAAGACACCATCTTCAGTTGTGTCTGTTGTGTGGAATTCTTTCATTGCATTATTTTCTTTTAGCTGTTGCTCTTTAAGCAACATCTCTTTCTTTATCTGCATCATGTCCTCATATACTTCATCTGGTGATCTCAATTTTCTTGCTTTTTCAGGCACAGAAATTTTATCTTGTTCTTTCTCTACATGTGTTTCTTCAACCAGCGATTCATAGACATAATCTTCAATTAGCATACCGCCATATAGAGACTCTTTTCCAGGTGGAATGTCCTCTATAGTTGGAGATTTTGTTCTGAGCATTATCTCCTCGTAAGCGTCATATGAAGTGTGCAAAGGCTGATTTTCTGTGATTTCCCTGGATTGCTTATTAGCATGTTGGTCATCTGTTGGAGAATACAAAGAGACAGATGTTGGCAGATGATACACTTTTTGAACAGCAGCAATCTTCTCTGGAAGAATCTCAAAACCTTCTGGCTCAGATTCCATGCTTGGGGAGAAATCTGAACAAGAGGATCTACGGAATTCCTCCATCTCTGCTTCCTGACGCTGCTCTTCTGTTGGAGAGGCATCTTCAATTGGTGAAAGGTTGCTTGGTGGAGTCTTAGGTCGCTCTCGCCTTCTCTGTGCTCGTATTTCCTCTTTATCTTTCTTTGATTTCTTACTGGAATTCTTTTGCTTCTCCTGTTCTTTTAAGAGCTCTTCTTCCTCACGCAACTCTTCTTCTTCTGATGAATCTTCAATGGTAGGTAGCATTTGGCCTGGCTGCCGGTGCTTGGCTTTCCTGTGCTGTTTGCCTTCACCACTGCTCTTAATATGGCTTGGACTGCTGCTATCACTGTCTTCATCAAGAGAAGATAGTGAGGTTGGAGAAGTGCCTGGAGTAAAACTAGATGCATGTAGGCTTGAGGAGCCTTCCCCTCTAGACCTGTCATCAGGGGAATCTGTAAGGCTCTCAAGTTCACCATCATCTGAAGCCTGACGAACAGTGGCCACAGTGTTGAGTTCGATTGTTTTGAAATGGCGAATGCCAGCACCATTGTCTTCTGTGGTCTGTTCTCTTTTACCTAGTTCCTCAATTTTAGCCACAGAAATGATACTTTTGCAGTCTAGTTCTTCTTCAGGGTTAATACTACTGTTTTTGACAAGACCCCTTGCCTTGCTTGACTCATTCTTCTTGATATCCTTCTTTACATCTTCTTCTAGTAGCTTATTTTCATGATCAATTATTTTCTGTTTAGTAAGGTTTTCCTCAACAGATAGTGATAAGTCCTCATGAATACTTATCGCCATAATATCTTTATCTGATGACCCTGCACTGTCCCTTTCTATTACTTCACCTGGTTTATTTTCATTATCAGTGAGCGGTGAAGATTCTCCCTCACTACTGTCATCCAGAAAATTTTGTTTAAGTTCTGTTGGGACAAGCAGCTTTTTCCTCACTTTTGTAGGGCCTACAGCATCATTCACTTCTTCTTGATCATTTCTGTGAATGTCTTCTTCGGAGGTGAGTTTTGGAGAGTCCTTTGGGGACACCTCCATTTGGCATTCAGTGATGACTGACTCACTTTGTAACTGATCTTTAGTAGATGTTGCTTTAGCTTCAAGTATTGGAAGAACAGTACTCTCTAACTTGGCCAAATCTGAAGGACTTGTAGGGCTATACTCTTGACTGTCGCTGTCTTTGTTTTTAGGTTTCATCAGAATCTCTTTGTCTTCCACAGGCCTAGCAGCATCTTCTTTTTTCTGCAAGCAAGAGGAAATTTACAATTTACAATGGAAATCAGAATATAGAATAATGTTACAAAAGTAGGTCTAATCTAAATTTGATTTTATCTAACATTTCTATCTACTAGTCTTTTCTCCACATACAGATACCTGTCCCAACTTCTCAATATCTTTAAGTTTTATAAATGGCTTTGTCCCATCTTGATTTCTCTCTTCAGGGCATGGAGATTGTACTTCCTCAGATGAACTGTCTTTGTCTTGTTTACTAGATACAGGACATTGAGGACTGGGTTTTTCTACAGGGTCTAAGGTACAGAATACATTATGGCTATTAGACTGAGTGTTTAGGATTTCCTTATTAGGTTGTGAGCCAGCATTTACTTTCTGTTCACCACTTGCTATTTCATTTTCTTTATCAGGCACTGGGAAAAGGAAATGGCCTGATAAAGCAGCCTGTATAGTAGACTCTTCTGGAGCATTTATTGAGGCTGTATCTAAGGTATGTTTTATTTTTTTGTCTTCAGGCACTGAATCTTTTCTACTTTCAGGAGATTCCTGATCTCCTGCTGCATAGAGTGAATCATTCTTTTTACATTCACTTTCAGTCTTCACACTGTCAATGTTGGATGTTACTGTTTTTTCATTGGAAACATTTTGCACTTTCTTAGCTTCTGTAAGAGAAGATGCCATTTCTGATCTTATGTCACTGTGCTCTACAATATCACTTTTCTTTACTATCTCAGAGTACTGCTTGTCATGTACACTTTCTGTTCTTGGGGCAGTTTCTTCTGAATGCTCCACCACTGGCTGTGTACTCACTGACAACAAACACTCTTTTTTGGGAACAGTCATTTCCGAGGCTACAAAAACCACATCTATTTGGGATCTATTATCATCATTTGTGTTGGAAGTCTTCAGTTTAACTGTGTCTCCCACTTCATCATGTTGCTGAACCTTTTCCTTTTTAGTATTGTCAATTATACTTGTGTTGTTAAGTGCAGAAAATGTGTCAAGTTCTTCTACTCCAGTAGGATTTGCCTGATTCTGATGTTCTCTTTCTTCTCCCCTAACATGTTCTAGTTCTAGTTCATTTTGCGGTGTCTTCTTGTTATCTTTACCAGCGGTAAATTCAACAGCTATATTAGGAATAAAAGATTCAGTTGCTTGAGCTTGTGATAAGTCCTCTGCTCCTTTTCCCTCATTCTCAGTAACACCCACATTAGCACCCTCTGTCCTTGTATGAGTATTTCTACCAGTCTCAGCTAACAGAGGGAATGCGCCTGGTATGACATCCACTGTTTTTAGACAAGTATCATGTGAGATTTCGTCTAATATGTCATGATTTGTATTTAATTTAGATTTTATCTGCTCATTGGTAGTAGGGAAAGCAGGACTGCCATATTCTGGTGTTTCGACAGAAGGAGCTTGAGTTTCTTGTGTGCTTTTGTGTACTTTACCTTCTGCTATTGATTCTTGCTCAACTTTAGATTCTTCTTTTGACTGTTTCTCTTCCCTGTGATCAAAATATTTTCCCTCTATTTTATTATTCTCAACTGCAGACCTTCCTGAATATACAAATGGATTTTCAGGGGGAGACATATTCTCTGTTTTTATTTCTACCGTGTTCTCATTCTCTACAAATTCCCCTTTTGTGATACCATTCTTGGCTTCATTAATGTCTTTTAAATTTGCTTTGGTCACTTGTAATCTGTCTTCCCTAATCTCAGGCTTGTTATCAAGTATTGGGGCCTCACTGGGGCATATATCATGATTTACCCTGATTACATTAGCATGATTTGAAGGTGAATCATTCTCTTCTAGTTCATGCTGCTCAGGCTCACTCCCCCCTCCCTTTTTGTTCTGGGTTTTAGGCTCAATTTGCTGTATGATTCCACACTGCTTGGCATCTGTCTCCTTAGCATTTGCTATATCCCTCAGGATAATGTCAGCAGGCGGGACATCAGCTCTGATGGTTTGCTCAGGTGGAGTGGATTTCAGTGTTGTGCTTTCACATGCAGTGTCAAGTGTTTGTTCTTTGTTTGGCTCAGGTACTACCTGTGTGCTCTCCTCGTCCTGTTTCACTGCAGCTGACTCTACTACAAGCTTAGCATCAGCTGTGACTGAGTCATGCTCAGACTTGTCAGCTGGAGCCTGAGTTACACTAGGGGTCCGAACGAGTGCTTTGGATGGGGAAGCAGTGACAGTAGGAGCAGGAGTTGAAGGAGTTGAGGAGACAGTTCTGGCTGGGGAAGAGGGAGGGGTAGGTTGGGATTTAGCTGGCATCTTTGAAGGAGAAGGTGGAGGTGGCATGTCCCCAAGTTGTCCAGAGAGAGCCCTTTGGGTCTGGCAGTTCAGGCATAGCCACTCATTCTGTAAGACAACAATCAAATTAACAAATGTGACTATCATGGCTGATAAGATTATCTTTAGGCCTGCAACAAAATAAAAATGAACATTAAAACATTAAAAAAATGAACATTAAATAAAGTGTACTACAAATTTAACAAAGGTTTTTACAAATCCTTATGACACTGTCGTGATACCTTAATGACATGGTAGGAATGGGTAATAATGACAAAAATATCATATTACAATCATCAGGGAGTTCAAAGATGTACTACACACTATGTATCATGCAAAATGCCATCAAAATGATTACATGGCATTTGATGATACTCCTTAAATTATTATTTTATTTACAAATAGGTACAAACAGGTACAAAAGGTTAACAAGTTACAATCTGCAGACTTTTTCCAAACACTTTTTCGAAGTGTTCTAAAAATATTAACAATATTCATGATACATTATGAAATTAAATATTTTTTCAAATACCAATATTTATTGCAACATATTGGGAATTTAGTGCAATACCAATATTATATAATTGTGGATTTCTTTCTTCCTTCTGAAAATTGCTTCAAAATGTATCTACTACATATTGTGCTTATAAACTACCACAGTGGCCAGCTGATTGTTCTGGGGAGGTCTTACAGCCTAATGACTTAATGACTGTATTTAGAGACGATTAGACCTGTCAGCAAACAGTCTGCAGACTCAATAAAAGAGCTGCTGTCTGCAGTTGTCTATACAGTGCAGGATCTTTTCTGCTTGATTGAAACTTTAGTTCACATTGGTTTTAAGTGATGCATTTCAGCAGAGCATAACTGATATAAACCTGTAACACAAGATCAGGTCATGATAAGAATTTATTTCACATGAGTATTGTTCAAATATTGTACAAACAAGGCACGCAGTCTGTGACTGCTAGAAACAGCAACAAAAATATATTAAAGTCAGAGTCCAAATAGAGCTGTTTTCCCATGAAGCGCCTCACTCCAGTAGCTTACGTAAATCCTGAGAGTTTGCTCTCTCACATTTGATTGCTGAAAAGATGAGCTGTGCTATGCTCAGCATCCCTGTTATTCTCCAATGGTTTAGCTGTAGGGCTAAATCTAGATTGAGGAGGCCTGGGATTCCTGTGTCACAGCAGGGGTACTTGCATAAACTAGTATATCACAGCCAATGCTGAGAAAAACAGCTCAAGTAAATATTGGAACTAATAAAAATAAATCTGAGTTGATACAAAAAATGGATTATTATTATTATTATTATTATTATTGCTCAATTAACATCAACATATTTCAGTCACATGCAAAGAACAGAAATGAGGTGAATAGGAGCATGTCATTTCTTTTTGTTAGCGATGTAGCTTGTCATTCAGCACTAGTAGCAACAGTCTTCTCCATAAACCATGAATGTATTCAAAGCAAATTAGCACTGAATCATGATGTTAAGAGTTTCCCTGGTGACAAATACTTTTTTGAGAGTCAAAGTGAAGTCAGTGGTGACACAGTAGAGGAAATATCACCAATATACACCGATCAAACACAACATTATGACCACCTGCTGAATATTGTGTTGGTCCCCATTTTGCTGCCAAAACAGCCCTGACCCGTCATGCACTGTGTATCCTGACACTTTTCTATCAGAACCAGCATTAACTTCTTCAGCAATTTGAGCAACAGTAGCTCGTCTGTTGGATCGGATCACACGGGCCAGCCTTTACTGCCCAAATGCATCAATGAGCCTTGGCCGCCCATGACCCTGTCACCGGTTCACCACTGTTCCTACCACTTTTGATAGATACTGACCACTGCAGACCAGGAACACCTCACAAGAGCTGCAGTTTTGGAGATGCTCTGATCCAGTGGTCTAGCCATCACAACTTGGCCCTTTGACAAACTCGCCCTTCCTGCTTCTAACACATTAACTTTAAAGACAAAATGTTCACTTGCTGCCTAATATATCCCACCCACTAACAGGTGCCATGATGAGGAGGTACTCAGTGTTATTCACGTCACCTCTCAGTGCTCATAATGCCTGATCGGTGTAATGCATAAGTGAGTAAACAATATATTTTGATATTTTAGGAAGCAAAATAAATAAATTGTGACACTTGCTCTTTTTGTAATTATACTAAGATACTACAATTTTCCTAAAAAATTTTTTTTACCAAAAGACAAAATTTACTTTTTTTCCCTGATTTTTAAAAAATATTGTAGCATTGTGGTTTTGTCCTCTTTTTGACTTTGAGGGCAAGATATTTACAAGCACCTTTCATGATACCCAAGGACAATGTACAGTTCGAAGACGATGTATAATTAGGAAGGTGTGTATTAGAAGAACATTTGAATATATCGGTCAGTAATAAAAGGAAAACAAATGTATAAAAATGGGAATAAAAGCCTAAAAGAGAAAATGCATACTGGTATATAAAACTATGACCAGCTGAGCAAAAATTGAGTGTATGAGTCACTGGGTGTGAGCAAATGCATGGAGGAAGTGATGGGTTTTCAGAGGCACAGAGAAGGAGAGGGACAAACTGTCTCCTGTAGTTAAGATGCGAGTGAAAGGGACAGCCAGCATGTAAGTGTCAGAGAATCTACTTGTGTATGCAGGTGTGTATGGGAGAAGTAAGTGAGGCCGAGGCTATGCCTAGACTTTAAGACCAGAAAAAGCATCTTGTACTAAATATGAAAGGGAAATGGTAGACTTCGCAAAAACAGTTTATCTCCACATCTTATCCAAGTTCCAGTGGATGATCTTTTCTGTCCTGTCATCCCAGGACACTTATTCACAATCTGATCTTGCTGAACCTCCTTTCAATACACTTACTACTGTCAGTTTTTCTCTTCTAAATGAAATTATTTATAATTTCACTAAAAAAAAGTAATTTTCTCTCTCATAGGCATTAAGAAATGTAATGTGAGACAATATTCTTTCACATGCTTTTCAGTAACTGGATATGCTCCAGAATTTACGTTCTACAGACATCCAGATACAAAGTACATGTATAAATGACTGAAAAATTGCTGACTAACGTTTTAGTTTATACAAATAACAGGTGGCTTTTAAAATGATGCAAATCATTAACTAATTTATTCAGTAATTCCTGAACATTAACCATTGACACTAAGGCAAACACTGAAAAACCCCACCATAATGACATATTTTGCATTGCAGTCCTTCTGTCTTTCTCTCATTTCCTCTCTTTTATCAGACTTAAGGGCAATAGTGTCTTTGATTATAGGAGGAATACTGTAGATGTTTTCTTTCCCACATTTTGCACCTGGTTGACATAAGCGATGAGAATTCGAAGAAAATGTAAGCAAGAAATAAAAAAGCACTTTAAATGTAACTGTTCAGGAAGTCAGCCATTCGGAGCAAACCTCTCAGGGGATTTTTCATTTTCATTTAGTGCATTTGCTCTGTGAGCTGGAATCAGCAGTCAATTTGGAATTAAATGGCTAGAAAATGACATCCTGAACTATTGAACGCAAATATTTGAAGGACTGAATTCAGGGAGTCTTGTGAATTATCTCAAAAGGAGCACAGGGAGCAAAATGTTCTTACCATGAAACAAAAGAAAAGTGTGCAAGAAACGTGTGTATGCAGTTTCTTAGGTGGTATTCTTAGTTGTTTGACAGGAGTGTAGAGGGCGGATGTGTTCATTCCCAGGGAGAGCTTCCTGTCAAAAGAAGAAATGGGAACAAGTGTGTGCGTGTGTGTGTGTGCGTGTGTGTGTGTGTGTGTGTGAAGTCTGGCAGTAAATGTGGGAATTGGAGCTAAATTTACCCTCTGCTCTGGCAATGTAGCAGGCTTCTGCTCACCAATACATTCACTATGGATCACAAGCTCTGTTTTCTGTTATGGTGAACGAAATATATTGGAAGGATTTGTTATATATTCATATTTGTACACTGAAGCACTTTTGAATTCTTGAATCTGATTGGTGTTGATTAATTCTCTATAACAGCAGCTTGGACAGTAGCTTCAGATGCAAGGTTGATGATTAATGCACTTGGTTGAATATGTTTACGTTTCAATAATAACAGCATACGCAGAATCCTGTATGTAAGATGCTCCACATCCACAAGAACGTACTGATATGATTAATGTAGAGTAACTGTCAGCACCAGTGTCCCCTCTGTGTATCAGAGATAATGCTGTAACTTAAAGTTTTCCAATGTTTCACTTGTTCTGTAGACAAGCTTCATTTTTTTGCATTTCAAAAGAGAGAAGAAGGAGGCTGGTAATGCTATAACATGAGCGATGACATGCTGACTAGCTTCACAGATGTTCCACAACACTAAATATAACGCACAAATAAAAAGAATGATGTCTTGTTCTTTAATAAACGGAACATTATTATCGTTGACAAATGACTGTGGTATAAGAGAAAAAAAATTGGGACATGCTATTAAAAGAAAATAATCAACTTTGGGGCGTTAACCTTCACTTCACTTCATGTCAGGCTGCTGTCAGAACGGTTGTTGATTATTTTCAGATAACGACACGCCCCCGAATGTTTTAAGCCAGAAATACAAAACTCTTTTTCTTGGATGCTTTTGAACTAGAGTAACTACCATGATACCAATTATGTCTCAGCTCACCTGCAAACTCAGACACACACACACACACAGAAACAGAGAGAGAGAGAGAGAGAGAGAGAGAGAGAGAGAGAGAGAGAGAGAGAGAGAGAGATTAAAAACCATGTGTCAGGTTTCTTCCCCCCAGGTGGCTAAGGCGGGTGAACAGGTGAAATGGTGAACAGGTGTGAGAGGCCAGTTTGGGTGTGTTGTTGTTTTCATGAAAGAAGCTATGTTCTCATTTCATATCCTGCATTAGTCTTTTAAGTCTTTTAATTTTTTCACTTCTTTGTTGCCAGATCACGTTAGGTTAACCTCTCGTACTGATTCATCATCATTCCAAAAGTGAAAACGGAGTATAAACAGAGGAAGAAGAAATGTTAGCGTATAACTATCCACACTGCATATACAAGCAAATGATGCATTCCAGTTAGTTTCTGGGGGAAAATGTGAATGGTTTCAGCTTGTCTATTTGTTTATTTATGGTTTATTAAAATATTAAAGAAATATACAGAAGTTAACATTAATAGCAAGAGCAAAAGAATTGGTACACTTGGCAGGCATAGTGGAGATAATTTCAATGACTGTAACTTAATAGAGTTTTGCACATTTACTTTGTTAAGGAAAAAATCCTGGTTATAGAACTGTTATAGTGTGCTGTTACAGGAAAATATTATTTTATGGTGTGATTTTATACCTCTTTACCGCTTTATTCCTCTTATACTACAGCAGTTTGCCAGTGCTAATAATTATGAATTTATTAAAAAAGTACACATTTAATTAGCAATTAATTGTTGTGGAATAACAATGAAATAAACTTATTATTATTACTATTATTATTATTATTATTATTATTATTATTATTATATGATCTAACAGCTATAAATAGTCAGAATCCCTTCTTTCTTCTCTCTCTAAAAGTTAATAAGACAAGAATTACTGCTTGTTATGTTATAGAACAACTGCAAAGCCCTTTGTCTGGAAAATGTTAACTAAGGAAAATTATTACTTAACTGTAAATCACACAAACTTAATAAACAACTCTTCACAGAACATTTCACCATACCAACAATTGCACCTGCTTATTAAATCCATGCGGCGTCTGACAAGCCCATGTCTAACTGGTTACCATAGAAACGATACTGTATTAGAAGGAGGATATTAATATAAATCTGTTATTTGCCTTGAAACCAGAACGCCTGTCAGAGCTGGCCTTATAGAGAATCCAAAAATCACCACCTCCTGACTAAAACTGATTTGAGAATTCACGGTATAAAATTTTATTTAAAGCATGGCGATTTCAGGCTCAAACTCTCAATCGGTATACTGTACAGTACAGCTCTCACATGATATGAAACAGAAACTATTGACTTCATCCAGAGATGGATTAAAAATATCAAAGGGAAACAAGACATGATGACAGGATGGAAGAGGAAAATGGACAGAGATACAAAAAGCCAAATTAAATAGCAAAAGACCTGAAGTATCTGTTATAACTCTGAAATGGTTGTCAGTTTCATGATTTTGAAGTAATGGTGTGGAAATTTTTGGTCTCAAACTAACAAAAAAACAAAGCTAGCTTTAGTCCATGACAGCCTCACGGTCATGTCCTTCTTTCTGCCAACCCTTCGATCTTCAAGTTAATCTTTCATTTTTCTCCAGTCCCCCGCACTTTTCTCTTCACTTGTCACATCCGCTCCCCCTCCTGTCTTCCTCTCCTTATTACCAAACCACAGTAGGTCTCAGTGAGGCAGCAACTTCCTGTTAGAATATGTTTGGCACCACAGTGATTTCCTAGTGGGAGGGAGTGTGGTGAGGGGGGGCACTTGATGCTTGACTGGATAAATCACTGACAACTCTTTACAAGCAGAGTTTCAGTAGATCTGAGCCAAAATGGGGATGGATCTTCAAGTTGCCTGAATTCACAGAATCATACAAATAAACCAGCGTAATAATAAAGGACATCCTGAAAAGACCATTTATAATAACTGTAACGTTAAGATGAACTATAACACAATTTTGGAAAAAGTATCCTGCTTTCTGTCTCTCTCTCTCTCTCTCACACACACACACATACACACACACACGTCTACCTTAAAAATATGTCTGCTTTCAAAACATCAGACAAAGGATGACACATGGTGGGCAGGAGTGTGTCAGACCTCAGAGTGGCTTTTGAGAATAAATAAAATGCACACAGTCTCACTGACTATATTTATACATAATAAAAGCCCAGCAACATAAAGAAGCCCAAACTCCCAGAATGCCCTGTGGTCATTCATGCACAGACACATGTACACACTAGGAGAATGGCAGATCAAATAAAATAGCACAGTAGTGCTATTAGGGATCGATATAGACCCAAGATGCTTTTTAAATGTCTTATTTATATGGTTTTATTATATTTACATACTATAAAACCATACACCACAGCACTGATTGCTCATAAGATTTTGATTAATTTTCTATAACAGCAGCTCTGTTGACAAAAGTAGTCCAATAGTCAATAAAACCAGCAGAACACCAAACCTGGAAATCTGCCCATGTACCACATTTAAAGGCCAATATCATGACTAGCACTATCAAACGTATTGTAATAATTCAAATTACCTAGATAATTTGAATAAAAATAGATAATAAAGCAGGATTAAAAACAAAAGCTTCTCTTTAGTTCTGAGTTTGCATAGACCAAAACACTGACATTCAAAATAACACTTTCAGAAAGGGACACTAGGTGTGTTTACATGGACACTTGTAATCCGATCGTAACAGGACTAGAAGCACAATCAGATTAAAAAAGTGTCATGTAAACACGTCATTCGGATGGAATTTGCCACATCCGATTAAAATTTCAGTCGGATGGTAAGGGGTGGTTTAAACCATTTTTAGTCCGATCGAGAGGAAACACTTAATCGGATGGAATATGTTCCTGGAAAGTTCTGCGCATGTGCAGTGACGCAAGAATGATGTAGGACGTATGGATGTCGTAGGTAAAATGGTGGGCGCTAAGCAAAACTGTGTTTTGGGTCTGTTTGGTTTGGGTCTGTGGTCGGTGGGAATCCTGTTTTCATGGACTGTGCGCATGTCAAAAGATCTAATCCGATTGTAATCATGTGTCATGTAAACGCGCATAACAATCTGATTACTTTATACCGCGTTCATGTAAACGCTGCAATCGGATTCGTCAATCTGATTGAATTCAGTCCGATCTGATTAAAAAGTGTCCATGTAAACGCACCTACTAACAGCTAATATTGAGAATGGGATCAAGAGATTAGTGTTCAGAAGAGACATTCAAGATCATGATAAAATATGTAGAGTTTTTCAGGCAAAGTCTGTACTTGTGATGATCTTGGGGGTCAGTTTGGAATAGGATTTCATTTTATACAGCAGCAAATGAAAGCAGATTTGAATATATATTAATATTCCGACATGAGCTGCAATCCAAAAATAGGTCAATTCTGTGGGAAAACCATGATCCTGTCAACACTGTTGACATTTTTTTCTTAATGCGTTGGCCGTTTTCACAAATTTAGACCGCAGTACCCTACTTGCACTAAAAGTGCACAAAGTACACCAATGGAAATTCAGCTCTAGTCAGAGGGATGTAAATAGGGCTAAACCAGGAGACAGACGGCCTGAACAAACACAATTTGTTTACCAGACAGATGGGCAGATAGCCATGGCAATAGATATGGTGATTGGACAGTTAGAGAAAGAGATGTCCACAAATGTGTGTACACATTACATAAAGTCTCCAAACAGACAGAAGGAGAAACTTGACTGTAGCTATGGGAACGGAGCTCACGCATTCAGACAGACAGAACAGCTCCTTAGCAGCTTGCAAAAGAAAAATAGGTTAAAGTCTCAGCACTCTAGCACAGCATCAAGAAGACAGACAAATGTCAAATATCCACTATATTCCCATTCATTGTTATGTCCTGGGTTGCGCTCATTTCAGTCTAAAAGGTTTGTTAGAATTTCAGTACAATTGTCTGTAAGGAGTGTTTGCACAGCAATTGTCCAGGCCAGATGTGCTTCTCTTTCAGTCAGCAGTTGCTACTGTATCTTCTTCATGCATGTCAGTTCAGCCAGCTTGTGAGTAAATAAAAATGCTTGCTCACAACCCACAGGATCTTTGACTCACTTCCTTTAGTTGGGATGAATCAGGGTCTTACTCCCTTCTCATACTGGTTGCTTTAATCCACACCAGAGTGTGTTCACACCTGCTCCTTAGAAACCATACAGAGTGGATAAATGCACCAGGGTTTGATTCAGACTGACTAAACACTCCATATGCGAGAGTGCCCATAGAGAAGCATGCAGCCCTGAGCCAGAGGCGGATGGGTCACAGTGGATGGAAATGTGGGTGGTACCATAGAGGATGAAGGCATCACAACAGAAAAAGACACAAACATATAAGAAAGACACAATGGCTGAAATGAATTGCTGTGGATGTTGAAAAAAGCTTATTGTACCTAATATTTAAAGTACAGTAATACACATATTGAAATGCACAGTATTTTAAAACTAAGTTCAAAACAATTTTGCAAAAGAATCTACAATATGTATAACAGAATATATACAATATGTTTTTCAAGTAGCTAGCAACCCATGTTTGCTAGCTAAATCGTCAAACCTTTTTTCAACAGGGCCCACCTATAAGCTAACCATGTAAAACTTTTACACAGTCTATAGGTGAAGGTTGTAATCATTATTAGTCAGAACATAGAGTGTTTGATAGAAAGATGATTTTGTATTTTAATGAATATTTGAATAGCTACTTCCTCCATATACTACCTATTTAAACTAGCTCTGCATGTATTAACTAGCTAGGTATCACATGTTAGCTAACATTTGATTGAATACATTCTTTAATGTGAGTGAAGGTAAAGAGAATGAGAGGAATGCGACACATCAGGTGGCCTGATCCTGATTCAAAGCCAGGAGCAGATGGCTAACACACCCTGGGAGAGGGATCTAAATCTTGGTCCAGCTCTACGTGGGGACCTGCTGTGAAATCATCAACACTCCAGTGCATGAATGCAATGACACCTGATTTGCTCACTGGTCAATAAAGAGTGAGGCTTCGTTGGTCAAAAAAAGAAAGATTAATGCATGTAACTGAGGGAGATGTGGTTGTTTAGTGGTTAAATCGTAATGTGATCTGTAATTCCCAGCATTAAGAAACTGCCATCTTTGGGTCCTCGAACACAAAACTGAACCTTCAGCTCAGTTCAGACAAATGAGCAAATGTACTGGATTATGTATTGCTTTATCCTATGTAAGATATTACAGTACTTTACCATAAATAGGTATTATAGTTGTTGACTGTGAATTTTACTTCACTGTGAAGTACTGTGAAATTTAAACCAATGTTTTACAATGTAGTGTGAATTTAGGATATGTCTGCTCATATAGAACTGAATGTAAACTGTAGCAGTATGCTAGTTGAAAAAGCAATCACCGTTTATTTGAAGAGATCAGCACTCAGTTCTAATGTGCGCTCCTGTTATGCAACGGCTGTCTGAACAGCGTTTCATAACTGACTACTATGGGGGACATGGCAGTGTTGCTATGCACTGTCGCCATGGAGGAGCAACAGCAGTGAAGGCATGCATTTGGCACACGCTCCCTCCATCAAGGGGGCGAGGTACTAAAACGCGTCTGAATGGGCCATTAGGCTGCTCAGCTTTCCACAAGTGCACAGCCTGTTCAGCTGAGGGAGCATCTCAAAACACTTAGCTCAAAGCAAGCCGTAGATAAGCAATTAAAATGGTGAGCTGTGAGTATAAATAAGGTTATCTCGGAATAAAGGCAATTCTTAGAACGTCCTTATTCTGTAATCAGATATGTGAACAGAGAGGATAAAAAGGAGAAAAGGCTTTGTGAGGCATCGCAGTCCTATTAAGGGAAAACCCCAAAGGAGAGGATGAGTGGTGCCTCTGGGTAGATGGAGTGAGGAGAAAGAGACAAAGGGGGAAAGCAAATGGGACTAAAGGTAAATCTTGTCATCGCAGTATAAAATAAATATGGACAGATTAAGAAATGTTCCGCTTTTACAAAAACCTCTAGGCATTCTGCTACATTTTAAATCCTGTTAGCAAAAAAGGATTACACACACACATACAGAGAGAGAGAGAGAGAGAGAGAGAGAGAGAGGGAGAGAGAGAGAGAGAGAGAGAGAGAGAGAGAGAGAAACATATGCACATGCAGACACTTCATAACACATAAACATACCAAAAAGGGAAAAATGTATGTTTTTGGCTTGTGTGCACAATATTCAGCAAGATGATAATACAATTTTGAGCAACTGTAGAATAATATGCTGAGTGCCCAGTCCACACCATTGCCAATTATCCAATTTATCAAGCTCCTTTGCCTCAGGCAAAGAACATCACAAACAAATTCTCATACATGATCAGTTCAGACAAGCACTCAACAATGGGAGGAGGGGATATTTCTAAAAGCATGATCAGTCTGTTCCCATAATTAGCAATGCTATAACAACATTATGTTCTGTACTAAAAGCCAGTGATCTTGTAAAGGAAGGTACCATTCTTTTTATTTAAATGGAAGCATATTGGAGCTGACATTTAGCTTCACACACACCACAGACCTTCACTACATTACATCAAATGATGACATTAAGATGGCAGATATTAAAATTTCCCCCTTGGCCCACAACTACACTGATTACACAGCAGTGGGAGCAGTCACAAGGAATCACACAGTATTGGCCATGTGAGGTATTGCAGGATGGTCATGCTTAGGGCTAATCTGATTAGCACACCTGAAATAGTTTAGCAGGATTACAACAAGGAACCGGATGCTCAAAATCCAAGTACATGCTAGCACTGTGCATTGTCACTTCATGTTTCTTCGAAGAGTATGGAGCATGGGTGGAGCTTTAAAAAGTAAAACTGAAGTGTTTCTAATTATGCACATTACAGTCTTTAAGAAAAGTAAATCTGTTTAAAGAAGATGGCAACAAAAAACTCAGTATGAGTATAGTTACAGCTCTCTTTATCTAACAGGATACCACTACCAAAGCTCAGACCTTGCATTTATGTCACTGGTGCAACGATATTGGCTACCATCTGTTCTGACTCTGACAAAAAGTTTCCATCCACCCCCCTTAAGGGTTCTTTGGTTTGTCCCTCTGGACAAGCTGTTCAAGACTCTTCAAAATGGTGTTTTTCTTGTGTTCCCAAACTAAACTTCTTTAGAAAGCGAAGAACCCTTAACAATACAATGAACCCCAGAGGAACCATTTTTCTAGGACCCTGCATATTTCTTCATGCACTGTCAGTCTTTGGTGAAATTAACAGCCTAAAAGCTAATGGGTAGTTTCATGATCTCTTGAGAAATCTGGGCAAATTTGACCAGCTGTTGTTGTAAATAGTCCCACCCCTCTAACTTTTCCTTCAGCTTGATTTGTGCAGCCTGTTAGAAGTTTGCAAGTGGAATATCATTTTTAATAAAGGACATACAACTTACCTCTGAGAGATGTGGCATGGGGTTGAATCCACAAAGGTTGCAGACAGTTTTCTGGCACTCTGTGCAGGTGCTGTAACTGGGCACATCTGCTGATCCCACAGTGAGTTCAACTTTACAGAGTGGACAGTTGGAGGTTGTCTGAGGCTCTTCTGTTTTTGCAGCTTCTGAGATGGGTTTATCTGCTAGGACTTTTTCATCAGTGGACTCAGGTTTGGGTGAAGTAGGCTCTTTGGAATAGACTGGTGGGGTGTCTGGTGGGGATGCAGAATCTAGAGGAGAGCCTGGAGTAGATTTTGATCCAGAGCCAATGGTGGAGTCAGACAATGACCCTGGAGGAGACTTCGGTTCTTCCCCAGTGATGAGGTTGGTGGCTGAGCCTAGGATGGTTGAACCGAACCCAAACATCTTTCCAGATACACCCTCAGTTGACTGAGAAGTGGCCACGGGTGGCTTAGGTGTTTCAGTCAGTCCGCTAAACCCGCTAAAAAGCTTCCCAGTAACTGAGTCACTTGCCTGTGGCGCAGTGCCACCCTGTGGTTTGGATGAGCCAAAACCACTAAATAATTTCCCTGTAACTGACTCTGCAGGAGGTTTTGTCATGTCTGTCAACCCTCCAAGACCGAAGCCTCCAAAAAAGCCACCACCATCCTGCTTTTGGGTGGTTTTTGCAGGAGAGGGTTGGGGACTGCCCATTGGACTCTGTTCAGCTTTCTGAAGTGGAGATGGCTGCTGTCCACCTTTTGGTCCAGGTTGTGCTTCCTCCAGGCCTTTAGTGGGCTTCTGTTGTGCCACTGGACCAGTACTCTTCTGTTTGGGAGTTTGTGGTGGAGTGGCTCCTTTTCCTGTATCCGACATGCTTTGCTGCTTGGTCAGCATTGGGGGCTTCTTACCTGGTTCATCTTTTGAGGGCAACCCAGCTGGTGGTTCCTTCCTCTGTGGAGATGGAGGGGCCGAGCCCTGCTTGGGAGGCTGTTTCATCATTGGAGGGCCAGGAGGTTCCATACCCCCCATTGCCCTTTGCATTTGGCAGTTTAGACATAGCCATTCTTTACCCTAGGAAAAAAACAAACAGAAACATTAACAGATAAGGGCAAGCGAAAACATTTAATTAACAAAACACATACACTACAATCACAAGCAATTTTATGAACAGAGTCTGTTTATATTTTCCCTCATTAAAATATAATGCAAAGAAGATTGCATTTCCAGTTGGTGGATTGGAGCTCATAACTCTAAGGGTCAGGTATTCATAGAACTAACAAAGTGTCATTCCATATGAGGTTAACCCATTAATGTAATCCCAGATCATGTTTGTATGGAGTAAAAATGTCAGATTATATAATGCGTTATAATATCTGTTTATAAAAACATGGTACATACAAGTGTTCTAAAGCACAAGGTCTGGTGCAGTATCTGTATTGCATGTTATATAAGACATCCTGACAGACATGTTTGGTTTCACAAATTAAATTCTGTGCACATTTAAAATAAGTTTACATCAAGTAAACAAAAAATGACCCGACAAATTGCTTTATTATGTTTTGAAGACTATAATAAATGCTGAAGAATAATTTGAAATCCAAGGTAAATTTATGACCCTTATACGATGCAGTACAGACTCTGCCAGAGCCTCTAAACATTAGTGATGACTGTATGTTGCTTTGAACATATATTATGGACCCTGATGTAATGATGTCCTTATGCATGTGACTATACTACTACTATGATTACTACTATGATTACTAATAACAATAATGATAATGCATGGTGAATAAAAAGTCATAAAAAGTCAATTTAGTCATGCACTTAGTAATCATTTAGTAATCACTTCACTGGTCAGTGTTGAAATCTGGATTTTATCCTGAGAACACTGAGTGTAAGGGAGTTATGAATCCGACAGACCCTGAATCAGACATCCGTCCATTGTATGGCTAATGTTGCTAACAGTTCAGCCAATTGTTCAGTCTTTAAATATTGAAGTAAATTGTATCTATTTTTTCAGTATACAGACATAGGAAACCGAATACACTTGTAAATATAACACTTGGTACAGAATAAATTACTATTATGAATACAAAAGATTTCTTGAAAATAAATGTTAAATATCCAGTAAGGACGATGGGAATCACCTTGATAATCCTCCACCACAGCCCATATGGCCACATTCACTTTAGGCTAAGTGAAAACAATACAGGCAGCAGCTTTACCATGCCTGGTGAGCATCCTTCATAATTAATCCCAGCCATGCTTTAAATACAATAACACCCAGCTATTTGGGCACTTGATTTTTTAGGACTAAACCTTTCTGTTTTTCTATAAATTTTAATTTTAATCCTCAAATCTCAATCTGCAATCTTAATCTGCAAATCATAAGAGGCAGAAGTTTCCATTCTGCCAACCATCAACTTCAGGATTAAAAAATTGATTAATATAAAGAAAACTCATATGTTAATGAGCATGTAAATGTTCATATGTTTTTATCAGAAAAATTCTCAGTGCACACCTCCCTATTGTGGAAGTCTAAAAAATACATTGTCTAATTATCTATGCAGTACATAATGCTATTAATTATCTCCACCCTGGTGTCTTGGTGTATTCATTAAGGGTTATGTAAAGGTTGTTGCGAAATCTTACCTCTGAGTCAGGAGGACTAAATCCACACAGACTGCACACCTGTTGTTTGCATTGTGTGCAGGTGCTGTAGTTGGGTGGCTGGTCTTTGGCCTGCAAGTTTAGTTCAGTAGTTTTACATAGAGGACAAAGCAGTCCACCAGGTTGTGCAGTCCCACCAGGGTGAGGTGCAGCTTTGGCTGGGCCTTGCTGTGGCCCACCTGGTTTGCCGGATCCTCCTTTATCTGTTTTAGCAGGACCTTGTTGCTGGGGCCCAGAGTCTTTAGGTTTAGGTCCTTGCTGTTGAGGCCCAGGTCCAGGACTAGGCCCAGTAGGCTTTCCCCCAGGTCCCTGCGGTGCAGCTCCCTGTTTCTGCCCTGGGGGTCCTTGTCCTTTGGACGAACCTTGCTGTGGGCCAGGGGATTTTGGTCCCTGTTTGGCTGCATCCTCTTCATCATCACCAAAAAGGCTGAATTTGGGGATGCTAGCAGAGGAGACAGCGGACGAAACCCCACTTAGAAAGGATGAGGAAAACATGCCGGTGCGAGGCTGCTCAGGGTCTTTGGGCTCTTGCCGAAAACGGGACTCAAGAAGGCTAAGGGAGGAAGGGCTGCGTCCTGGCTTTGGCTTGGGAGGTGGACCCTCTCCGAATGCATCTACTGTTCGACTCTTACTGAGGCCCCCAGAACCTCTTCCTCCAGACGGCTGATGCTCTGAAGACCTGTAACGTAAACAAATAATGGGTAAATTGATTTTCTCTGTTAAGAATTGAGATTGGTGGTCTATGCCACAGATTACATAACATAACTGAAATCGTTAAAACAACTTTAGGCCTAATGTGGATAAATGATCCAGACATATTGATTACTGACGGCAGACAACATGAGCCGACATCTGAATTCAGACACTGTATGACAGTAAAGTGACATCCATTGAATATAAAAGCATTGCTTGGTGAACATATTCAACATAATAAACCAAACAAACAAAGACTTAAATTATCATCTACCAATTACTTTTATTTGACCTACTTTTGACTTGCATGAACACATCTAGGCTGTTTCATACAGTTAAGGGGTTGATAGAGTGCACAGTACATGTATGGTAAAGCAGAACTGCCATAGAAACAGGAACTAACTTTTTTTGCAGACATTTCACCACATTACATGGAACCTAAATGCATCTATCCATTTAGGTTCCATGTAATGTCATGTAATTCTTTAATAAATATAAACTGTGCTGTTATTAAAAAAAAATACTCAACAGCAACTCTGCATTCCATCATGGATTATTTTCCTATAACAGCACACCCCTTTGTGGATTATTCCTTAACTATCTTCCACCCCAATGTACAGTGCCATACACTGTTATAAAAACCTTACGAAAGAGGTTGAATAAAACTACTTAAACATGTGCCTGGTGATTAGGTCAGCAGTTGGATGGTCTTAAATGTCACTTCACATCAATACATGCTTCATTCTGATCAATACTTTATTCAGGCACAGTGAGATGCACTCTTAATGCAGTTATATGCAACATTTCACCCACCAGGAATTATAGTGTGATCTGAATCTACATTGATCTTTGAAAAATATGCTACACAGCACTGTCTACTGTATGATACTGATGCTTTTTCATTTTGCCAAAAAAACACTCATGGGATGATTTTGTACCAAATGTATCTGCATACAAAATATTACATTACGCCTAGCAATCTAGAAATAGATGCTGAAAACACAAATGATCCTAAGTCAGGCTTGTATGCACCTTAAATGTCTAGTTGTCCAATAGTACAGATGCTGACAGTGGCTTGAAATGAAGGGTTTGTATTGTTTAGAGATACTGACATATCTGTAAACATGCAATGGTTGACAAACATAAAAGAAATTATGCATATGGACATGACAGCACATTTCGTAAAACATGGCACCATCAGATGCTTGATGATGTCTGTATCAGGTTCTCAGTTCTCAGAGCTTTAGGGTTTACCAAAGAGACACCTGGCCAATATGCCCATATGTGGATCTTCCCCAAAGTCCTCAAATATTTGAAAAATATTGTATCTAGAATGCCTTTCATGTGCTAGCTTCCTTCCACTGATTTCCCTTCACGGAAAGTAATAGGCCCAAACCTGTTCCAGCATGACAGTGCTGCTGAGCACAAAGTTAACTTTATAAAATCATGGTTTGCCAAAGTTGAAGTTTAAGAACTTAAAACTTCAATCTCCTGAACACTTTATCATAAATTGTAATGCTGACTATGTGCCAGGCCTCCTCACCCAACATCAGTGCCTGACCTTACTAATGCTCTTGTGTCTGAATGGACAACAATTTTCCACAGTCATGCTACAAGATCTACTGAAAAGCCTTGCCAGAAGAGTGGGGACAATGAAAGTATAGCTTGGTTCATTTCTTTCTGAGAGTGTAGCATTGTATCAAAGATGTAAAATACTTGATTCAAAGGACATTAACAGCAAAATGATGTGAAAAATAGTAATAGCACATCACGATTTTTATTTAAATTTGATTCAACACATTATTTGTATTTGCAACATCTCTTGCTCTCTTTCTTTCTTCATTTTAAAAGTTAACATTGGCACAAATGTAACTCTATATGCGTTTTCTATTTCTCCACACACCAATCAAAATTTTCAGCACCATGGAGAGCGAGCTTACAGCCATCGCAGGCTCCTCGCGGTCATCATTGCTTCCTTATAACCTTCGATCCTCTCCGCCCTCAGCTGTAACATTACACTATACATCCTCCTTAAAGGAAAGAGAGAGAGAGAGAGAGAGAGAGAGAGAGAGAGAGAGAGAGAGTGATCCATGGCGCGTCACGGCATTCCTGCTCGCCGTGCTATATATAGTGTTCTTAACGTTTATATCCCCTCCCCTTTTTACCCCTCAAATTAAAAACAATTCACTAGAACAGGGTCGTTTTGCTATCACGCTTCCTATTAAACCTCTGGCTTTTGGCAGCATGACAATTTAAATTATATTTGCACATATATATATATTTTTTGCATTAGATCTGATTTTGACGCGTTCTCCTTTTGCGTCTTATTCCGACCCAGTGGTTTCCACAGCAGCGTATGACATCACCCACCCAGCCCGTAAAGAAGGGGGTGTGTGTAACACGGAGAAAGCGAAGGCCAATCACTTACAGATCGACAAATAATACGAGGGGAAAATAACAAGGACCTCTGGAGAAAATATAGAACAGATAGGAGCCAGGGATTCTACAAGAAAATGTACATTTTCTGTATAAATGTAATTTTTAGAATTTACTGCTATCTGATGAATTCTAGTGGGAAAATTAAGCATTTGATCCAAACACTCATAGAAATATATCAGTCTTGCAAAAGGTGCATTTTTCTAAGGCAGGAAGCAGTGATACCCATTTACTTGCTATGGTTTCTGTTTGTAGGCAAGATGGTTGGGATTTATTGCCGTAAGTTGGCCATCAGCAGATAATCAAATACAACCGTGGCGTCTAAACCGTTTGGACTCTTGGTGCAGTACTCTATTAGCTGATTGGGATTATGCATCTTAAGTGGGTGTGTTTTGTTCTGTCGTGAGGTGCCAACCTGCAGAAAAGCCCGTTCAAAACACAACGCAGAACACACACACACACGCACACACACGCTCGCGCGTAGTAGGTCTGCGCATCCCTCCAACACCTAAAATACGTTCCGACCCGGAATAAACAACTCGCCTGGCCTGCGCCTCTGCCATGGTGCTGATGAGCTTCCTCCGCTCCTCCTCGCTCAGGCGGCTGAGCTCCGCCTCTGGACCTGTGAGCTCCCCGGCAAGCGCGCCGTCGCCACCCTCCATGCTCGCCTCGTTCCCCATGATCAAAACCTCTTCCCCTTCCTGTAGCTACCTTCTCCTTCAGAGATACGGATTCACAGGTTGGGAGAAGGCAGTAAGGTCGGTGTCCGCGGCTCTCCACGGCATGTTACACCGTCTTCACATCCGTATTTGCGCGACTCGCTGTCCGAGAGCTTTGGTCAATAACGCGCATCTCTGTTTTACCGAGAACGGTGTCTCTGCGCGCGGTTCCTCTAGTCCTCGCCTCCCTTTGACTGCAGTGCGCATGCGCCGACCGTGACAGGCGATCGCGAGCCATCGCAAAGGAGAAACGAAATTAAAGGAGACCAGCTGCGTTAAAACCAGCCCCCCACAACACCCATCCCATCCACCCAAAACAAGTCGCATACTGTAATCTTCCAAAATACAGTGTCCAGATTAAATAACTAAAGTCTTAATTAGCTACTTCCCACTTAGTGCTTTTGTTCATTACAGGGTATCATCAGTGCCTCATTAATTTGCCACTGCCACTCCTTATTAAAATGAGAGAATAAACCTTGATAGGATGGGATGTACTGTATTTAATACATTTCCTAACATTGTATGTCTATCTTGACTTTGCTATGATTATAAAATCTCCAAAAAAGTACAAAATAGTCTCACTTAGAATGCTACTGAATGAATAGATAAGGCATACTAATAATAATCTAATGATGCATGTATGGCAAGTGGCAGCTTTGAGTTCAGATCCCAGGGCCACCAAGCTGCCACTGTACTGGTCTGTACATTTAGCTGAATGCATCTTAGCTACAGTATTGAGGAGCATTCCCCAAGTTGTTACGTGCACACACACTTAGTCATCGGTCATAAGGTTTGCCGAGTGAGTCACCTCTCAATAGGTTAAATCATCAAACAGCCATAGAGATCATACGCTCGTGACTACACCTACTCACAAGAACACAGTTCCTACTCAGTATGCTCCTCCAGTCCTTGAATTCTACGTGGCCACATCCACAAAAGAGTGGATGACGCAAAAGGAGCTAGACACCAAAGATTGTGGTAAAGTCAACAGAGAAATAATATTGAATGAGACACCTGAATCTGTTTCCTTACTATTTTCATTTTAGGTTGTGTCAGTGTCTTGATTCTTTCGGTTCCTTTTTTTTTGTATATCAGTAGTCGATGTCATATAAAAAATCACAGCAATTTCATTTACATATGGACATCAGAGCAACCAGTCCCTTATATAAATGCAGGTAAAATAATTGTTTACTGGCAACAAAACCCAACAGTGGATTGTTAATATTTAATGCATAAAACTACATTTAGAATGTCTATATTTAAATGGGGTCAGTGTGTATATCTGAAAACATTGCTTAGACATGTGTTAGGTTCCATTCTAATAGTTTAGACCAAAGGCAGTTCACAATGATGATTTTTTCCCATCCGAATTTAGTCCAGTGTCTTTTTTATGGCTGCATTGTGAACCTTAAAAAAAGGTTTCTCATGGTTACTTTGTTTGTTGGATAATTAAGCTCTCTCAACATTAGAAAAGGGTTGCATTTCTGATAGGGAACCACTCTTGTAGGACCTTTCATAAAATATTTTCCCTGAGAGGCATATCTAAAAGTTTATATAAGTGTATAAGTGTATATAGTACAGAACATTATAAAGGCTGGAATGGAAAGAACAGTGAGGCCACTTCTTTTGTTTTTGTTACACACTTAAAGCATTTGGGTTTGTGATCAAAAGCTGAAATTAGATAAGTGATGGTATATCAGAATTATAGCTTTTACTGATACTTACATCCAGATGTGTTAAACAACTTAGAATATGGCACATTTTGTTTGAATGCACCCATTTTCAAAAAGTATTGGAACATGTGACTGACACGAGTTTCTTCTTACCCAGGTGTGCTGTGTTAGACTGATTGTTTTAAACATGAATATGGGTTTTGCTTGTGAAGACTGCATTTGTTCTTAAAAAGGGTTAACCAACATGAGAACTGTCCATGGGAGAAAAGCAAGCCATTCTGAAACTGAGAAAAGAGGAAACATCTGATCGATTCAAAAGCATTGGGCACAGCCAATACGACAGTCTGTCCTAAAAAAGGACAACACTGGTGTAATGACAACCAGACATTGAAAATGTCGGTCAAGGAAAACAACACCAGTTGATGACAGAAAAATTGTGAGAACTGTGAAGAAAAACCCCAAAATAACAGTCAGTTATATCACCAACAAGCTCCACAAGGCAGCAGTGGAGGTATAAGAATCCTTATATTTAATACACACACACACACACACACACACACACACACACACAGATATATTACACTATGCGAGTGCATGATGTGATATATGATTTCAGACAGTAGTTGTACTCTCATTTACTTAATATGGCTGATGAAGCTGAATATAAATCTATCAAAGATATATAGATAGAAAATATTATATAGATTGTTTATATCTATATAATACAATCTATCTACATACACAGCAGCCATACCTTGGAAAATACCCCAAAAACATGCATACATGATTAACCTTCTCAAGGTCTGAAGATTCTTAGGCTATAATGATGTGAAATCTCAGCTCTTCATTGATCTCCACTGCAGAACAGATTGTGTCTATGGTGGAGTCTAAGAGTCTACACAACCTCAAAGAACTTGCCTTTCATTAACCATATAACTGCAATCTATGTACATCATATGCTGTGGGATATTTTCTAAGCAAGGGATATCAGTACATACAGGCACTTGAGTGTTGTTTACTATATCAAACCTGTGTGCCTAAATATCAGCTACAATGTAATAAACCTCATTTGGATGGTGGAAGTCATCACCCACTTTAAAGTACATAGTTCTGTTATACTCTAATCTATAGAGAAAGAAATGTGTAACATTTTACTTAATGGCAATGTTAATAGAGATACATAGCACTTACATGACAACTGACATAAGCTGACAACTGACATTTTTTCGCCAAACATAGATAGATAGATAGATAGATAGATAGATAGATAGATAGATAGATAGATAGGTAGATAGATAGATAGACAGATAGATAGATAGATAGATAGATAGATAGATAGATAGATAGATAGATAGATAGATAGATAGATAGATAGATAGATAGACAGACAGATAGATATAGATAGATAGATAGATAGATAGATAGATAGATAGATAGATAGATAGATAGATAGATAGATAGATAGATAGATAGATAGATAGATAGATAGATAGATAGATAGATAGATAGATAGATAGATAGATAGATAGATAGATAGATAGATAGATAGATAGACTTTTTGATATCATGAGGGAAATTATTGTGTTACAGCAGCTTAGTCAGTAACAATATGCAACATGCAAAATATAAAATTTGAAATTATATACACATACACTGATCAGGCATAACATTATGAGCAGTGAGAGTACTAACACTGATTATCTCCTCATCATGGCACCTGTTAGTGGGTGGGATATATTAGGCAGCAAGTGAACATTTTGTCCTCAAAGTTGATGTTAGAAGCAGGAAAAATGGACAAGTGTAAGGATTTGAGCGAGTTTGACAAGGACCAAATTGTGATGGCTAGACCACTGGATCAGAGCATCTCCAAAACTGCAGCTCTTGTGGGGTGTTCCCAGTCTGCAGTGGTCAGTATCTATTAAATGTGGTCCAAGGAAGGAACAGTGGTGAACCGGTGACAAGGTCATGGGTGGCCAAGGCTCATTGATGCACGTGGGGAGTGAAGGCTGGCCCGTGTGATCTGATCCAACAGACGAGCTACTGTTGCTCAGATTGCTGAAGAAGTTAATGCTGGTTCTGATAGAAAGGTGACAGAGTACACAGTGCATCACAGTTTGTTGTGTATGGGGTTGCGTAGCTACAGACCAGTCAGGGTGCCCATGCTGACCCCTGTGCACCGCTGAAAGTGCCAACAATGGGCACATGAGCATCAGAACTGGACCACGGAGCAATGGAAGAAGGTGGCCTGGTTTGATGAATCACGTTTTCTTTTACATCACGTGGATGGCCGGGTGTGTGTGTGTCACTTACCAGGGAAACACATGGCACCAGGATGCACTATGGGAAGAAGGCAAGCCGGCGGAGGCAGTGTCATTCTTTGGGCAATGTTCTGCTGGGAAACCTTGGGTCCTGCCATCCATGTGGATGTTACTTTGACATGTACCACCTACCTAGCATTGTTACATACCATGTACACCCTGTCATGGAAACAATATTCCCTGATGGCTGGGGTCTCTTTCAGTGGGATAATGCGCCAGGCAAAAATGGTTCAGGAATGGTTTGATGAACATAACAAAGAGCTTGAGGTGTTGACTTGGCCTTTAAATTGCCCAGATCTCAATCAATCCTCAATCAATCCTCAATAATTCAATCGAGTATCTGTGGGATGTGTTGGACAAACAAGTCCGATCCATGGAGGCCCCACCTCGCAACTTACAGGACTTAAAGGATCTGCTGCTAACATCTCGGTGCCAGATACCACAGCACACCTTCAGGGATCTAATCCATACCTCAGTGGGTCAGGGCTGTTTTGGCAGCAAAAGGAGGACCAACACAATATTAGGCAGGTGGTCATAAAGCTATGCTTGATCGGTGTACACAAACACACACACACACACACTTTTTATCCATTTATCCATAGTTATTTAATCTTATGGAGCATAAGTTCTTTTATTACTTATGCATGACCACAGCTATAATGTATAACAGTGAGACTGGAGACTCCTTACAAAAAGAAAATATCCAAATCAACAATTCCCCACGTTTTTACTGTTTATGCAGAGCATCAACTACAAACACACAATTTGCTGTGTATATGTTGTGGTATTGTACAGATTGCAGGATTAAACATTTATTAATGAACTCTTCTGCCATTTCCATGATATCTCAATGAGAGTGTTATACTGAATGTCTCTAGTGTTTGGCTCTGATGTTTGACCAGAAGTCTAGCATGAGTAAGGCTGGAAAATGTCATGAAGCAGCCTTGTTTCAACCAAAGAGTCATGATCCACGCAGCCTTTATGACAGCTGACACCTACTGGAATAAGCCTTTATTAATATGTATGAAGGTATTTCAGTTATCATGAATGGCTTATGAAGGTGTCATGTAGCCCTGATTGGTTAGACTCTATTCTTATGTAAAGTGTCCCAAAAAATTCGGCATCTGTAAAAAGTTCATAGCTCCAAGTTCATGACAGCAGCTTTATTTGAGAAACCATAACTTTGACAAGATATCTCTTAGGAAGAATATATTTTTCTCGAGAAGGATTTCATTTCACTTCACGACACACCTCATCATTGCTGACATGCAGACACATTCAATGTCATCTGCACATTCATCCGAGCATGAACACATGCCTTGCAAACGCTCTGAAAACACCAGATGCATCTCAATCACAGAAGCGTAGATGTCCTTTGGCGCTAAATATCCCCAAAAGTTAATGTAACTCTATCCACCTCACTTAACAGACGATTGAGGACGTTTTTAAAGCTCAGGGGTTAACTTGTTCTTTCAGTGTCCATGCTGAGATCATCCCACTGGCCTTTATCTGTGTTAGAGACCAAGAATGACCTTAGCCCATCAGTTAAAGAGGTCTAACCGTATTAACGTCAGACTAAGCTGCCCATTAGCATTATCTGCTGTTAACACAAGAAATACTATCACAGAATCCACCCCATGGTGTTCTTTTTCTCCACGTCTCTGTCCATCTCTGTCTCGCTCTCTAACTCTCTCTCTCTACTACAATGATGACTGAAAGACAGACAGCTATTCCCAAGAATGACTGAGCAGTGGTGCAATACTATAATGCTTTTAATGTTCTCAAGTGGAAACATGAACACGAGCTCTGCCGTGCCATATTCACTGATAAAAAGGCAACCACAGTTACCACAGATATGTGTGGTGTGTGTCTGACATATTTGGTGTATATCGTGAGTGCATACAGCTGCACTTCATGTGAAGTGTGTAACTGAAGCCTGACACCTGATCACACACACCATGACCTTCATTAAAATTTGAATATGCACCTCTATAGCCTGAATATTGTGTGTGAGAGACAATGAAATTGAAATAGTCCAATATTAAGACTTACAGATAAGTGTACGTTGGAAAACTGACACAAAACACACCAGCGTTTAAATATTCCGGTGAATGATACAATATGTCTTCATGTTTCAGTTTGTCAAAATAAATACATAAATACTTACGGTGCTGAACAAATACAGCAACACTAACATGTATACAATAGTACAGAGAGAGAATATAAAGTTTAATACTATGAGATCACATACCTTCACAGTGTTCTAGGTCTCTTTCCATATAGAGCAAACTGTCTGTGGACAAGTTTCCAGCTGCTCAGTCTTCCTCATTTGTGATGTATTAGTCTTCTAACCCCTCTTAACAGTTCCACGCTCTTGGTTCCACCCTTAACGTCCCGCTCTGCTGCTGATGACAACTAAAAAGTGTCTGACTAAAATAGACTCTTAAAGCGACAGTGAGGCGTGTGTCTCTTCTTCCCTGTAGCAGTTCACCTTAGCGATAAGACACACCCCATTTAATTCACCCAGGCCTAATCTGCTTTCTTAAGATCCAACAGCCAATGACAAGGAAAGACGGACAGGAAAAGCACACATGCTCAGTCACACATGGGCGCACACACACACACAGTCCTTAGGTCAAATACTACATGCTATTAACAAGCACTTGATAAACTAACAAGAGATAACAATAGACAATAATTTAATTTTACAGTTAAACAGGAGATGTTAAAAGATTCTGTTGTTCAACAGGTGAAGACCGCCTCCTCAGCATCATTATATAACACTGCATTAATGTTTGTAGGTGGAGTGGAATTGTTTTTAACCTTAGATCAGGACAAGGTGAAATAGCCAGAGAACTTGCGCTCTCTCTCTCTCTCTCTCTCTCTCTCTCTCTCTCTCTCTCTCTCTCTCTTGCACACACACACACACACACTTGTTGTCTATCTTTGCCCACATGCTGCAGATAAGCCTGAGCTCGGTAATCAGGTCAAAAATCATGAGGATGTCTGTTTATTTTTATTTTAATGCCATTCAGCTTTATATATTAGCTTATTTTTAACCAGAAAGATATGAGTAAGATTTTCCATTTTTCTTCCAAATTTCTGTCTAGCTTATTTGAGACCATGCCTATTGTTAAATTGAAAAATAAATAAATAAATAAATAAATAAATAAAAAATTCACTTGCATTAAACGTCCTTTCTGACATCCTAAAAAAATATTCCATGAGGATTCTGCTATTATAATCAGGCATATATTAGGACCAAATAAATAATATTGTTGAATATTTTGCAACATTTTTTGAAAACATACAGGACTTACCTTTAACTATGATCAGTTTGGCAGAACATCTTCATGTCATGTTATCCAGAAAGGCTACGGTTGGATGCCTGGATAACTAAAATGAAATAATTATTTGATATTTTTTTGGGCGAGAATTAAGGCAACATGCCTTATGCTGCCAGTAGGTGGTGTTTTATGTACCTGTTATTGTTTGAGTTCCATTTGTTTCCACAGCCACATTCCTCGAAGGTAAAATATCTGACCAGCATTTTAAGAAAAAAAAAAGTCATCTTTGCGTATAGTGTGCATTTGGGACACCCTTTCAGAATAATCTTACGTCTAGCTATAACTACAGCTACATATTAGCTAGCTGTGTTAGAGAACGATTCATGCAATGCATTTTGGCCAAAATAAGCACCTCAGTGAGCAACTGACTTCCTAGTGGATCAGTACTAATCTCAGGACTGTGTAAATGCTGGCTAAAGCCTACCTACAGTAGAAAGCTACCTAGCAATTGGAACACATTGCGTTTGATCACTGTTTTTAAAATGATTGTTAAAAACGATTGTCTTTTAATCTGTTTTAATCTGTTCTTTTAATCTGTTCTGATGAATAGTATTTGGCAAAAGCAATAATGAGACAATAAGGGACAAAAGGTAGGCAGTCACCAACCTCCTACTACTATCAATACTCTACCTAAAAATTTTGGAAGAAATGGAAATGTAGTGTGTTTAAATTGTAAGCACACTGAAATGGGCTAGGAAAGAGAAAGGGAGATAAATGTGTTGTGGATTTGCTGTAATATCCATCAATGTAGAACAGAGGTGAATCGTTGAGTCATATTATGGGAAGGACACACACACACACACACACACAGAATGACCAGACTGATTCAAGCCGTCAGGAAGTCTGCGGCAGCTCTTTACAAGCGTGGTGCACAGAAAAGGATGTCAGAATGCAGATGGTGAAGCTTAGATGTTAAAGGTGGATGGGCTACAACAGCAGAACACTACACTGTGTTCCTTGCAAAGAGTCTACACTGGGCAAAAAGTTCACCAGAATTAGACAGTAACTCAAAATAACAAACATGACAGTTACATTTTTCCACATCTAGATATTTATTAATGTGAAGATTAACTAAAACTCTTGACCTGCATCAGCATGACTGGTTAAATAATTGCATCAATGTACACTACCAGTCAAAAGTTTGGACACATCTTCTAATTCCATGGTCTTTCCTGATGTTTCTTTCTTTCTACATTGTAAAACAATGCTGAAGGCGGCCGAAATGCACAATAATGTCCTTTGAACAGTTGATATTGAGATATGTCTGCTACTGATGCTCTGTAAAGCCTTCATAACGGCTCTAATCTGAGGTGCTGTTAATTGGTGATTTCTGAGGCTGGTAACTCTAAATGAACTTCTCCTCTGCAGCAGAGGTCAGTTTTGGTCTTGCTTTACTGAGATGGTCTTCATGTGAGCCAGTTTCATCATGGTGCTTGATGGGTTTTGTAAATGCACTTGACAATACTGTTCTTGCAAGAACTATTCCAGAACACCTGACCTTCGTGTCTTAAAATAACAACTGACTGTTTTTTGTTGTCATTACATATGGATTACTTAAGTCCATGTGTGTTATTTCATAGTTTTGAAATCTCAAGTATTGTTCTAGAATGGAGAAAATAAATCCCTAAACAAAAAACATTGAATTAAAAGGTGTGTCCAAACTTTTGACTGGTGGTGTACATGTGTTCAGGTGTTCCTTTTAAAGTGGCCACTATTTCTCTTTTTTTGTATGTTTTTATAACAACTTGTAAATTATTATTATTATTATTATTATTATTATTATTATTATAAGTCTTTTTAAGTCTCTATAAAATATCTCATATAATTTCAAGTCACCTTGCTTTGATATCTTTTTCTTGATCTTCTTCTTTAACTGCTCTCCCTTTGCCATTGTAACGATGCAAATTTCCCCGATGCTGGACGAATAAAGGATTATCTTACACCGATCAGACAGAACAATATGACCATCTGCCTAATATTGTGTTAATCCCCCTTTGCTGCCAAAACAGCCCTGACCTCTCTAGGCCCGGACAGATGTTAGCAGAAGGCCCATGGAGACCCCAGCTTGCAACTTAGAGAACTTGAAGGACTTACAGGAATTAAATGATACATTTGATAGATACTGACCGCTGCAGACCGGGAACACTCCACAAGAGCTGCAGTTTTGGAGATGCTCTGATCCAGTCGTCTAGCCAGCACAATTTGGCCCTTGTCAAACTCGCTCAAATCCTTGCTCTTGTCCATTTTTCCTGCTTCTAACACATCAACTTTGAGGACAAAATGTTCACTTGCTGTCTAATATATCCCACCCACTAACAGGTGCCATGATTAGGAGATCATCAGTGTTATTCACTTCACCTGTCAGTGTTCATAATGTTATGCCTGATTGTTGTATCTCATCTTTCATCTACCATAACCGCTTTTTCCTGGTCAGGTTGAAAGAGTGGTCAGGCTGTGGCAGGAATACACCCTGCCAGTCACCAGTCCATTACAGGCTACCACACATACTCACATTTACACACCAAGCTGATTTCAGAGTCACTAATCCTTCCACCAGAAACTCCATTTTATCCATAAAATGGAGAAACTCCATATTATCAGCAACTCAAGCTCAGGACAAAACCCAGGATTCTTGAGCTGTGAGTTGGCCACCACTCTGGCCCAGTTATGTAACTGCTTTCCTGAATTCATCCGTCAGGCCATCATGCTATAACCCAGCCCAGTGTTGCTATGGTTACCTGCCATTTCTAGCCACCTGGGGTGTGTAATTATGAGGTGTTTAACAGACATTTTGTGCAATCAGGGGCATGAGTGAGTGAATGCGAGTGTGTGAATGTGTGTGCATGTTTTCAAGTTAGACCTGTGCAGTCTGTTATTTGGGCTGTGAACACTGTTAAAAATAATTGCATGTCAGCAAAAAAAAAAAACATTATCTGGCCTGGTCAGCAATTATAATCCATTTGTACTTACTTTGGCTGGAAGCGGAGAAATGCAGAGAGAAAGTGAAGGTAAGAGAGAGAGAAAGATAGAGAGAGAGAGAGTGAGAGAGAGAGAGAGAGAGAGAGAGAGAGAGGGAGGAAAAGACTTGCTTTATCTCAGGCTGACCTGAATCTACTTGTTTGCCTAGTTTATCCCTTCACTCAGAATTCTCTGGGCTGCAGTGTGAGTCAGGGAGTCTGACGTGTGCATTGATTCACAAGTCAACATATTCATGCACACACATACAACACAAGCATGTATTCGTCATAGAACATACATACACACCTCACATGACAAATACACTCATCATATGAGTAGTTAAGGGTTTCAGACACACTTATCATGGTTCACTGGCATATTTTAAACCAACTGCATGCCTCGAATCATATTAAACCATGATGTGAACTGTGTCACTGTGTATCACAATATATGATCAAGCTTGATTTTTCCCTGCAAAATACACAAAACCTGAAAATAGTACCCTAACCGAAAGTGTGAAGTGGTTGATGTGAAGGCCAATATTTCAAACAATATGTTATGCATCTTCATATATATAGAATGCCGGCATTTCCTTTTATATATATATATACTGTCAGATCCAGTACATTTACAATGTCTTTCATAGGTACTCACCTCCTTGAAAATTTCCATGTTTTGTAGTGTTACAACCTGGAATATTTACCATTTGATTTACACAAAATCTACGTATAGCTAACATTTCAAGGTGTAAATAATTATTGTGACACAAAGGTTAAATAAACACAAAATCATTCCATCCATATTCTTCCCCTTTTGTCAATATATGGTGGAAGTTTCAGGTTGGGTACGCCTCTTTTGGCTTTTTTTTACATCTGCATTTTGATATTTCTGCCCTATTCTTATTGACCACATTCTTCAAGCTCTGTCAGATTGGATGTAGACCACTGATGAACAGTAATTTTCAAGTATTGCAACAGATTCTCTGGGCCTTGGCTGGATCATTCTAACATGTTCAGGTTTTAGGTTCTGACCTCTGATAAAGTAATATAGAGATTTCACAGCAACGGGGTGAACAGATATGCCATCGCATCAGTTTTATTTGTAAAGAAGAAAAGATTCATACATATTATCCCTATTAAGTAAATATGGAAAAGTGCCAGACAGGTTTAAATACAAAACACTATTCCACATTTCAAGTTATTGCCTACCACCTAGTGGTAAACTCGAGTTACTGCATCATGGCCTCAAACGTTTTATTTATTTATTTTTAATAAATTAGACCGAATTGACTTATATGTTAAAACCATAAAATAGTTCATATAAAGCGCCTGGAAAACAGGAAACTATTTTCAACCAGTTCATCTCAGCAGATTCAACGTTCATTACTTTAATGGTGCAGATGGTGGTTTTACCTTGTAGTAGTTGTGGAGTCTTTCCTCTACACGTAAAACAGCACTAAAACAATTCTGGTGAACAATCTGCTGAAGCACTTTGGTAGAAAGCTTAGGGTAATGTGTTAAAAGTTACCTCAGGGTGCAAGTTTAATAATAACCACTAGATGGAAGTATAGGTTTAGTTTACCTTTATTGTGAATAACCCTGTTTAGCTCAATGACTATGGCTTTGTTGGACGATAATGGCTTTGAGTCAAGTTTAATTATATTTTTTTAGGTTCAAGAGGCTATAGCAGAATCACAAAAATACTTTTGTATTGTGTACTAAATGTGGCTTGAGATGGCTTTTACTATAAAAGGTGCAAACACCATTTTGGACCAACTATATATTTGCATGAAGTTCACTTTCTAGCTGGTGAACCAAATCACCCAGTGATATGTTTTACCCATCATTTTGCCAGAAATTAAGAAAGTGAATTCAAAGAAACTAGCTCTCTCATCATTTGTGTATTGATACTTATTGTGATACTGTTTAAATTCGCACCATTAAATAAGTGTAATACAGCTACCACACATAGAAACAAACACTGATCTAATCTCAGTGACTCTGATCTTGGTTAATGACCTCATCCTGTTGATAGCCCGTTGCTGGAATGTTGTGGCAGCCAGAATGTAGTCCACCAAATTCATTAGAAATCCCTTGCGCATGTTTAAAAGTGAATAAAATTATGACCCTATAAAATGACACACTTGCTAGCTGCAATAGCAAATGTGATAGACACTGATTGCCTCACTTTGTGGTCCAGGCTGGTGGAAGTCATAAACTCATTTTGTTTACAGCTTGGAAATAAGAGTACTGATATGATTCTGTTATCTGATCCTTTGTATCCTTACCAGAGTGGCAAAGTAGCTCCTGGCTTCTAATGAATGAATGCCCGCACAATATGTACAGAG
Source organism: Hemibagrus wyckioides (assembly GCF_019097595.1). NCBI lineage: Eukaryota > Metazoa > Chordata > Actinopteri > Siluriformes > Bagridae > Hemibagrus > Hemibagrus wyckioides. The sequence continues at coordinate 14,621,881 of NC_080728.1, read as the reverse complement.
GTCCTACAGGGTCCTACGGTTTCACAAGCAATGAGAGTGCTACAGAAGTGTGTCTGGCCCAAACATCATTGCTGCAGACTTGTACAAACACACACACATTCTACACCACTCTGCCTTCTCACTGTTAACTTTGTGATTTTTGTCTGTATTTTTAACTACATATCTTTCTGTAAATTCATTTGCATGTTTAGTTTGAGAAAGAAAAGGCTGAAGTATTTTACCTAAGTTTGCTGCCACCATTAGGAGAAAGGAAAAATTGCAATGTTTTGGCACACTGGTCAATCAGGATTTTATTCCAGATTATTACAAAGTCAGGGTCAGGGCAGAGATTCAACCATGATACAGCACCTGGAGCAGAGGGAGTTAAAGGCTTTGCTCAGGAGTCCAACAGGCAGTGCTAGGGCTTGAACCCCAGATTTCCAAACAAGAACACAGGGCTTTAACCATTTGAGCCACACTCCCTGGGGCTAAACTGTGGACATGGCACTAGATCAATGCCTCTTTTTGTCTCAAAGTTTACATACACAGCAGCTCACAGTTTAGATACACAGCAGCTCTTGTCACTCTAATGCCACAATGCTGGTTTTTTCATTGGTATTGGTTACAGCTTCACTGCTGACCATCAGCAAATACATGGGTTTAGATATGCAGCAGTAGGTGCCTTCATATCTTATTACACTATTTCCACAATGTTGGTTTCAGTTTCACCTTTGACCATCACCAGAAACATGGACCCCAACATCCTCTCACAAAGGGTGCAAAACCCTGTATCAATTGGTAATACTGACTACACGGGCAATTGCTACTAGAACAACAGGCAACAATGATGGTACATCAACCAGATTGACTGATATTATTTTCTGATTCTGAAAAAGAGAGACATCCACTCCATGTTCTATCAAAGAATTCCTTTTGAAATAGCTTCTAGATATGAGAGTGGTGAACAAACATGATTCCAAATGATGTGGACCACAGACTTCTACTACCACTACTTCAAGGTCCTTACCTTTTAGCACCCGGGGTGTTCAAAACTGGTGTACAGCATTGGATGAATTTTTACTGTGTTTCATCCATAACACAATAACATGTAAGTATGTGGTCCAGCTCACATTTTTTCTTTCTATGGCGCATGCATCTGATTCATCCCCTTGTAAAGAAAGATACTGTAACAGTTGTCTCTGAGTAAGGAAAGGGGAAGCAGAGGAACACTTGTGAGTGGGCTAAGATGTGCTCACTATATGTATAGCTGTACCGTTTTCTACTGATGATGTTTCTATGGGTCACACTGATAGCATGTAACCAATGTTGAAAATAACCCCATTCTGGCTTTATTTGAAATTGATCATTGGTCCATCTGTTATTGATGGATCCCCCATGCTCTTCTTTCAAATTATGGTTCTGGCCCAGCATACTGTACAGTCACAAGAAATCAAACACAGTCTTATTGGTGGACATGCTGTAGTGTGTGCAGTGATTGTATACAAGTATGTAAAAAACTTATCACCATTGTGTGCACACTATTTGGCAGCAATGTCTGCACACTGGGGCTGGTCAGTAGGCTTACATTTGACCTCTGCGCAAAACAATGGTTCTGCTGTACATAGGATATGGACTAACTGCTAAGCAGTTTGTACAGGATACTATTTGAAGCATTTGCTGGCCATCATTACTGCTAAATGAGTCAGTGCATACAGCATCTGTGTCCAAACCAAACATTCCTTTGAAAGGTACTGTTACCACAGCATATTTTTTAACCTTTCAGTCGATCTGCTGGTACAGAAGAAAAAATGGTCAGGCCAGCCTTGTGTCCAGTACGGGCTGTCAAGCTTTATGTGGAAGTAACTGCCAGCTGATCGGCTATTTGTGTATTAGCATGTCTAACAGAAAGACAGTCAGATATCCCTAACCACAGAAAAGCCATCAAAAACAAAGGTAAGAATCCTGGGAACATAGAAACATTAAAGACCAACATATAATGATAGAGGAAATATTTATTTAGACAACCGAAACATGCCAGAAACACCCAGTGACAGTTATAAGAGCTCCTGTCTCCCTTAGATTCCCCATCTCCACCAGACAAAACATGTCTGAAGCAACAAACACTGGGAGCGCTCTGTATTGCATTGAAACATCATACAGTTCTGGGGGAGGTATTTGTACAAAAGATTACAGCTTTATAATGCACAAAAGGGGCGGGTATTTTTTATTGTCTTATTAAAACGAAACAAAAATGTTCACATCTTTTATATTCATGGAAAGGAAGTTATCACACACAAAACACTGACAGTAAAAGGAGATACACTAGGGTTCGAATGCACATGCGGTTCGTACTGAGTGGCTGTCAGTCAAATGTTTAGCCTACACATTTCTACAGGAGTCTCACATCTAATGGCATTCTTACAAATTGTTCATAGCTCCATATTATTTTGCAATTCCATGAATGAGTCATTCATACAAATACAGTACAGAAATATAGACAGATCTGTTTGGGGGGCATTACAGAGAAAATCTGAAGAGTAAAGAGAGACATAGTGACAGAGAGAGAGAGAGAGAGAGAGAGAGTCATTGACAGAAAAAAAAAGATATTTAAAAAATTAACCAAAATTTTTGCATGTTTCTGGGTTCTTAGGAGTAATGTGTTAACAATATGTTCAACTAAAAAAAGGCAGATTATTGGTCCTTCCATGTGCTTTGTCATATTTCAGTCACTTTTGTTTACATTTGAGCTCAAAACATTACAATATCAAAAATAACTGTAACCCTTTAAAAATCAGCAATAAATAGTCATGTGGTGTCTGACTGTATATATTTACACTTTCAGCCTAAGCTACAACATAGACTGCAAGAGCACATTTGTATGAGGCATAAAAATAACTTAAAAAATAAAAAACTTTTTTTTTTTTTGATGATGTGGCAATAACCAAACATAGCACCTTCGATGCAACGGTTGGCACAAGACTTTTTTTTAAATTTTATTTTAAATGAAATCAAATAGCTAAATTCCTTAAGACCCCCTGTAATTTGTTGAATAGTTTTGCTATGCAACTTAATCCGAAAAAAAAAAAAAGAAAAGATTTTGTATTCAATTAAACATCATGCACAACATATCTGAATTCTGTACTATTTGTGGGGCAAATAGTTTCCACGCTTTTTGACTTTTTAGTCCATTTGTTTTGTGATTCGTTTATTATGAATATACAACAAATAATTAGGCTAACATTTAAGTCAAAGGGTTACAAGGGTCAGACGGGCTGGTAGCAACACATGCTAACGTTTTGGCCAACCACGTCTTGTATGCATGGATACGCCGTTATTTTTACAGTGTCCACTATAGTTACTCCTATAACACTGTTGTTGTGAATCAGAGCGAGAAGTTCCCATAGTATTTTTTTTTTTTTAATTTTTTTATAGTTATCTTTAGGGCTGGAAATGCAGTCCACATTGTCAGATCCATAACCATAGTAACAGGTACAATCCTCCAGGAAGAATTTGAGTAAATAGTCAACATTCGGGTTTTATTCCTGAATAAATCATCTTGGTTTCCATGGAAGCTTTTCGACCACTTTTGCAACAGATGTTTCAGCAGTGGAAGCAGTCTTGGAAATGGCAATTCCCCCACTCTCAGTCCAGGAGTAACGAGTCTTAGGGGACCCACACACTCTAGAAACTTTTCTATGTACAGGAAGGTGTATCAGTCCTTAACTATACACGTTACTGTGAAATGTTTTTTCTCTGTTATGCCACTGTAATTGTGCTTCCTCTGGTAAAGCAGTGACATTTCTCCAACTAGTACAACTAGTAGTTTTGTGCTTTTGTTTAAATGTTTGCAACATACACATGTATGAGGGCTGCTGAATCGACGTCGGCATGTGTAAATGGATGCATGTATATGTGTGTATATGTGTGTTTATGTGTGTATTTGTTTGTTTCACACACTGCGAGGTGGTCTCTGTTGCTCATGGGTGCGCCGGTTGCGTCCCCTCTTATTCTCCTGGAGCTGTTTCCACTTGGCTGTGCTGCCTGATGTTCTTCGGGCTGGTGAGTTGCCCCTCTTTCCCTGACTCCCCTGGTTCTGGGTTGCCTGAGTGCTTGAGAGTTTCAAGGTGGTGCTTGGACTCGGCTTGGGGCTCTGGTTATCTGTGCTGGTGGTCCCTTGTGGAACTTGGCTTCTCTGTATTTTGGGCAGATTTGGAACAATTGTCGCTTTGGGGCCATCATTCTGAATCTGGGCTGAAGTCTGTAAATTCTGGCTGCTCTTCTGTGCCTGAGCTTGAGCCTGAGCGAGTCCGAGCCCTGCTTTCGGCGCTTTCTTGCCTCGTTGCTTGCGCTCCTTTTTCCAGACATGCTCACAGAACTCGTCCACACTGTTCAGGTCTGGGTGCTCCAGCAAACTGAGGAAGTCTCGGTACCAGATTTTTTGTTTGGAAGTCGAGTCTCGTTCAGCAGCACTGGTCCGCAGAAGCAGCTCCCCCACACGCTGAGACGGGATGACCTGCAGTGTGAGGCGCAGGAGTGGCTGGATGAAGCCGTGCTCCACAGCATGGCAGTGATACACTCCGGTGTCAGCTTGCGTCAGGCTGCGGATCAACAAGCCACGCTCGGTGTGACTCACCCTGTCATCCAGCTTAATCTGAAACAGACAGTTAAATCATAAGTTCCAAAAATATATGAAACACTATTGCTTATAGTTTCACTTTACATCAATTTATATATGCGTTTTATCCAAATCTTTATTTCACGTCCTGTTGTATAATATCATTAATAATTATTCTAAGCTGATTACTGTAAATAGAACTGCTTCTGCGTGCTGGGTTGAGGAGTGTTGGGTCATCCATGGGGTGAAGGGATGTTTAAACATTCTGTGAGAAGGCTTTCTTCCACAGTGGGAGGGATGTAAAAGGAGAGTTATTAAATTATCATCATTACTATTTCAGGGTGAGGGGTGCAGTACTGTTTAAGATTACTATCTGTAAGAGCAATACAGCTGTGTGTGTGAGTGTGTGTGTGTGTGTGTGTGTATCCTTTGTCAGCCATAATAAAATCTTCAGTCAGACAAAAGCTACACCATTCTCTAGTTATGAAGTGAGATATGAAGATGAAGCATCGACAAAGATACAAAATTGTAATAATTCATTTTAAACCACGCTCTTAGTATTCTAGTATTCTAAGTGCAACTGGAGCGTCTTAGCAATTACAACATATCTGATGGAAAGGTTGATATTTTACCTCATTTCCACTGTTAACTACCTTTAAACTGACAATATGAAATAACCAGTAAGTCTTAGAGCGAGCTAAATCATGCGTTGTGTTCATATTTCCCAGATGCTTAGTGAAAGACTTCAGTTAGATTTGATATGAGCACAAATAATGATCTATTAACAATGTACACCATAATTCAATAAGAGATTATTACACTGATTGGCATTTTAATAAAAAAAAAAACAACAACATTTGATCTGCGTGTCTTTCACTCTAACTCGTGTGTAACACAGTTACCTTGCACACTCCATAAAAACAGAGCTGAATGTCACACAGTAAAGGTGCATCTCTGTCTTTATCTATGTTTTCAACGTAAGATTAAATGTAATCCACAACATCTTAAATGTTTAGTATTTTAAAGGTAACTGCTGTGCCAAGTTTTAGACAAAACCGAAAGGTTTCTTTCCAAAACTGTGTCTAACAGCACAGATATTTCAGACTAAGAGTTTACTGTAGCACCTTTAGCTGTTAATGTGAGTATGCTTGCACTCAGTGATCACACTCCAATGATATTACCTGCAAGCACATCTGAATGCCTGTTGTGATATGTTGGAGGATTTGATGACTCTGACATTTGATGATTCCTGGACTAGAGTATCATGTTTTAGCCTTTATATGTCAAGCACAAATAAATACGTTCCATTTGAAATGCACTCGACAGAACACCTGTGTACCTGGTTATTTGTGCAGATACTCAATCAGCCAATCATGTGGCAGCAGCATAAAGCATAAAATCATAAGGGTAACGATTTGAGATGATTTTCTGCTCACCACAGTTGTAAAGAGTGGTTATTTAAAGCAGTCTGCAAGCTATAAGCAGTCTGACCGTTCACCTCTGATCTTTACCATTAACAGGACATTCCTTTTTTGCACCATTTCATGTACGTGAAAGGATTTCAGGACTTTTTGAAATACTCAAACCATCTGGCACCACCAACAAAAAAAAATGGACCAGCTGTGTGTGTGCAGGTCTTACCTCAAGCTTTCGCTCATCATTGGGCTTCTGTAGCTGCCAGTAGATGAGAGCTCTCTGAGATTTCGAGCTACACTCCAGGAACATACTGCTGTTCTCTACTCCATATACATTCCTCTCTTCTACACTGCTGTAGCCCTCCAGATCATCTACAGCAAACAGACCAGACACATATACACGTTCAGTCACCTGCAGTGCATTTTCTTTTGATTTGTTTTTTGTGTGCATTTGATTATGATGACACGTGTGTGTGTGTGTGTGTGTGTGTGTGATTACCATTGTGTTGCAGATCAGAGCACTGAGACAGAGGATCTCCATTTCTGATGTCTTGACGTCTTGTTCTCCTGCAGAAGAAGATTAATGATGTAATTCAAGAGAACTATTTGACTCTAAAAGCATACTCTCTTTATCTATTTTCTATAAAATTCACTGTATTTAATGAATAATTTATAATTGTTACTAAATAACTAAATAGTAACTTGGAACTCAGGTAGAAATCATTAATGTTGCAGTGCAATGCAGACCAGCACAAAGCATGTTTTATTCTGCTTAGTCTACATAAATGTTAATAACTTATTTTCAATTAATTAAAGAATGATCCACTATACATTTTATCCACTTATAGTCACAATCATTGTAGAATATCCACAAAACAAATTAGTTCCTGCCATCCCTTATGTTATACCAGCTACAAGCAGCCATTTTCTCACCAACCTTTCTTTTACTCTCTTTCTTTTAAAAGAGTTAATAAGGAAAAAATAAAAAAGCCCAGCTTGTTATGTAATTGAGAAACTGTGACCTACTTTGTTGGAAAATGTAAGGTTACAGTACTTTATTTTTTGTAGCGTTACTGATACATTCTGAATAAATCTTGGCACGCTCTGCTATAATACTGTTTGTTTTATGACCTTATCTTATGATCGTGATATATTTTGTTTTGTCCTAGAAATTCTTCCTGTCCTCTTTAGATAAACATGTGCTTCGTAATTTAGATAATCCTTTTGTAATAAATTCGCCAAACCACCAACGAACACATCAACCACAATGTCTGTTTATCATTAGATAACACAAAATATAACATCTTTCTTCTGTATAAATACTCCTTGTTCATCATTCAAGAGTTTTGCTATTCAATCACTCTCTCTGAGCGGTTATATGGCAAGAAACTTCCCTGATATCAGTAGAGGGAGTGGCAGCAACACTTTTTCTCAGAGTTAACCAGAAAATTTACGTTTGTAAATGTAAAGGTCACAAAACACTGACACTGGAGTCTCCATTCAAAACTGCTAAATAGACAGTTCCACATAGAAAACATCACCATAGGAACAGTGACACATGTTATTTAATTGGACTACTTGGCATGTCTGACATATACAGTAAGTCTATAATGTATTAGAACAAGTAGATTAAACCTTGCAGCTTGTCAAGGTTAGAAAATGATTCAGCACCTTCTGACCAAACACAACTGAGAGTGTTTAATGCACAGGGCTCAGTTTCACGGATCACAGTTTCCATTTTGGCCAACACAACACCACTAGAGTGCACTGTTGCTCTAATCTAAGAAAGCAACTTTAGCAACGCACAGTACTTCTCAGCCAGGGGAAGAAAATACACTGGCACACAAACTGAATGCTGGAAGGCCAGTTGGTGCACACAGCAAAATGACTCATGGCTGGGAGACTTTCCATTGATTCATTATGGGCCTCCACTCTGTAGTCCCTTCTGATGTCCAGTTAAAATAGGAGTCTGCAGTCCTAGAAGCCACTTTCAGTCTGGTGCCTGGTCCAAGCTCAAGTTAGGCCTGTTATTGCAGTTTTGTGCTATCTTTATGCTACCACATGCTGAAGAACAAGGCAGAGCGTCATATCCCTGTTCATTTTTTACAACTGCTTAAACCTAATTATAAGGATTTCCTGCACTGAAATAAAAACTGGAACCCAGGCTTGTTTTTTTTTAAAAGAATGTGAGTCAAGTCACGCTTCTTAAACATGACTTTGGGGGGGAAAATCCAAAGATTAGACCTGTGACATAGCTAGGAATTAATTTTGGGGAATGAGGAATTATGTTAAATAAAATCACAGCATGATCTGTACGAGTGAAGTGTGACATGCTCATGCAGTTCGGTTGATGATATTCATTACTTCTCATTTTAATTATTTAAGGCAGTGGTTCTCAGAGTGCGGTCCATGAAGCATAGCCGGGGGTAGGTGATTTTTTAATTTTGTTGCAGTAGTGGAAATCCCACCATTATCAACTCACTATGACCAAAGCTATATTAATTATTAAGTTTTATTTTTTAATTTTATAGTTAACCTGTTTGACTGGTGACTTGAATTAAACAGGCTTAATTCGTGCCTCAAGAACTGAAAGGCAAATCACTGAACTTAATATTTGAACAGGTTATAAAATGAATCTCGGATAAGAGGATTTGTGGATTTTTTTAGTAATAATAATAATAATAATAATAATAATAATAATAATAATAATAATAATTTACAATTAACCAATTTTGCCATATAAATAATGTTAATGTGTCTTTATGGGCATTCCTAATAAAGAGCCAGATCTATTTAAAAGAAAAAGATTGATTATGATTGGTTAATCCACACCATAATTATTCTCATTCATTCTCACCATAGCCCATCAAATGTACAAACTAAGTACTAAGTACAAATACAAACTAAGGGACATGTTCATCCTGCACCTTAGATAATGATTTTTTTGTTGTTGTTGTCCATTTATGACTATATTCAGCACAGTTACTGCAGAAATTGTGTTGTCTTTCATGTTTGTAATTATCTTTGCTCTTTGTATGTCATATTAATGACCTACTGACAATTTAAAATTGTGATTTATGATGGCTCAGACCTGAAATCCCACCAGCTGCACCTCTGGATCAGACTCACGTTAAAGATATAGGCAAGAACTTTAAACATCATCTGTTTGTGTAATTTCCCTCCATTTCCTAATTACTTGCTTCCCCCGGATCTGAATATATCCACTTTTTAAATCCCTCTTCCTCTTACACTCCATCTTGATGTGTCACACCCTGTAATTCTATCCGTCCACACACACACAAACACACACACATAACGGAACAGGTCTGAGAAGTTTGTTCTTTATTGCTGGATTGGTGGAATAAAATATTTCTTTGATGAGAAGGGTGTCGCCATGTCCACATATGCCAAAGAGGAAATGCCATAATATCATGGCTGCACATGGTATCCCCACTACAGGATAGAAAGTGGTGTATATTTTACAGGAGAAATGATATGTGCTTGTGGTAAAGAGCTGAGAGAGCTTTGTGTGTATATATGTGTGTGTATGGGTGTGTGTGTTCTATATTATTTACTGAGATGTGTGGAGCTCCTATCCTGTGGTATATGAGATGTAGGTGGTCGATTATATTTAAAAACGGCAGAACTGGACTCTAAGGGTGGTGTATGGTGTATGTATAGTATGAGACTGTGGGAAATAAATGTGTATATTTAGAGGTAGAATTTGTACTGCTTGGCTTATGAATACTTGTGGAATGATGTGTGGCGGTCAGACTGCGGAATGCTGAATGAATCCTCTTAGAGGTATATTTCCAGATGGACTGATTGGCACAAATGAGTGCATTTTGCATTATAAAATGAAACTCTTCTTGGTACAAAAATTTTTTTGTCTTATTCCTTTTGCCCTAAGGGTATGAAGTGCTTTGCACTCAACTGTAAGTAGGTCTGAATGCAAGTCCTGACCTCTTAGCGGTGGGGAAGTATCTGGAGCACTCAGTGCCGTCCCAGGCGCAATATGGGTCTCTGGCCAAACAGCATTCCGCACACGCTTTGCCATACACCTCACAGCGATGCAGCGGCATCTGTGATATTCCCACTGTTGAACCCAGGTACAGCTGTTGCTGTTGGAAGAAAACACAAACCAATGTAACATTTCCTGAGCCACACACAAGGTGATATCAACCAGCTATCAGGTGTAGACTTACTTGTTTAGTAGAGAGTTCCATAGCAGTGATAGGGGTGGGTTCCTACACAGAAAAAAACAGCTCAGAGTTATGGCTATTTTTCACTTAGACCAGGAAATCAAAGGCATCCAGAGTAAAACCTGTGCCAAAATCAAATAAAAAGTTGCTGCGGTGTCTCCAAATAGGGAGCAGCAGAAGGTCAACAACAACAACAACAACAACCATAGTCAGGAAATCATCCACACCATTCCCGTTAACCCAGGTGTTTTTAAAAAAGTGTATTTATCTCAATGTGCTTTTCCTTTTAAAAAGGCTAAATAAAAATTAAAAATAAAGTATGTTCCTACAAATATCTCAGTGTACATATTGATAATGCATCCATATAGAAAACCTTTGCTGAAAGAACGCTTACAGTGTATGGAATCAGCAATAAACTTGCTATTTCTCTGGTTTTAGAGAGTTAAATTGGTCATGGGTTGAAGGCATGGTACAGTAGCCTTTCTGTTAAGTCAAAATCTTAGTTCCATAGCATAGACAGTATTGAAAGTCATAGGAAAAACTGAAACTGTCTCTCCAGGGCATCTATGAATGCAGTTTGTTTACTTGAGCACAGAAGATAGTGGTGGACTCAATCCCATGTCCTCCACTCTGAGTACCAGCTGCTACCTTCTGGCAGAAAATATAGAGTGCCAATGTGCAAATTAAAACCGTTTAAAAATTCATTTGCGCCTGCTTCAATAAAGATATTAAATAGGAATTATTATACGGTTTAACTACAATAAAGTGTGCAAAAGTAATGAGGTCGTGCACGAACTGTAGGATTTTTAACTCATTTTGAAGCCATGCAGTGTCTGTGGGACTGTGCAAAAACTGTGGGATTGTGCAACCATTACGGTTTTGTATAATAACAGATTTATGTATTAATAAAGGCACTGCAATAACTAGGGACTGTGCAATGATTATAGGGTTGTGCATAAATTGTGGGACTGTAAAACAATTGTGTGGTTATGCAATAACTCTTGCTATTTTGAATATTGAGGAGCATACCCTAAAGACGGTCATCTCCTCCAGCACCACCTCTTCCAGGTCATGCCAGCTCTCTCTGGGGATGGTCACCACCTTCAGCACTGTCCCCATATCTGTTCATACATACACATATATACACACATACAGTAAACTCAATGGCCATTTCATTGGAAAGCAAAGCATAGTGGTGTTAGCATCATGTGGGGAAGTGAATTCTTGGTTGCTTCTTAGATACTTTTCCAGTGATTTAGTTTCAGATTAGTTTAGGTAGCTCCTTTTTTCCCGAATGCTCTTTGTATAGGTATGTTCTTTGACAACATCTGGAGCATTATAGGATCTTATGTGATGTGCAATGGAGGTCATGATGTAAATCCCAATTAAGTATAATTCAGTTTCAAAATGTTCAAGAAGGATGAACACTTATTTTAAGCCATTGTAGTACTACGTCTGATATACATGAACAAGCAGCATACTATTACAATGTTGCTGTAAATATGTTTTGAAAAGTCCATCAATCATAATAATGTCTGGTCAGTGGTGGTCCAAAACTATGTGTAGTTCTTCAGTGTCATGATGAATAGTTACTAGCCTGTGCCAATGAACATGACATCATACTGCCCATCCTCAGCCTCTACACGGTCCACCACCAGCTGGGTGAACTGGTACTCTGCATCTGTGCGCACCACGATAGGTCGTCCACCAACCGGCTGCACTGGGTTATACATGGCAGGATGCAGACGGGCAAATGTAATAACATCATCGGGAAGGTCTTTGGTCGTGTCAAAACCACCAAAGGTTTTACTGGGGCACTGTGGAAGGGGGGGAAAAGAAGATGAGGTTAAAGCTGGAGATGCTCCGGTCTAGACTTTGTGTGACTGTTGGCATGGCTTGTACCCTCAGCAACCTCTTTTTCTTTGTCTTGAAGTTAACAAGACAAAAAATGCAGCCTGTCATGTTACTGAAAGACTTGAAAGTGCAAAGTCACCTGTCCTGAAGACTTACTAGTGTTAGTTATAGCTGACAGTTTACTTTTTGACAGTTTCTAAATGCTGACTCTTTCCAAAAATTTCCAAACAAATACCTAAAAATAACAGTCTGCACACAGAAAAAGGTGACCATAATCAGTACACACTAATTAAGTCTATTTGTTGATCCTTTACCAAACAAGTTCCTCCATTTCTTGTTACTATAGAAACTATAATGTGTTAGAACAAGTGGTCTGACCAATCAGAATGGAGCAATAGGACTATAGTTTAAGTTCATATAACCAATATAATTATACATACAATTGGCTTAAATGTGCACAAGTTATATTATTTTATACTAAAGTACAAATTTAACTTACTGTGCCAGGGCGGGGGTATGGGACCCTGCCTTGGAAGGGCACCCACTGGTAATTTGGGCCATCTCTGTGGGCATAGGGGCCCAGAAACACCCTCCTGATGTCAGCCATGCTGTACATGCAGATCGCTGACCCACGAAAGATGTTACTGTGCAAGTAAATGAAGAAAATGATGTTTTATTTGACAGAATAAAAAAATAACTAAAACTAATCAAAAAATTGAAGGAAGATAAATGCATTTGTAAAATGTTAATTAATGGAAAAATTCAATTTGGCACAGGGGAAATGATCTTACTGTTTCTTTTGTACACACTCAAGGTCATAGCCACGTATACACACATGTACCCACACACACTTAGATAAAACATTGATCCAGTGCTGTAGCCTTGGAGGTTCATTAAGTAGTAATATTAAATGCCAGTTCCCAGAATGCACTTCTATTCATCTCTTGAACAGAGCACTTGGAAAGCCAATTAAAGCAGCCTAATTCCTCAAAGCTGGTAATTGAATTTTCAAGGGTCGTGTTCTTTGCATACATTAGATATGCGGCGAGGAGGGAGTGCTGAGTTCGCTCTGTCTGACCACACTTTTTTTCTCGCTGCTTGACAGTAATTAATCATGATGTGCTTGCTCCCTTCCTCTTATCTCGCTTGCATAAACAGAGGCAATATGTGTGAAAGCACCGCATGCTCATCCATTATCCACAAAGTCTGGCCTTCTCATGTAACTAGTTTGTCTGCTTTTGTTCCACTTGGCTTCCCATTTTAATCGCATTTCCTCCAGACTGGGCTGAGATGCTGCTGATCAGGCAGCAGGTACAGTAAATAGGAGTTTGAATATGGGATAAAAGGGGAATTTCTTTAGATCTGACAGATTACAGGAAGGAGGCACATTGAGCTGCATCATGATCCACATCTGACCTGCATCTATTTATTAAGGTAAAGGAAAACGATTGAAAGAGATTGATTGCTTTTACCTGGAGGTAGTGAAGACTGCATAGATCACTGGGTTCTTCGGGTCTTTGGCACTCATTAAAAACACGTCCTCTGAAAGGGCAGAACATTGCAAAATTCATTCTTCTTGTACATAGAGTGATTTTTGTTATCTCGTGTAGCTCTTTTGAGTGTAAAAATGAACACCCACTTACGGAGCTCATCGAAGTGTGTATCAATGCCGTTAAGCCCTGGGACAGAACAGGTCAGTTTAGCTTTTAGAAACGTAGTCCATTTGTTCACCAGACTCCTGTGTCCTCCCTCATCATTCTGGATAACACACAGAGACACACAAAACACATCACATACAGATACACGTATAAAAAAAAAATAGCTAAGGGTTCATAATTTTCTGTTGATTCCCAACTCAATTACTAAATGGACAGAATGAAGGCAAACACATGCCCCCTCCAAGCCTAACATCTTTTTAAACTGCTGCTCATGCATCACAGGGCAGCAAAATCTTCTGCATACGTGATCTTACGGACACTGACAATTTCCTAGTGCTGTTGTGATTGACAGGGAAAGATTCCCTCACACTCAGACAGCAGGGTTACATCATACTCTTTATTCCCAGCCATGGATGGCTGTGACGTCACTGAGATTGAGACTCACAATCACAATCTCCAATCACAACTGAACATTTTACTGTAGAACCAAGAGATCATAGATTTATCTATAAGAGTTACTTGTGTGGAAGTGTGGAGGTATGTATATTGTTACCTTACACAGTTGTGCTATTCTGGAGATGGTGGCTTTGCCTGTGTGTTCTCCGTCCATGGCATTCTCTTTGAAAAACAGGAAGATTTTGTCGTCCTCTGGGTTATCGCTCTCAGGGATAAGGTGAATTCCAACAAACTTGGGATCTGGTGAAAGTATAAGAAACAAGAAATAATAATAATTAAAGATGTTAATCTTTAATCTTAAGAGTTAATCTCAAGAGGTCCTTAGACCACAGTGTGACAACACATTTAAACTGACTTTTTCCCTAATGGAATACAAGCACATAGACAACCGGTGCTGTTTAAAACCACACAATCAATTAAATGATGCAGAAAACTACAATCATACAAAATATATTTGTCTGGATGTGGATCAGTTTGTGTGTGTCTTTTTAAACAACAACAGAAAAGTCATACATCTGCTCTTCAATCATTCCTCAACCTATTCTTTTTTACTCATTAACCTTCTCATAACCTTTGTTCATTATCGGTACACATATAAATGTCAAGTAATTCAGGGAGTTGATGCAAAAATAACTCATCAACATCAACAGTGATTCCCAATACTAGCCTTGTATTTGATCAATAACTTCATTTCTGACTTCTTTTTACATTTTTTTTTTTTTTGTTTTAGAATAAAATTAGCTTCATCCCCACTCACAACATGTCCATCTCTGCTCCCCTTTGCCTCAAATGCAATTCACATGACACGCATATCGGTCCGTCCAGGATTTTATGATTTTGAGATCACAGAAATGAATGCAAAATCAAGCAAACTCTGCAATATTCTGAGGTGTTTGCAATTTTTCAAAATTACAGCAGATTTTCTGCAGATTTGGGCCAAAAAGCATCATGTGACATCACCACAACACACATTCAGCTGTGTTGTGATTCACACGTGTTGAACATGAGTACAGCTATCACAGAAAGTCAACATTTACGTGTCAGGTTTGAAAAATGAATCCTGTTCTTTCATCCAGTTGAAGTAGTTTTACCGCTTTGCGCATGGGACAGATACTGGAGCCACAACCAGAACTGGATCAAATGGTTACAGAAAATTAAAAAACTGAATAAATTTGGACTTGCCATTTTTAAAGGTACTTTTTTTGTCAAGTTTTTGTCTGTCAGACCTTTGTGTTTGAGCCTTTCATCCTCAGTAGTAGTCAACATATATTATTACTATTTTAATAACAATTTTAGAAGGCACAGACTTCTAGCAAATAGACTACTAATATACAACATATAAACGTATTATAAGTGTATTATAACAGTGTAAATATGTGAATCATGAATACATGGTCAAGAGTTTTTCTTTTAAAAAATGGACAAAAAGCTCCTTTGATGCAAACAGTCAATAGCTTTGAAAGCAGTGTGTTAGTTTTCTGAAGAGACCGTGTGTCTGTTGATAAGGGCTTGATAGAATGGCCATTGGACTAATCCTGTGAACGGCACTGGCTCTTTTGTGATAGAGAGACAGCATTCAAAGAGGCACAATGAAGGTGAGATCTGAAGTATCCGTGGAAACAGATGACGGGGATTAAGGTGCGAAGAATACCTTCACAAAAGCATCTTTTCTTATGACAATATGGCAGTGTTTATGGCAGTGATGGTGACCCAGGGTCTGGGCGTTTGATGGCTGAAATAAGAACCGATAACAGGGCCAGATGAGAGGGGGATTAGCATCCTGGGAAAATACGATGCCGCCTCTTAAAGAAGAAATTGATCTTTTGTGTCATGTAAGTCCCAACTAATTCAGACGATCTGTCAGAGGAAACATTCAGGGGCAGTTAATCTCCTCCGCAGACTTTCTCGCATAGACACACACCTACTTGCTTTTCTTCTCTCAATCATCAGCTGTCTTTTAAACACATGGTCTGCCTTACCATTCAGCCATCTGGAGTCATGCTGCTCTGTCCGGATCGGGTGATGAGCTCCGAGGGTTCGGAAAATGGCAAAGTCTCGTCCCATGAAGTCTGCCGAAGTTCCGGAATACAATTCCCCATCTATCCATTAATTAAAATAGAGTAAGTTATCCATTTAGAGCAAGTCTGTTGATAATCAAGAATATCCAAAATATTTTGCAGAAACGCACCAATCAGCAGAGAGGATGAGAGCATCTTTGGGTCATAGGGGCTTTTCCCACGGCCGTTCTCAAAGTGGGATGTGTCCAACCTAAAAATGTTGTCCTGTAAAAATAAAAATAAATAAATAAATAAATAAAAGAAAGAAACCTCACTTGTATTGTGATTTTTTGACATTTACATAATTTTGTAAAAATCAATGGCTTTCAAAATTATACTACAACTACTGTACTTGTTATTTAAGAAAGAAAAACATATAGTCAGTAATACAGTGAAGTTTTTTTTTTTTAGTTTTTTTTAAAAAAAAGAATGTTTATTTAACATTTATGGAAGGAGTCTCCAGTGTCAGCGCTTTATAAGAGCCAGTAATTTGACTACCGACAGTACAGCCTTCAGGATGAAGGAGTTTGCGGCTTTGCTATTATAATACAAGAAATTGCAATTTCTTTTGTTTCTTTCACTTCAAGAGAGAAAAAAATGACTGGTTCTAGAAGGACTGTTTATAACGTGTTGTAAAGTAAGTGATAATAGGAACAAACTCGTTTTGCGGATGTTCCACAGCATTTAAATGGTTAAAAAGGATGACATTACAAATAAAAATAATTGGTGACTATTTGGTGTGGTGTAAAAACAATAAAACACGTTGCTGTTTGACAATAATTTTGGGATGGGAAGTAGTATCTTGACTTAGTGTCAGGTCATCACACCAACTCATGGTTGATTATTTTCCTATTACATCATTCCACATTGTGCTTTATTCCTTAATTATGATTTGTTTCCATGGATTTAAAAAAATATTTATTATTTATCCTTTTTCCTTCTCTTTACTTTCTATTTTTTTTGTCACTTTCTATTTTTTTCTTTTCTTTCTTCTATTGTTTTTATTATTGTTTTTTGCTTAAGTTGTTCTTAGTATTGAATTTCCTATTTAAATTACATTAGATTCTATTGTCCTTATTTTGCTGCAATTAAAAAAGAAAGAAAAAAATGCACTTGACCCATAGATATAAACTAACATAATTTTAAACTGATTTATTCTTTGATTTACAATGAATTGATAAGGCTTAAAATATCTTAATTTTAATTCCAATCCTTCAATATATTTTGTATTCATTCCAGGATTTATTACTAATTTTGTAAATAAATATGAAGAGAATTTAAAGTGTTCCCAAATGAAATCCACATACTAAATAAATGCCAAGTTAATGCACATCGTCTATATCCTGCACTCCAAATATTCCTCAGTGTTGCATATTGACAATAATCTTCAACAAAATAACTTCCACCCCGAATAATTAGGCAGAAATACCAAATCTCAAGCAGAAGCTATTTGCAACTAAAGACCAGCTCTTTCTCCACATATGAATCACCGTTTCTCAACAAATGTGCTTCTTTCCCCCTCTCTCATTTTTCACTTCTCTGCTGAAATCATTCACAAGGCGTCATCGGAAGTGTTAGCCTGAGATTATATCCTCTGAATAATTAATCTCGCTATCCTTATAGAGGCAGCGTGTGAATGTGAATCTGTCTGGGAGATGTGTTACATGAGAGGCAGCGAGGAGAAAAAATCTTGTTAAAATGATAAGCGATAAAATATTGCAGCACTGCATGTTACGTATGTGTGTGAGTGTGTGTGTATACCTCTGCTCTTTTGCCTATCTCCAGGTACGCACATATGGGATGAAACGCTCCCGTGCCACACACATATAGGTGTGTTTGGTTGTAGGATTGCAGCACCCGCACAAAGTTGGAGCACTCTTTCTGAAAAAGACATACGACACAGATTGTAAACAAACCTGCTTCTTCAGTATATGATTTAACATTAAATCACACTATTATTCCACCTAATGTTTTGGAAACACCCAAACCTCTCCTTTTGCATACATCATTTAACACTATAGATGATTTTGCATTATGTTCTGGATCATTGTCTGTTTGAAGGAAACAGCCACATTTCATTTCATTGGCAGATATATTAATAAAGATGTACATGAGGGGCATGCAAACTTCGGCGCTAAACCGTATAATATAAATTATTCATCCACGATGAGTGACCGATCTGTTCTTACGTTATGAGAACACATGTAAGTGAATAAACACGCTGTAATTTATATATACAAAACCGATTTTAACGTGTCCAAACCCTAATATTTTAGCTTGAAATGTCATTAAAATGCCTGCGAATTCCCACAGATTACAGTCCAACCCGTTCTATCCGTTTTAGTCACTCAGCTCACTCGCATTAGTGTGTATCTGGATTTAATGAGACTTAAACCACCAGCACATGTGACTAATCCCGATGCGGTATACACGAGACGGAGAGGAAACCGATGTGTGTGTGTGATTGTTTAGTCCATGAACGACTTCAAGGTTCATTTAATTAAGAGATACATGAAGGATGGCTTCCACAATAATAAACACACATTACGTAGTGCAAACATCTATTTAACACAGGAAACACGCAAACCAGATGAGTATGCATGTAATGATGTGTGCTTAACACACATGTCCATAGTCACAGGCACAGAGGTATAGATTCTTTTGTGTGCACGCTCAGGGACACACACACACCCTCCTTGTTAAATAAAAGAGAGCAACCCATCTGTATAAACAGCGATTATTCAGTGCTGTAGTGTGTAGTGTGTGTCATCTGCAGAGGGAGCTGACAGAAATGTCTTTTAGTGATGTTGCCATCTGTCTCTTTATTACTTCCACATCACCTCTTTTTCAGTTATAGACAAGATGTTACCGAGAATGGATACAGAAAGTAGGTGATATGGGCAGCATCATATCAGAAGACGAAATAAACTCAACACACTTGCAAAGCAGTATGAAAAAGTGAGAAAAAAAACACTGTAAAATAAATATGTGTAATCACAGAGTTCACTAACACACTAACAATGTTAACAGAGTCTCTGGCAATTATAAGTTACCCATCCACCAAATACACACACACACACACACAATAATAAGAGCACAACTATCATTAGCATAACACTCAGTCAGCTGCTTTGCAGCTTTTACACTTTTAGAGTAAAGCAGTACTTGAAAAATTTGCACACCCTCCTTTAAAATGATGATATGATTCCAGTAAGACATTTAATGTGAGTCAGATTTCACACATCTTTCATTTTCACAAGTACAAAACGACACATGTTTAAAAAAAGACTTTATCAGGTCTCCTGCTGTTGGATTTGGATTTTTCTAAAGTTCTAAAACAGCTTGTATTAGTTATCTATGCATGTATTTATGTATATTTATATCTATGTATGTATTTATGTACAGTATATATTTATACTCCACTTTCTGGTCATGTCTTTGCATCCATGTTAGTAACAGTCTCACCTAAACGCTTCATTATTTTATCCCTTTCTATGCAAGAACGATTTTATTTTCTGTTATAGAAATGTCTTGTGAAGGCTCTTTTCCTGATTCCTACCAGCACTACAATTTTGTCTATAAAAAATAGTAAAGAATTGACTCTTATAAATCAACAGACGATGAAAAATTACACATTTACACACTGCTAGAGTATATCATTAAGAACGTATATGTTTAAGCTTGTTAGTAAAGGCAACTTCAAACTACAATTTTTTATTCGAACTGATGATAACTTAGGATGATGATAGGAGGATGATATTATAGGAACACAACCATTGACAAGCTAGTGTGATTTGGTCCACACACAGTTTTGCACGGTTTATTGAAAATGGATATAACAAAAGTGTATAAATTTCTACATAATCTCCATTTCGTTTAATGAAAGCGTTCAAGCGCTTAATGAGTGTCCACATTTGCATAATCAAAATATTAGACTCACTTCTAATTATGCTGCAAAGCTTTTAAGGTTTTCATTTGGCTCACCCTCGTGTAGAAAGCATAAAATAAGAATGAGCGCATTAACATGAACCTGTGATTTGAATTATAGCTGACATTTATGTCAAAGCTGCTCTTATAGAAAATGAATTAATACCTTCTGAGCGATCTGATTTGTGACTCACTGCACTATAAATCATTATATTGTCCACCTTTGAGACACTGCAACTGAATATTAAAAATCAGGTTCAAGAAAGAGAGGCTATAAGAACTAACACAACACAACATTGCTCTTTGTAGCTCTTAAAATAAAAAGTCTAAATGCACACTAAAACGAGCCATTTGTTTGAAGCCAGACAAGCCACACAGCATCAGACTTTTATTTATGCTACTTAACCATGACTTTAACATCTCTGCCAACTGTATTTAACCAAACTAGGCATTTTCAATACTCATTAGTGTCCCTTTTGCAACATATACAGTCACAGACGGGAGTATAATTAGCTCTAAACCTCCTGATTTTGCTTCATAACTTTGGCAAATATAACAAAAACGGCTGTACATTGCTAGCTCTGTTTCATTAAACTGCACAAATATGTGTATACATTCCTAACAAATTCATTTTGGACACATTACAAAACACGACTTCTCCCAGTGTTGACTGACGTGTTTGAAATTTCCCGTAGCTGTTATTGTGTGAAAGCCTCGGCCCACGTGCTCCGTGCCAGACAGCACTCGGGGGTGGGACTCAGGCTCAGTGAGCTGTTCGGCTGGAGCTCCCTGCTGCTCTCTAAACACACAAAACCTCCAACACACAATGAGAACCACCTAGCAGGGCTTTTTAACTCTACTAATTACCGTGTAATTACAAATACACAATACGCCTGCTATGTTAATGATGGGAAACATGGCATTGTAAATAAAAGTATTATACCATAGCAGTACTGAATTCTTAAACCTGATTGGCCAGGAGATTCTGATTCATTTTTTAGAACAGCAGGCTCTCGTGCTAGTATATTCCCGTAGACATATCCACAATCGCACTACCAGCCAGAATCAGGACTGCTTAACAGAACATTAATGAGTCTACTGAAATATAGAGTTATCACCCTGAGCTCTGTTTGGTAGATTAGCTTTTAATCAATAGTTTAATCAGAACAGAAGTGATTTAATTAATAGGGAGTAAACAACGTCAGCCAACTGATAAGGGAAAAGCTTCCATTTTCGGATAAAGGTCCTTGTATAATTATGGGCTCTAAGTGTATTAACTCAGCCCTGATGAAACCATTAAGCAGAGTAACACACATGGTGGAATGTGCTGTCTGCTCTCTTCCACATACATGTGCTCACATAAGCTGATGATTGGCTAGTGTCCCTCTGATCTGATCTCCCATTTAGAGGGCAAGGCTATTTTCCTCTTTTGCTCTCCTGGCCACAGATGACAACCTCCAGCTTTTTCTTTTTTTTTGACTAAATATAAGGTCAAATCATTTTGTCATTCATTACCATACTTCTGGAGCTGAATGTACATAACATAGATGCTTGAAAGTCTCATCCATTGTATATAAATTGCCTGCAAAACCAATGTTAAATGAACTCTAAACAATCAGGGAAGGGTCCATCCTGATAAGAAGGGCTTTTCAAGGATTCTTGAGACTACAGATCCATTCACCCTAGTTTGAGGGGGACTTTTACGGGAAGTCCTAGATTAAAAAAAGACAAGGCCAGTCAGAATGACAGAAACTGCATTTGTACAGGGAGTTGATGTTCACAGAATTGCCCTTCTTGGTATTTTTAACTCTCACAAGTGTGGAGTTTTGAACAGGAAGAAGGACAGATGGACCAGCCGTCTCTAGCCTTCAGCCAAAAAGGAGAATCGAGAGACTTCTGACTACAGAAAAGGAAATAGCTTCGTAATGTCCTAATCAAACATTCTCACTTACTCCCAACATACATCTTTCCAGAACAGTTTCAGGGCATGCTTTAGCCTTAATGTTTCCTGGCTGGAATTTGGGGCTACAGTGTTTGTTTACTGTACGCATATCTGAGGAACGCATGTAAGAGCATTTTCTCATTAGGTGCATGATTAACTTGTGAATGTGCGCGAGTGTGCATGTGTGTGCATGTGTGTGTGTGGAGCAGGTGGTATGTGTTATCGCTGATGATTATGCCCACTCCCCCTCCCCTGGTGCCCCTCATTTCACTACGAAAGACCTCATGCGTGAAATTGGCATTAGATACTACACTCTAGACATGAAGACACACATACAGACATATACACAAATGGATACACACACACACAAACAGAAAGCAAGAGAATGCTCGATTTGCTTGTTGAGTAAATAAACTGTCTGTGATCAAGGCTAGGCCCCAAGAGTTCTGGCTCGGCTGCCAAGCACGGCACTCTGGGTAAATAAACATCCAGCAGGAACGACAGAGCAGACACACACAACAAAGACAGCAAGAATTCCCATTACCCTGCATACTTTCTTGTGTAACACACAGCATAGCATCTACACCACACATGCAGACTTACACATACAACAAATATAACGTTAATGCACAGTGATGTCATTGTTTCTAAATCACAGGCTCCGCACACGCCTGCCTGCGGTTTTGTTTTGTTTAAACGACACAGCATACTGAAAGCAGAGGTACTTACTCCCAGGTCTTTTCCTGCCCACTTGCATTCGTCTCGTTTCGAAGGTGTGGCCGGCCAGGCGATCTGCAAGACAGAGTGTGTTAATGTGTGAATTACCTAATACAAAGAACTGCAAATGATTGATGACTACATGAGGCAGGCAGTAAAATAATTGAAGATTAGTATCTGCCATCCTTCTGTTGTCACCATCTGTGGCAAATAAATGAAAGATCCAGCGGGACCTACCACTGAACAAATCTCAGGAGTCCAAATAACACACACACACAAACAGGTAAAGCTTAATTATTTAGCAAATTTACAACAGTAATCTAACAGCCACTATAAATCTTACGGATACGTACAGACGAAAAACAGTCAGCTAAACTGCTATACTGTCATATTTTATAAGATAAATTAAAATATTGGCATTATAGAATTCTCTGAATCAGTTTGAATCAAGCGGATTCACAATTTTTAATAGTGATTGTTTATTATATAAATAACACAATAAAAGCTGTTTACTTTCACATCTTGCACAACAGACTTAACAAAACATGCCTATTTTAGTTCACGCAATAGCACTTAATAGCGGTTTGATTCTCACTTCAAAAAAATCAATAACGATATAATCAAAAATGTGTCTTTATAGCAAAAAGCATTTGTATTTTTAAAAGTCTGCATCTAGCATTCTTGAAGGAATAGTTTTTGTTTTTACTTTAAAGTCCACAGCATGTGTAGTGTATGTAATGATTACAACAAACATGCTTCCTTGTAATGAGAGAAAAACAGAAATCCGCTTATCTGGGAACTCACTTATAATGGAAGTCTTTCCTTTTATCACACAAAAACATGCTAGTAGGTGAAATGGCTACACTAAATTGGTCCTAGATGTCAATATCACTAGTGTTCCCTGGGATTAGGGTCCAGATTCATTATGATAAAACTTACAGAAGATAAATTAATGAGTTATAATTAGTCCTTTCGGAGATGGGACTATGTCCAGTGAACTCCAAATAAAACCAGCCTCAGTTTCATTCTGGTAGTATAGGGATACAACAGAAACTGATGCTGATGATATCTATTGCTATTATCTATTATCTATTATAACCCTCTCTACTTTAATACATGGGTTTGTAATGCACGTTCTCAGACCTCTCAAGAGCAAATAAATAAAAGACAGAATGCTAAGAAAAATAGATGGAATAGTTTTCCCAAATAGATGGAAAAGGATGGAAGGTGTGTGAGAGAGAGAAAGACAGCTTTACTGGAATATACTGTATATCACTGAGTACAGATGGGCAAATGTTGAACATAAGGGAGAGACAACAGAAGGAAAACATGGATCTGATAAGCAAAAGAAAAGAAAAAAAAAGAACCAAACTACTGTGGACATTTTTAATGCAAATCTTCTGGACTTCAGACCCCAATCATGTCTTGGCTGATTGATTACATATGGCATAAAGTTCAAACTGTGTTAATTTCATTCATCCCCTTTAATCAGCTCCTATGAACTCTCACTGCCCTGTTTTGGGTTTTACCAATACCACTTATATGATTTGCTACAATGAAATGACAGGCTTGTACTCGAAATGCCATACTGCCCTTTACAAAGTAGTGGACTCACGCCAGTTTGGTGGTGTGGTACAAATCTTTGGCAATTATATCTATACACAAAAACGAGAGGTTGCATACACAGATTTTGCATGACTGTGGAAGATGATTTTTTTTTTTAAAAAAAGTATATAATTAAGCATTCTTCTCTGAGGTTTTGGAATACCAAATGCCCATTTGCTTGAATGCAATACGATCCTTTGGAAATGAGACTAAAATCATTCAATGCCAAAGCTATTATTTCAACAGAGGTAAGCCAAAGAGAGAAGGATTTGTCTTTGTGTGTGTGTGTGTGTGTGTGTGTAATTATTACCTGTTTGAGGTCTCTGTTAATGTTGACGAGGTCTAAAGAGAAGATATGGTCCTCTGCTCCTACTAGTAACCTCCCTCGCTCCTCATCCATTAGAAATGTGTCGTAACCTGAACTGTTTGTTATTCCAGTGAAAGTCACTAAATTACTGGAGTCCAACATTTCTAAGACAGAGAGAAAAAAAAGAAAAAAAAGAGAAAGACAAATGAGTCTATGGAGTATTATTGGCTCCTTGGTAAGAACACATGATGCTTGATGACAGTTCCATATCCACGTCTTATTTCTTCAGCATTTCAAGAAACAAAATTTTGAGAGACGCTTAGAGTATTTTTAATGAGTTATGAGGTCAGATTCTGAAATATCAGACTAGAGTTAGTTATAATCAGGCACCCAAGGATTCTGAATGTGTTCATGCCATTGGCTGAGTCTCTTAATCATTATTCTAAACTTGAGACAAGGATGGAGTATGGACTTGGACTTTGAGCATATGAGTTGAGTTGTATGAATGAAATCTTCAGTCATTTTCCCACAGTGTCTTCACATAGCAAAACTTTAAATAAATAAAACAGTTTTAATCTTTTGAATGTCAGGTGATGGAATAAAATGACAGGAAAAGATCATTAAAGTCATAATTATTAAAATATTTGCCTGACACACTGACAGCTAATGTAAAATTATTATTTTATAATTGTATGTAAAATTAAACTTAAAAATTAAATGGGCCTCAGACATGCAAATTTCCATAATTTTCAATTTTTTTTTAAAAAAGATATGAAAGTTAACATCGAGCAGAAAAATAATATTTTAGTAAAACTATGGATATTGAATTGAATTTGAATAAATGTTACTTAAATTACTCAAAAAGTGTTCACATCCAAGTATTTAAAAGTAAAATGACTATTTTATCA
Organism: Hemibagrus wyckioides; assembly: GCF_019097595.1. Lineage (NCBI taxonomy): Eukaryota > Metazoa > Chordata > Actinopteri > Siluriformes > Bagridae > Hemibagrus > Hemibagrus wyckioides. Next base: position 14,596,239 of record NC_080728.1, on the reverse strand, counting down.
AAAAAATATAGGTCAGATGTTGTGTAAAACTATTTACATGCCCATTGTTTGTTTGATTTCATACTAATTATTCACTTTAAGGTAACTTCAATGTGTAATGAATATGTGAGACTAGTAGAGATTCGTAGTATACAATAAAAAGTGCAATAGATTTCACTGGAGGTTTTGAACATAATTTATATGCTTTGTAACCAAAAAAAATATAAAAATAAAAATAAAAACATATTTTAGTTTAAGATTTGTAAAATGCCATTTTGGTAGAAAAGGTAGACAACATGAATAATGAATTTTAAATGCAATCATAATAATCACATCATAATTAGATATAATAGGGCATGTGACAGGGCATTACTGGTTTAAAAAACATTGTACAGAATAAAATTTGTACAGAATGTATTTTAAGCAGTGTTTATGACACTTTGCTAATACCAAAGAGATTTGGTCGCAGTTTGCGTAGTGGATTATGTGTAGTCATAGACATACTAACAGATCCTATTAGCTTTAAAGTTTTATAATCTATAAAGTTTTGTACTATGCTTTCCTGATAATCTCTCTGGTATAGTTAATAAAAAAAAATCAAATAATACCATGCATTATGCAAAATTAGGGTTAGTTTGTTTGGTTTTGTTGATGTAAAGTGTTATGAACACATCTTGAAATGAATCATGTCATAACGTGCGATAAAGGTAGATGATAAGTGTAATGCATTTTCATAATGAATTATAGCAATATGTATAATCTATTCTGAATATCTGAATTTGAAAGTGCCCATATTTCTTTAGAAATATTTGACTTTTAGCCTATAACATACTTTGACAAGTTTAAAAGGTTTAATACATATTTCACTAGGACAGAGTGGAAATGTTTTATTTATTTATTTTTTCTAACCTTACCTAGTTTCTCTTTATGGTTATGAGTCAGGTTAACAAATGCACCGGTAAAAACAGCCAGTTTGACTAAACATGTCCAAAACCTTGCTAGCTAAGACTTCCTCACACAGTGAATGTCAGGCTTTGATCAAGTTTCTGGAAAGCTGTGTTGTGTAGAGAAATGGGCATACGCTGAATTCAATACACTCTGCAATCAGATACCAGCCGTCAAAATGTCTGTGATGCTCCTGCACAGCAGTTGCAATGAATTCAGGTTGAAAAAAACTTTGCTCGTAGTTGAGACACATGCACAAGAGAAACATTGTTCTGTAGTTCTCAGAACTATACATATAGTAAAACAAAGTCTAAAGTTCACCCTCTAGTGAGGAAGAGTAAGTGTGTGTACCTTTTCTTACAACTTTAATTCATTTGAAGCCAATTAAACCAAACGACATCATTGGAATTTGTACGCATTTTAATGAGAACAGGTTCAATTAGTGAAACTACACTTAACTGCTCCCACAGACAGTAAGATTACCAAAGCGTAAAGACAAAGAAGGCAGAGCAGAAGAGGTGGAGATGAAGCGTAGGAGAGGTAAATGAGGTGAAGTTAAGGAAAACCAGGCTCTCTGTAATCATTGCCAGACTGTGAAAAATCCCCACTTGGTCCGTTCCCGGCACCTCTGCCTATTCCGCAAAAGAAGCGAACATTTCTGCAATGCTTGGACAGCGCTCAGCACAGACTGTCTATGAATCATAATGATCAGTGACACGTAGAGACTGCAGTGAGTCTCTAGAGCTCAGATCGACGTGCTGCTGTAGTAGCCATCTGCATTTGATTCTGGACATCTGCGAGCTTGGAGAACAGGAGAGAGAGGGAGAGAGTGATTGAGAGAGAACGAGAGAGATAGAAAGTGAGAGCTCATCTATCACCGGTTAACTAAATGCCCCCATGGGACTACCGGGACAACGGTGTGTGCATCTCAGAACAAAGACTTGAATAGGCTTTTTGACTATCCTTTGTATGTGGCAGTAGCCATTAAGCACGTAGTACATGTAGTACAGAAATTTCCCAAATGCATCACGTGCAGTTAGAGAGCTGGAATGGATTTGAAAAGGCCCCAAATGATCCATCTCACAGTGAACAAACATTTGTTCAAGTGTTCTTGAGTAAATAGAAACCATGATGGGCTCCCAAATGAAACTCAACCGGTGTCCTGCACACGGGATTAGAAACATTACAAGGAATAAAAACAAAACCAAACATTTTTGCTTGAATGTATTGATTGAAAACATGAACAAATTCACTCTAGATTGTTACAGGAACATAAGACATCAGATAGTAGGATTCCTCGAACATGTTGAAAAATTTATACACATTTCTGGTTTATTAAGAGGGCTTTATTCATATCCATGTAAAGAATGTTATTAACCATTTCAGTCTCAAGCAGTTTCCATCTAAAGAAGAGGTATAAAATGTAAATGGAATGGAATGTAAAAATATCATTTCTAATTCAGAATCAAAATGAACTGAAAAAATAAATAGTTATTCATTCCGGTCATAAATAAATAGGAGGGGAAAATAACAATTAATAATTAATAATATCATAATATCCCATAGGTTATTATGGAAAAACTAAGCAGAAATAAACGAGAAGCTCTTTGTTAATCCAATTATCTACTAACTTTCTACGAAGAAGTTTATTACACAATAAATGTGCATGGAGGAATTCACAATTAACTAAGCAGTAAGAGTCTATGATTCATCCTGGAGAGCTACTAGCTAGGACTATTTAAAATAACTGCTGATTAAGCACTAACCACATTAGTGATTTCTCTAATAGCTAAATACTACTTTACTGAGCTCCAAAATAAAATCATATTTCTACTATATTTCTTTCACTGTGGCCAAAATCACTAAAAACTCTTTTATTTGGTCGATCCCTCACCAGATGCTGTGCAAAGCATTATTTCAATTAAAGCACTATTTTTATTTCTATCACTATTTTTTATTAGAAATATAACTCTGTACATCTATTGCGCATCTTTTTTGACATTATCAACTGATCAAGCTACATTCAGTTTGAGCAAGATCTAATTTAAACTTGTCCTCATCCTTCTGGACTGTAAACAAAACCAAAAACTAGAAATAAATCTGCTAAATTGTGATCAAGTGATCAAGCTCAACTGTTGGGAAACAATGGTTACATTCCTCAAATAGTTTCCCCTAATTTTTTTTCAGTCACACTTGATGCCAGAATTTTGCCAGAAGGGTTCAACGACATTAAAGACAACAACAACAACAACAACAACAACAACAACAACAACAACAACAATGAAAAGCCTCTGGTCTAAAACATGCCTAGTTCTGGTTCAAAATCTGAATACATTTTGTTCATTGGAGAACAAAAGAGTTTTAAAGTATAAATCTCATTTCCATTTACAACTAAGACATGCACTGTATTTTCCTTCTGGTTTTTCTCATTCTGTTTCTCTTTGCCCCATCTGCCTCACACCTTTCACTCCTGCCATTCTGGCAGAAGATCTGTCGGCTCGGTCAGTTTCAGCCTTCTCTGAGCTTAAAGAAGGTGAGAGTATGACTTCTGCCTGAACTTCAGAAAGATCAAGCATTTTTTCTTATATTTCATCACAAGAGGTGGCCTGCAAATGGGTAGTGATTAAACACACACACACACACACACACGATTTCAGAACGTGGCCATGTTACCTTCATGCGTATGATATGATTTTAAATGATTTGTTCAACCGAAAGGAACACAATGTTCTTCTTAACACAAATGAAGTCTGGTAGACTTATTAGTCAGACTTTGAGCTTTTGCTGTAAAGTCTGGTACGTTTAGTTATCAAATGCAGCCAATAGCCGCCTACTTTCGTGTTTACTCACCACTAACCACTCCAAGCAGACTCTTGTATAACTTTTACAGATGGCATGCTGTGAACTTTTGTTAATAATTATAAATTGCTCCAGAAAAGGTCATTGTGTCACAGTGGTTAAAAGAAATGCAAGTGTGGAAAGCCTAGTCTGAAGCTTGCAGTAATGTTACCCAAAAGATTTAGGGTGATAAAGAATAAGAGTTTCCTTGCAGATATAGTACAAAAACGATAGGATATCCAAACTCGTCTTGGCTGATTAGAAGATTAGATTTAAACCCAAATGGAGTTTGGTTTGGGAATCAAGTTTTAAGCTGAGGAAATGTAAAACAAGCATCATTCTTGTTTTTGTCTCTTCCAAATGTCCTCTAAATTATGTCAGAGGTTGTTGGAGGCGTTTGCAGAGTACGGATTTCAGTGTATTGTGTAACTGACTGTTTGTACATATGATAAAACTCTTGAATCTTGAATCTCGCTCTGGCTTGTTTTCACACAAACACATAAAATCACATCTGCTGGAGAGCATTACTAGAACATTCAGTAAGAATTCAAACAGGTTCTAAGATGGTTAGGGTATAATGTTAAGAGATAATATTCCATAACATTTAAAACAACATCTGCTCGTATATTGGCTTGCTTCATAATGTTATTAGAATGTTGCACACACAAAGTTCCTACGTCCTAGATGTTCATTAAAGCAGGGTTTTGGGAGTCAGTAACTCTTATACCGGAAAAAAAAAGAAAAATAAATCTATTGACCTCAGTAGTACAGGCTTATTTTATTGACTTATTTTATTTTATCTTATTATTATAATCCAACTATTAAATGTTAGGGATAAATATGCTATAAACTTAATTTTAAAGATTATAATTTTTATTCTATATTTCTGTAAAGCAGCTTTGAGTCCATTGTCCATTGTTAAAAGTGCTATACAAAAAAACTGAACTGAATTCAATATTCTTATACCATTTTAAACCATTTTATTATTTTATTATTTTATTATTTTACTTAAAAATTTCATTTTTGTCTCTATTTTTATTTTGACTCTATTTTTTTTTTAGAACACATTATTTACAGGCCTGTGTGTTTTAGTTAGCATTAAAACCATGCAGTAAACCACTCAAGTAAGCAAAAGTATTAGTTGTGATTTCCACCATTGTAACAGAATTGAAACCGAACCCCCTGTGTGTGCTTGATGGATGCCTTAATCCATTTGCTTTAAACAAAAAGTTCTTACAACTGTAATATTTAGCTAAAATTGTTCACTGGGATTGCTTTATATTCTTGGCTACATTTGAACGAAGCAAACAGACAAGTGCTATTACACACAGGATTATTATAGGACATTTTCAATCAGTCATAACAGTCCATTTGCAGTTGTGTTCTGTGTGTTTTAGGGCTCCTCTGTGTCTGCGCAGTCTGCCACTGGCCGTCATAGAGAGAGAGAGAGAGAGAGAGAGAGAGATGAAAAAAAAGAATAAAAAGAAAAGCAGTATTTCAGATGGTTTTGGGCGCTACCTATTTATTTTAGTAAGAACAATGGTGCACTTCAAACCACGCGTCAGCCTCTGACCCTGTTTCAGCCCCAGTCTCACTGCCAGACAGCTCACTCACATCCTCTCCAGCGCTTAGCAAGCGAAGTGTGTGGTGCGGTTTTGTTCAGGGTTTGTTCGATGCCAGAGTTCACTATGCTTACGGAAACTTGGACCTTTGCTTAACATGCTGGTTTGAATGTCGCTCTGAGACTCTAGTTTTGCTTCACTATGCTTGGCTTACACGCTCTTCTGCTTAAACCTTTCTTCATATATCATGATCTGGCTGCAGGTTTGTGACAGTAACCTCGGTAACAGAGCTGTGCGCCAGGCTATGAGGACATTTTGATTGACAGCTCAGGACAGGCGGTTGAGCGGAAGCAGGCACCCGCAGAGTCATTCGACTCCCAAAGACACCAACAGGAAACATAATCAGCGTAGCAGATAGCCCCCAAAAGACAGTGTGTATGAGTTGGGAGTGATTTATGGCTTAGAAAAATTACTCGAGGCAACAGTGCAATCAGTGAGGTAAAGCCTAGCATCTATTTACCTGCATATAAATACGGTTGAGTGCAGAAGTTTACATCCCCCATGATTTCTGGGTAAAATTCTTATAGAAATATCTCCACATGAGCTCCACAAGTGCATAATAATACATTTTTGATGTATTATTGTCACACAGTTTATTTGTCTTGATTGTATATGCTTCATTTACTTTCACAATTGATTTCTAATTTATTTATTATCTAATATATTTTCTTGTCTGAATTTTTAAAAAATGTGAATTTTTTAAAATGTGAATTGCTTTATTAATGTCACATATTTACTTATAGTATTCACATGCGAAGTGTACAAGATATAGCTCTATTTTAACAATTCATCTCCAGTATAGAATCCCATTAAGTTAACAATGAAATGTTGCTGCATCCTAAAAACAAGGCAACAATCTAAAACACGGCAAAATCAACAGACGCTCCAAAAGCTGTTCAAAAATTAGTCAATATGTGTATATGCATTCTCCTGCTTGCATGTGCATTCATTATTGTGTCTAACAATTCCCAATTTCTCCTCTGTTTTAGCCTGTGAAACAGCACTGGGACGTTATCCCGAGGCGGCCCTACTTGGAGAGTGTGTGGAAGTGTTTAATTACTCCTGAATGTGCCCTGGACATGCCAAGCAAACCGCAGAGACTGCTCGAAGCACGCCTCTGGCCACAGAGCATGCAGCCAGACACTGCTGAGACAGAACTTAACTCTCCTCCCTAGTGTCCTAGATTATACACTGACTCGTAGAGAGAGAGAGCGAGAGAGAGAGAGGAAAAGAGAAAGCAGGACATCATTAATATCACTAATGGACTGGAATGCTACAGGGAGAAAGTCTGTGGTTGGAGAAGAATGAGGTGGAGGTTTTCTCATAGCACCACTGGGATGGAGCTAAAAGTTTCTTACTTGCGACATATTCACACAAACACACACAGAAAGACACAGAAGCCTTGTGACATTCAATACTCCCAAAATGCTTTTCTATGGATATTGACATTCCAAGACAGGTGCACTCTTTCCTGCCACACTGCTCCCAATGTCCAGTCTGTAACTGGATCCGCAACACATGACCCACAGGTGTACATACTAATAGACACTACCATATCATCAACATCATCTCTATATCATCATGTCTGCCTCATAGAGGAAATGAAATAATAAAGTCAAATAGGGGTTGATAAGGTGTAATTGGACCTAACACAGTTCAGTGAAAAGGTCAAACCTAAAGAGGAAAGCTAATTCTCTGCCCAGATTGCGCACAACACATACATATGCTTAACTTCAGTCCACTTTCAAATCCAAGAGAATTAGATGTATAAAAGCACAGAAGAGAAGAAGAAAAAACATAAAAAAATGAAGTCAGACGTTTGACAATAAGTATTTAATAAGTATTTATTGCATTTTTCTGCTAATTTAACTCTTTTTAATCAATTACGTTGTCATAATTTAGGATCTATTTAATTACATTTTAGAGATTACTGGTCAACTTTAACAATGCCTATTTCCTGTTAATGCTGGGACTAAATGTGGGAAGTGTAGTCCATTTATTCTAAATGATCATGTAATTTTTAATACAGATGGAAAACTCCTCATAGCATCCTCTGATTTGTAACACCTACTCTGGTCCACTGTTGCGTATTCACATATTAATCGTTATTAACTATTTATTTAATTTGAGACTGCCAACAGTACCACATATTTGAGATAGAAATAATGGTTGAAATACTCAAAGCCTTTGGTTTATAGTGATGAATGGTGCTTGACCAGCCTTTCAAGTTCCACCTCATCAAACCCACCCTTTCTGCCTGTCATCAGATGTCATCACCTTTAAAGGAAAAGGAGAGATGGTTTAAGAGATTAACTTGTCGGGGGTGGAGCTGATTTGTGGGTCCGAAAAAAGGATTTTAAATAATATCAATATCCACTGAAAAGCAATATTGTAAATCACAGTTTTTACTGAAGTATCTTAAAAATGATCTGATGATCACAGGTTTAAAAGCTTGACATGTCATATATTATATCTCTAAAAACAGCAAGAGGTCAAATCTGGAAGTGGAACATTTAAAGGTGGAAATTTTAAAGAACTGTTTCTCTATTAGAAAGGGTTCCAAACTAGCAAACTTTTAGTGGTCCAAGTATACATAATACATTGTGTTAGGACTGGCATGCAGAGGAATCCAGTTTTTACTCTCATGTGAGCAGGAGCTAGAGTTCAGATACAAAACTCAGAGAACACCACATTCACTTCTTTCAGATCATTAATCTTCAGAAAAGACTTTAATATAGTCTTTTAAGCAATAGCTGTACTTTAAATTACATTTTGTTTATATTTAAAATAAAATAACTGGAGCAAGCAATATCGGCCAGACTTCCAGTGAAAGCAAACAGGATTGGTTGGAATTCCTTTAGGAGAATATAGGGATGGATTTTAAAAAGCTGAGCTACATTAAACAAATAAATCTCTTGAAGAACCCTTTTCTAAGAGTGTAGTAGGGAGAAAATAACTATGTATGAATGTACTGGATAGGCTGCGTATCAGTTGAACTGTGGAATAATTGCACTGTGAGCATATAATTCATTCATTCATCTCCAGTAACCGCTTTATACTGGTCAGGGTTGCGGTGGATCCGTTAGTCGCCAGTCCACCTACCAGTAGGAAACCCACAAAGACACAAAAACTCCACACGCTGTTACTGTAACCCAAAGTCAGATTTGAACCAGAGACCCTGGATCTGTGAGACAGCAACATCCCATTCATGGAAGTATGAATTACAAAGTGGATGGTGTGCTTTCTAGAGATTTCTTCTCCTATTATGAGCCAGACAATGCAGAACATACAAATGCCCTGATAGAGATAAAAATGAGAGAGAGTCAGAAAGGAAGACATACTGAACTGATATTGTTAACTGCTGTGGCTTGGTGGTGAAGGCTGGGATGAAGTGAACAGTTCAGAAAGAGTGTGTGAGAGACAGTGAATTGGGAGAAATAGAGAACAACACAAATGTCTCCTTGTATAATAGCTTCCATCCCTGAAGTCTGGGCCGGTGCCATCCAGCACTTCCTTTGTCAACAAGCGAGCAGTCGCTATTACAGACCTCATCCAGACTGCACCCAGTGTCTATTTTGGAAGATTTAGGTTGAATTCCGATGAGTCACAATGGCTCCCCATACCAGCGCCATCCCAATCAATCCCAGGATGGTGCTGGCCAGGGTAATGAGATGGGAGGCCCTGCATAATTACTCTGCAGTGAGTAATTATCAGGTTGTTTCACAAGCTCTTTAAACTCCTCCGCGCATGCTGGTTGGCCAGGACTCGGGCGACGGGGTTGCCCTGTTAAATAAACCGACATCTCAGTGGGCTGCACACACATGCTGCTGCCTGCAGGGGGCACTGTTTTCATTTCCACTAAGTAGGAGCCAGCCACAGAGAGAAGAGCAAAAGAGAGGAAGTGCTGTACTTATGTGATGGCATCACAGGCCGGATGGGGAAACCTTTCACCTGTGTGAAGTACTGAAGCACAAAATCTGGGATGTGGCATTAATTTTAGGAATGCGTCAGAATACCATGGATAACACGTGAAACAATGCAACGATGATGTTGACAGGAGCAATTTTCAGCCCCAGCCAACAGGAAGAACTGGGTAACAAAAAAAAAGAAAGCAAAGGCTGGTGGGATAATTACAGGACCAGCAGACAGAAAAGAGTATCCATCACCTGGCCATCGCTCAACAACCGCCTTCTCTGGGATTGTTTGACAGGCCTTCCCCTAGGGAAGACTGCCGTTACTGGCTGTCACTGATGATACAAGCCATGATAAATCTACGTAGTTTGTATGTGTCTGCGAAGAAAAAGAGACCAGCCCTCCCTCGAGAGTGTGTTCTCCTCGTGCTTGTTTAAGAGCGCGTCCCTTGAGAGTGGCTCGGCACATTTATTTGGCTTAATTACTATGCTGTATTCACAGGGGGGAGTGCGAATGAATGACACTTCACTTAACGACCAGCCTCGTCTGGCCAACTACTGTCTGCCGGCTCTTTTCATTAAGCCACTCTCTCTTTCCCTCTCCATCCCTCCATCCGTCTCTCTCGCTTGCTGGCACTTACAAAGAGTGTGGGTGTGAATGCCGATCTGTCACTCTGCGAGGCATCAAAAGAGCCATCAAACACCTGTGGACCACTCAATAACACACACACATACACACACACATAGACACACACATAACTCTATCACCATGGCCAGGTGTCTAATTATCTTAGCCTGGCTCTATCCTCACATCTAGCTCGCCATAAACACGTCTACTGTCTCTCTCTCTCTCTCTCTCTTTCAGACACTCTCCATCGTCCATGCTTTCTTACAAACTGGGGATCTTTGTACCAAACATGGCACTCAAGTGTATTTTTTTTAAATGTCACACTCATCTCAGATTAGTCCTTTTTGGAATCCTAATGTATGAAGTTATCTGTCAATTATTTCCTACTCCACCACTCCCTCTGTGTCACATCAAAGATGAATGGCAAGTACCGCTTATTTATTTCCTTATTTTTTTGTTCATTAGAAAGCAGCCGCTTTGATGTCAAACATATTTCCCACAATCCTTTGGGCCATCCCAGCAGTGGTATTAGCTCTAAGAGGCATGTGATTGGCTACAGGTGGACATGCACCTTTTTCATATTAAATCCTTGCAGCTATTTTTTTCCCCCTGAAAAACACATGCTGGAGTGCAGATCCTAACCACATTCCAGTCTGGTACACTAAAGTTGTTGTTTTTTATGTATATTCAGTCCTGAGCTGTACTTTCTGTGAATTTTAACCGAATCTCTGTGAGCATGTGTGTGATTTCTCACACCATCACTTTTTCGGAGCAGTTCAGATGACAGGCTGAGGGATCAAAATAACTCGTGCCAACTATAAAAGTAATGAGAGGGTGTTTTAATGGCTCGCACTGGAGTAAATCTAAGCCTAAGCTTCACACTAACCTTACAATCAACACCAGCACTGGAAGAAGTATACATGCTAACGTGAGCTTTTAAAAAACAACTGAGAGGGAAAAAATAGAGCGAGAGAGAGAGAGAGAGAGAGAGAGAGAGATTGCCACTCTATGTCGAGTCATATACTTTTGGCCATGTGTCTGGACAAAGAACCGCAGCGGCTTGCCTAGCTGACAATAAAAGAGAAATGGCCAAAAATATGGCAAAAATGCTGGTGCTTATTTCCATTTGAGATGAAAGAGGCTGGCTCAGAAAAGATGTTGTGCTAGTTTTTGGTTCTCCACAGTCTCCATGCAAAATAGCACTCTGTCCCAAGAATAATGTTCCCCACCACCACTACAATTCATGTCAGTTTTCACACACTACAGCACATTACCAGTAATGCATGAGGGTTTCTTAGGGTATGAGGGCACTTCCCCATAGCTATACTCTATACGCATGTACGCACTTGAATCTGTGTGACTTTTTTTTTGTTTAAACCTGAGTGCAACCATTAAACTCCAAAGCGCAGGATAGCCGATCGGGTCGTTACAGCAGGAGACAGCTCTTGGTTATGCATGGCAGCTATAAAACAGGGGACCGGGCACAGGGTTCAAACCTGAGGAGAGATCCCAACACGGGCCAACACATACAGCTCCATTTCCCTGAGACCTCCCGGAACATATGGAAACAATCTGTCAGAGCGAAATGAGAATAGACGATCGTACGCCAGCGCAAGAGAGAGAGAAAAAGAGAGAGAGAGAGAGACAGAGAGAGAGAAAATAGACAGAAATGAAAGAGTAGAGAGACAGAGTGGAGCTGGTTCAATCAGAGAGGCAAAAATATACAGAACGGTTGAGTTTGTACAGACAGCAGACAGAGAGAAAGATGGAGATAGATAGATAGATAGATAGATAGATAGATAGATAGATAGATAGATAGATAGATAGATAGATAGATAGATAGATAGATAGATAGATAGATAGATAGATAGATAGATAGATAGATAGATAGATAAATTAAATTCACCCAAAACTCACCATTGTAGGAGAGCCGGAGCCGTGGAACGCTCCTCTTAGGGTTCTGCAGGGCCACTCTCCCGGGCAGAGCTGCCATGCCCAGCAGGACTACAATCCCAAGCAGGTAATCCATGGTGCTGGAGCGCCGGTCTCCAGCCCACGGAGGGCTCCCGGCCCACAGTGCCCGGGGAACAGTACTTCCCTCCTGGGTCAAGATCTCTGCAGTTGCTCCTCTCCTCTCTGTGCGCTCCGAGGCAGATCCAGAGCGTCCGTGAGCGTCTCTACAGGAGGCAATCCGAGTCAGATTCTCGGCGAGGCAGGCAGGAGCTCACATGGCTCCATGTGGTTGGGAATGTGAAGGGGGTGAGGTGTGAGGTGTGTTAGGGTTTAAGGTGTATTCCTCTGTGGCTCTGGAAGGTGCTGAGTGTGAATCTGTGTCCAGGGACTGCAGACTTTGTCATGGATCCCGTAACATCCACGCTTCACACTCACTCACACACACTCTAACACACACTTCTGGTCCTGTCCAGTGCACAGGCAGACTGAGAGGGAAAGACAGAGCAGTACACCATCCACAAGAGCGGAGGGGAGGGGAGGGGAGGGGAGGAGAGAAGGGAGGGAGCGAGGGAACGCAGCTGAAGGTGGAGGAGGGGGGTGAACGAGTGAAGAATAGACACCCCTCTGCACAGGTCTGACGCTGTCTCAGTCTCAGAGACTTCTACCACGTTTACTCCGACTCTGACTCTACCTTTTGATTTAGAAGATTGTTTCAAATTTTCCACTTATTACTTTTCATTTCTAAAACTGTTGATTTATTTTAATTTCTATTAAAATGTACAGAAAGGCTTTATTGCATTTTTAACTAATAATTCTCTTTCTTTCTTTCTTTCTTTCTTTCTTTCTTTCTTTCTTTCTTTCAGTTTTTTTACTTCTTTATTTATTTTTCTTTTTTAATTCATCCTTCTTACTTTATTTTTGTCTTGTCATTTTTTGTGACTTGCTGGACTTCTTTCTTTCTTTCTTTCTTTCTTTCTTTCTTTCTTTCTTTCTTTCTTTCTTTCTTTCTTTCTTTCTTTCTCAAATTTTTTGGTTTTATTTCTTTTTTCATTTTTCTTTCTTGATGTTTTGAAGGTCTGGTCTTTCTGTGGTGCTTGATATTCCTTCCTTCCTTCCTTCCTTCCTTCCTTCCTTCCTTCCTTCCTTCCTTTTTAAATTCTTTTTATTGTTTATCCTTCTGTCTTTTGCGCTTGACTGCTCAAATTTCTGCTCTTTCCGGGGTGCTTGACTTCCTTCCTTCCTTTATTCCGCCCATTCTTCCTTCAAGTTTGTTGCACACTGTTCTTTCCAGGGTGCTTGACTACTTTCCTTCCTTTCTTCCGCCCATTCTTCCTTCAAGTTTGTTGCACCTTCCCCAGGTGCAGTCTATAAAGATAGAGAATCACAGTGAAACACTTGACAGACAAAATCAACAACCATATTGATAATATTATTGGAAATTGCTGCAGCTGTGATAAACATGACACAGAACTAAAATGGCTATAAATCCAGTGAGCTCTGGTAAAACCTTCCATCTTCCCCTTTATCTCTCTCTCTCTCTCTCTCTCTCTCTCTCTCTCTCTCAGACACACACACACACACACACACTCACACAAAACACACCCTGAAGACTGTGCTATTATAAGGTGTTAATGTGTCATTTTACAGTGCATGTGCTAAGTAAGGAATAAAACAAGCAGGAGCATGCTGTTATTGGAATGTAATCATTCAGGACTGTGAGGTTTTTTACACCATAAAGCTGATTATTTTTCAATAACAGCACACCCTTATGTGTTTTATTCCTCTTATACCACTGCAGTGTCCAACACTATTTCTACTCACCAACCAGAATCACGACATTTAAAAGAACTCTGAAATAAATGAAAGAAAAAAAAAAATACAGCTTGGGTGTGCCACAGTTCTAGGAAAAAGCACTGGCTTTACTTAAATTTATTTATTAATTATAAATTATAAATTTTTATTAAACCTTTCTTTCTCTTTCTTCTATCTGTGCGTTCGTCTTTCTTTCTTTCTTTCTTTCTTTCTTTCTTTCTTTCTTTCTTTCTATCTGTGCATTCGTCTTTCTTTCTTTCTTTCTTTCTTTCTTTCTTTCTTTCTTTCTTTCTTTCTTTCTGTCTGTCTGTCTTTCTTTCTTTCTTTCTTTCTTTCTTTCTTTCTTTCTCTCTGTCTGTCTGTCTGTCTGTGCGTTCAGACTGATTACATTCAGTCTGTCTGTCTGTCTGTCTTTCTTTCTTTCTTTCTTTCTTTCCTTTATGATTGGACATATGTACACCTCCTGCTTGCTTGAGCATGTCCACAAACATCTGATCACCCCCGGCCCCAGACACTCTCTTTGGTTGTTTACACCAAATCTAAACGAAGTGTCGGGGGAGATGAGAGACAGGTCATATACATCAACACCTCCAAAAACCCACAGCAATCTCTTCCCCTGCCAAACATCCTGGAACATTAGTGAGGTTAAGAGCAGCCGGAACTGCATCGATCAAGCAAAGCTAAGGCTTTTTGCCTGGGTACTAGCTCTGTGTTCCTGAGTAACTGTTTGCGGAGGCCGGTCCAGGATCGGCGCTTTCAGTAATGAATGATGTCTTAATAAATTACCACGTGGCAGCGTGGGACTAAAAGGAGTGAGGATACTGACACACTGATTCTCGAGGCCTTTCAGCGGTCGGGCAGTAAAAATAGCACCGAAATAAGATACAGACAGGAGCTGTCGCTGTGGAAATCTCTGTCAGATAGAGCTGTGCCAATAGAGCTGTGTGACTGACAGTGTGTTTGTGTGTGTTTGTGTGTGTTTGTATGTGTTTGTGTGTATTTGTGTGTATGTTGAGAATAACACATAAAATTCATACTAGGCATTTACACATACACTCCTACACATAGACTTAAATGTTTTACATTACTCAAATTGCAGTGAACATTATAGACAATCACATGCAGCAATATTTTAAGCAATTTGAACACACGCACACACACACACACACAGACACCCACACACAGAAATCCACCCTTCCGCTCTTCTCATGAGAGATAAAAGTGCACTCTTAACATCCTAGTTATTCATCACAACCTCACATCCCACTCTGATACACACTACATACCATGATATATGTGTTAGTTTATGTGTGTGTTTGTGTGTGTATGAGGGCGGGTTGTTTGCATATGAGTGATGCATCATTCTCATCATTATCATCAGGACCGCCTTGGTCAAGGTCCTCCATTATCCATTTCCTGTTTGGGGAGGGGAGCACAGTTCCTGTCCTGGTAGGACGTCATTGTAATATCTAATCGCCCCCACAGGTCAGTCCACCCTGCTTACTGATTCAGCAGGTATCAGCACACACTCACACACACATACACATTAGGATAAGGGCTGTGTAATGGGAAAAAGACAAGCAGAGGAAAGACAAGTGGAAAAAAGACAAGAGGGAGAAGAAAGAGGTGTGATATTTGGTTGGCACCAGACTACACACTCATCTCTGCTCACATCCTCTTCACATGGTGATGAGAGCTCTGCCATTACAGCTTGCTCACTCGACAAATACTACAGCTTAGTGTGTGTGTGTGTGTGTGTGTGAGAGAGAGAGAGAGAGAGAGAGAGGAGGCAGAACACAGACACTTGATAAAATCATATTTAAGACATTTTCAGTCTAGGTTTTTATGTGTAACGTTAAATAAATAAATGGATGGTGCACAACAGAAAGTGTTTACCTGTTTGTTAGAATATTGTTAATATCCCATGAAAATGATATTAGAATAATTAATACTAAAATAAATAAAGGCATGACAAGGCAAAACAACATGATATATATAAATATAATAATTTATATATATATATATATATATATATATATATATATATATATATATATATATATATATATATATATAGAGAGAGAGAGAGAGAGAGAGAGAGAGAGAGAGAGAACTTTTATGTCCATCCCCATATATGAGTCTTTCCTAAACTGTTGGAAGCACACAATTGTCTAGAATACCTGTACACTGTAATATAACTTATAATAGTAAATAACTATTTACTATAAGTAAATGTAAAATAACTTAAACCAGTTCCATCATAACAGTTTTACCATGTACAACATGAAGTCCATAAAAACCTGCTTTGCTAAGGTTGGTGTGGAAGAACTCGACTGTCCTGCACAGAGCCCTGACCTCAACCCCACTGAACACCGAATGCCGAATATACCCCAGGCCTCCTCACACGACGTTCGCGCCTGCTCTCACTAATGCGCTTGTGGCTGAATGAGCAAATCCCCACAGTCACGTTCCAACCTCTAGTGGAAAGCCTTTCCAGAAGTGTGGAGGTTATTATAACAGCAAAGGCAGGGCTAAATCTGATAGATTAAAATTTGACTTTTTAGCTTAGTCCTGTGTTATCCTATGCCTACATGTCGTTATGTAGTGCCAGGGAACTAGAGGAACTTTGTTTCATTTCATTATGCACTGCCTCAGCTATATATGGTCAAAATGACAGTAAAAGCTTTATGACTTGACTTGAAATCTGAAATGGGATATTGGTGTTTAGGTTTGGTTTAGGTGTTTTTATATATGCAACATAGTGTATTTTAGTGTGGCACTGTTTTTTGTTAGAAGGAAATTCTTCACACAACTATCTGAAAAGATGAATCTTTTCAGGTAGTAGATGCTTCAGGAACAGGTAAGTTTTTAGATGTGTTATAAGGCAGCCTGTAACTCAGCACTCTACAGGAAGTTTTTTCCACCACGAAGCTTCCAGGACAGAAAAGAGTGTTGATACGTAGCCTTCTTGTGCCCTGAGAGAAGGTGGGAGCAGTGGAGCAATGCCAGAGGATCAGATGGATTGTGGTGGAGTGTGGGGGTTGTGATAAGTCAGGAAGTGGTCTGTTTTTGGCTTTGTAGGCAGCGACCAGTAGACTATAATGCAAGATAATGAGATAAAGTATAAAAAAACTCTTAAACTTTTTGGGATGTATGTCACAAATATTTGTTGCACAGCCTGGTGAAGCACATTTGAATGCCTACAAATTGTATTGACAAAAAGTCTGTACATTACTGGTAAAGGCATGTACCATTCATGTTGATTAATACACACGACCATGACTACTGCCAGAAGAGCAGAGAAATCGCATAGCTATTAGACTATTAGACGTGACATATCAGAAACCTAGCCGCAGCCTCTGTGCTCATGAGGCACACATGATCACATTCACTGTCCTAAACTACTGCCATGTGTGATGTCTTCACAGCTGCCTGGAAGACAAAGCAGCGGTGTTGTTCACTGTGCACTTGTGTCTGGTCTTGTCAGCTGGACCAAGAGCATATATATCACAAGAGATGATGCTGAACATGAGCCTTGGCTGTGTTGTGAGTCTGATGAAGCAACATCCCCAGAGCTAGGACATCACTACCGCTCATACCACACTACAAGATCAGAAAGCTTTAACAAAGATCTCTTTAACTAGCACAAAGCATGTAGAGGAGAGACTTGCTGAGGTTTTCTCTCTGAACCTGGAGGTTTTTTAACATTTTTATATATATATATATATACACTATATATATTTTACTTCTAAATAGAATAAATAAAAGATAAATGTGATTATTGAATTAGAAAATGCACAAAATGTGGTTATCTAGAATCCATGCTACAGAAGATTAAATTTTAATTTAATTTTAAACTACAATTTGGGAAACAATGTTGTACTTTTTAAAGTAACCTCATTAGTCAAGATCAGTGAAAATTAAATAAATAAAAATAATAATAAATAAAAGCAGGTGAGTGAACTTACTTTTCTTTTTCTCATGATCTACAGGAAATAGAGATGATGCAATATCATGCTGAAAATGTGACTTGTGAAATATTTGAAATACTGTTGTATAAGTGGATGTGTTCAGGGTTGAGAGAATGTTGTAGGACTAAAAATGAACATTTTTCTTAGCCTATAATGGATGACTTTTGGGGGACAAAAGGATGTTTCAAGCATGAGATGCTAAATGGATTTTCACATTAATGCAAAAAAAAATATTATATTTGAGAATATTAATGATTATATTATAAGGTAAGAGCTGTAGAGGTTTTTTTTTTTTTTTTAAATGAATCTTTAATGTTATTTATCTGAAATATGCACATAAGTTGTGAAGGAACTTTGCCTGTTTTTAAAATGTCTTTTATCTACACATAAATATTTGTAAATGTGTAGACAAGCTACAGATGAGACAAGCCAAGTCATGCTTTGAAAAAATTCAAAGTGAACTGCCTTTTTAAACAAAAGCTTGGGTCAAGTATAAAATAAATGTACCGTGTATTAAGACCTAATAAAATAACTACAGTCCCACTACTGGAGTATGACTCTCAAAGACATGTCTGTTCCTGGCCTCTGAGAATTTTATGGCATGTTAGATATACTTTGCACCACTTCCCCTTTTACACAGTGGGAAACTGTTGTCCCTGAACCCCCATTTAATCAGTGGCACACAGGTCAGGGGTCAATATCCGTTTTATAACAAGGGTCAAGCCCTCACCATGTGCATAATGAAGATTCGATAATCCCCCATCCACCCACCATCCCAGTTCAAACTCCGTCCTTAAATCCCCTTCCAGGCATATTTACACAATGAATCAGGACAAAAAAAAAACTGCACATAGCAATAAACATGCAATCAAGCGTATAAACAAGCCTAGCTTTGGGACACGAACGCTGTTTTTGTGTAAACAGCAGCTGAGGATGGATTGCCTTGAGAGCAGATTAATTTATCTGTCTGCAATTTGTTTCCATCCAGTGTATTCCCTCAGAGTCTCTTCTGCAGATGCGTCGGTTCTGCCAGTGAGTCAGCGCTTTATTTTAGTTTCACAAGAGAGTCACTGTGAGGGCAATGGAAAAAAAAAATCCCTTCTGTGTGATTCAGTAAATGTGACAGTATCTTGACAGGACTTGCCCAGCAGGTGACGTGACATCAATGGAGAAGTTGGAGATGCTTGAAGGATGAGTTCTCAGGAGTTCAGATATTTTCTAGCACTTTGCACAGCATGTGTGTGACTGAACGTCCATCTGCACACCTGCTTCTACTTGATTCTGACATTTTGGGTTGCTAGTTAGCCAAACACACACAACAGCTGCGAACAACATCCATAATCGACCCAAATGGCTTGTAAACGCTGTGTGAAATAAATGTATAAACATGTGCGATCCGCATCATCTGAACTGACAATATTAAATAAAATATTGTGTTCTAAGGAGTAGGTTTCTCTCAGACGAAAGGTAAATACCCACCACTTAACACTACAAAAGACATTCTCACTCTAAACTCCTGATCAAAGGACACAGAGTTTATTGTCAGATCAAGCTCCCCTATGAAGCCTTAGTGATGCGGAAAGGTAGCCTGGCTATCTGAGGAGGCTGAACTAATCCAAAGGCCCTTTTTTAAATCTCATGTATATGTAAATGCAGGACGTCGTCAGTGTGAATGCCCGCTCTGGAGAGCTTAACTCAAGATCGGCTGAGACAACAGAAAGCACTCATTATTCTCTCTGTGTAACCCAATCAGGAAGCTTAGGCTTGCAGAAAATCTACCTCCCCCTCTTCCCTATCAAGGTGAATGGCAGCTCAGAGGGACAGGCCAAGAGATTTAACTTCCTCACTTAGCCGGTGTAATTAAAATGTAACTTAATCAAATCAAGTGCGGAGTTTCCCTGAGGGGGGTTAATGATGCCATTCAAGGCATTATGGGCTTGTTTTGAGATTTAGAAAGGCTCTGCTAAGAAAAGAAGCAAAGGTTCTTTAAGACTTTCTTAGAAAGACAATCCAAAAGCCAAGGCTTTTATGTATGGATTACATACATTACATACTTCTATGTATGGATCACATAGACCATGAATCCATACATGTGAGGGACAAAAGGGACCTATATTTATATAGGGCCTGATAGCTTTCCCATTCCTTTTCATGTAGTGTTCCTATTTTTAGTATTGGAATTCCATCCATTTTTGAATTTTACACACAAAGTATCCTCAGATGAATTGGGGTGTTTTCACTTTAGAGTTGGATGGATAAAATTCAATTATTGGTATTATTGAAATACAAGCTTTTTAATGATAATACATGTTTTTATCCATCTATCGATCCATTTTCTGTAGCCTGCAGCCTATCCCAGGGAACTCAGGGCACAAGGCAGGAGACACGCTGGACGGGGTGCCAGTCCATCACAGGGTACAACCGCACACACACTTCTCACCATTCTCACACTACTGATAATTAACAGATACCAGTCAGCTACAGAAACTGGAGTACCTGGAGGAATCATGTAAACTCAAACCTCCAACCTCAGAGGTGCTAAGCAAGCATGCTAACCACTAAGAAAAGTATTTATAATAAATCATAATAAAGAAGCAATGTAAATCACAAATAAATGAACTGTAAGTCTATGTGCATGTCAGTACTATGACTTATGAAGACATTATCAAAACAAGTCTCAAGGCTATTTTAAAACAATCATTGAATTAGCATTCCTAATGTTTTCTGGAACAATATTCCACTATTTATGAGTGGTGTAAGAAAAATATTCCATTGACTGAGTTGTGACTGATCCTCAGGACTAATAGAAGGCCTGCTTCAGCTAAGCAAAGTTCCTGGGATAGGCTATACAGCTTAGTTCAGAGCTTTAATATGCCATGAGTAATACTTTGCAGTTAATGTGGACCTTAATATGCAATGAGTTGCATAATGTGCGCTGACTTTTTTAATTTTGTTTTTGGTCAGGACGTGGGCTGCTACTTTCTGAACTAGTTAAATCGTCTTTAAATAGGCATGCTACTACAGTCCAAACCTAGAAGTTAAAAAAGCATGCACTAGCTTCTCATCAGTATGTAGGTTTATAATATTTCTCATTTTATTTCATAGATAAAGGCTATTAGATTTTAATTAAATTAGTGTTTTCCATTATTCCTATACTAACTTCACTCTAACACAGTATTAGCTCAATGGTATTATTAGACCCTGAGCTATTTAACTAGCATGAGGATATGTTTTCCAGGGAAGGCTGCAGTGCACATCTGTAAGTCGCTCTGGTTAAGGACATCTGCTAAATGCTGTAAGTGTAAATGTAAATGATAGTTACATGCCAAACAATAATAAACCAGCATCTAGGGTTACCCCAGGATTAAACCGTATATTTTGGTTACAGAAACGCCGTCAATCTCCATAGTGAAATCGACAACCCTATAACAAGCACATTAAACATAGCCATATATGAATAATTCAATATTGTGTCCTTCTTTAATTTTGAAAAATGTGTTAGTGGTGGCACAGTATGTTTTAAGAATAAATCACTTTGGATTGTGCTGTGATAAGAAAATAATCAACTTTGGGGTGGTCCAGAATCACAAGACCATGCCCTTGATTATTTTCCCAGGACACTATGTGTTGTCGTGTTTGACTCGTCATATAAACTGTAATGTACCTGTTGATAATTTGTCTGTTCATCTGTTCATGACAGCTTAAGGATGGTGTGTAGAGAATCTAAACTAGACTATCCAAATAAATAACTGGTTCATTGGCATCTTTTCCCATAATTCCATCCACCACAGACATTAACCCAGTTCGAATACTGCATATATTGTAACCCATCATAGAAAAGACATTAACACAATGTAGTCATCTAGTGCAAGGATACAATTAATTATACTGTATGAGCTTAACTCTTATTCCCAGAGACCAAACAAATGGAATTTGCTCCTGTTTTGCTCTGTCCAATTTCAGCATTGAAATTCATCATGTAGCACCCCACAGTGGTGATTAATGGCTCATATGAAAGTAGACACTAAGGGGTTTAAGAATCTGTAGTTTTTCTTAAACATTTCCATTTTTACCTAGCCTACAAGTGGCCATATATTCATAGAAAAGTTTCAAAAAAGATCATCTCTACTATCTGAGATGACCTGAGAAGTTCATAAGCATCTAAAATTTGAAGGCGTTATCTTCAGCCACTAAAATTCTGTGTAATATTATCTCAACAGAAGTAAAAACATCTCACACTGAAAGCCAACAGTGTCCTGACTAATTTTATATCAGACAAATATGGTTAGTGTTAAGACGAATACAGAGCAGCACCCAAGTGAAATTGGACCATGTACAAGATATTACATTGCATCCTATATCATTTCCCCAGCCCAATCAGCCCAAGCTTGAAAACCTGCCCAATATGATCCCTGACAAGAAAGCTCAGTATGTGTGTAAGCCTGGATTAGTTATGGTTCATCAGCCATCTTGGCCCCTTTATCTTTTCTTTATAAGGCATTCTCGAGCTTGTTCCCAACTACTGGCTCTTGTTCTCTCCTCTGTATTCTCCACTGTTGAAGAATCAAGTAGAAAAACTGAGCTCTATTCTGGGGTGAATTTATTATCTTGAGAAACCTTAGAAAACTGCTGTGAGTTTACTCTGTAGGTTCTGCAGGTTTATATATCACTGCTGTTAAGCACTCAGCACTTCAGTGCTCAGAAAACACACTGATTCTGCAGTACAGCTTGGACCACCATTAAAAATTTACAGACTTTTGAAATGTTTAAAAACTATCCGCTAGCAGTAGGGTTGCAGCTGAGTAGAGGAGTCTGAAATAATACCCAGAGAGAGAGAGAGAGAGAGAGAGAGAGAGAGAGTTTTAACTCACTTGTGCGGTTGAGAGGATTTTTGAAACTTGATTCTCTGTAGTTAAATCTTTTTACTGCCTGTACTCAGTGTTTCAGTGGAATCCTAAATCTGGTTTTCATTAATAGATACCTGTTCACTTTTCATGGATTATGTGCAGCCATGGAAAGAATATAAAACACACTGACTTGAGGAAAAGCACTGTTTCTTTAACTGTTTGCCTGAGTAAAAGTAAAAGTAGTGATCGAGAAACGAAAGCGAGAGTAAATAAGGTGAAAATAATCTGATGAAATTTCATTACAAATGACTTCTATACATGTCTACAATTGACACAATTAATCCAGAAATGTTCTAGGTCTGAGGACTATATTTGTGTCAAATTATGTTACCTGACCCAGTGAGTTATTTTGAAGTCAATATCACTTTGAATATCAACAGAATATAAAAAGGTAATGTTTGTTAACTAGCTGACTTTGGATATTCGGTAGCTTGCTAGGTCATCTATCTAGCTAGGTCATGTTAAGTCATACATAGTTTATAGTTTATATATATTTCTGTATATTTCTATAGTTAGCTATCTAGCAAAGATCTCCATCAGACATTATCCTGAGTGTTACCCGTAGCAAAACTATGATATATAACACAACAACCTCAAATTTAATTCACAGCTTCCGTATTGTAAAACATGAAAAGTTCTTTTAGCTGCTGGTGTACTTGTTTCCAAGTGTTTCCACAAGTTGGATGCTGAACTGTGAAGTGATATCTCCACAGGTTTTCACCTGTACGATTTCTTTCCTTGGAAGAAAATGTGTGATAAATTGAGCTGAGGACCTCATGCTCATCTGTCTGTACTGTCTCGGACATTGCTGTTTTCCGACTATATGTTTAGCACCTGAAGTGTAGATTTTCGGCAGGAAGTTGCTTTGCCGTTTTTTTCTGACTAGAGATTAATTCTTTTAGAACTTGCACAAAAATGGGTGACAGTCTTCCATGAACAAATAAAAACAACACTTCACTAAAAATAAAGTACAATGATTTAATTACACTATATGTACAGCTACAGTGAATTAGTTACTCAATTCTGATCATAAAAGTACATGTAGTTTGTTACTTTGTGTGTACTCTGTATATACTACTTAATTTTAGCTGTTGGTTTCTAGGACCAAGTCTGAGGCAGGTGGAGGTCTTTCATCTTATAATGCCCGCTTTTTAAAATGGCATGGCCGAATTAATCGGGGACGGCTGATGAAAAATACAGCAGTGTGGAAAATATCAAGCCATGATTGCTGGTGCCAGTTGTACACATTGAACATTTCCTGTGAGAAAACCATTAATGTGCAGTGGCACTGGTGACTCACTGGCTAATTTGCCATGGTGAGGAGCTGCAGCTGTAACTGGCATGTTTGCTTATATGTGAGGACGTATCTGGGATTTATCAGTATACTGACCCTACTTTAATTACAGTATATAATCCTCCCATTGCTCTGTATAGGTTATCTATTTTCATTTGTACTGGAAAGCAATACCTCAGTATTTAATCCAGGCCACTGTAAAAGAACATAAATATGTAACCTGATTTGTTATTCTAACCTATTTTCCTTCTATCTAGGTGAAATATTATCAGCTCTCATCTCATTCCTTATATAAAATCCTACACCGAGGACTTAGAGGGTTATACAGGTAGACCTGGGGATTAAAGACAGGGTCATGCCCCAGTGTTACACCCTCTGTCTCAAAGTATCTATTGAAACCACCTGGTGCCCAGACAGTCATGATGTAACCTCTGGATCTGTCTGTCTGCATCAAAAACACACTTTTTAAAATTCCCGATGTGCTTTTGCTGATGTGACAGACTGCTGCACTGCCTCCCACCTGCACATTACACCAATGGAAAAGTCTGCTCTTCGTGAACTGGAAAAATCTGCTCCAATTATTTCGAGGTTAATCTCCAATGCAGGACATGTGAAACCCACACGTGAACAATGCCAAACACAAGCACTATTTACTGTAAAATTATGCGGTGGAAAAAAATGATCATGTCCTTGTCTTGAAGGTAATGGAAGGGTTTATATATATATATTTGAATATTCTCCAAAGCCAATTACCTCCTCTATAAAAACTCATTTTGAGCCAAAGTCATGAAAAGAATGAAAAGAATGTGTCATGTCATGTATGTGTTTTACACATATATGACATTTATAATTAAAGGATATTTTCCACAGCTACTAATATTCAGACCACTTATAACATGGTTCATGGTTATATTATATATTTATATTTATATCTATATCTATATCTATATCTATATCTATATCTATCTATCTCTCTCTATCTCTCTCTCTCTCTCTCTCTCTCTCTCTATATATATATATATATATATATATATATATATATATATATATATATAATTGGCATATTGTAATACATTAGTGTCTCTATAGCAGCAACTTTCACAATATCACAAATTCAGAGGAAGGTATAAGCTTGAGTCAAATCTTGAATGAAAATCCAATTCGGTGGGCAGAAGTGTCAAAAAAAAAACAGGACAAAAGTGGGTTAAAAACAATTAATGAGGAAAACAAAAAGTTCACTTACAGAAAGACAAGGCAAAGAACTGCAAATGACGAAGGAAATTACATTTCCTTGCAAAGATCTGTCTGAAAATGTAGACTTTATAAAACAAAAATAAAACAATAATTAATTGAAACCAGAAAGTGGATGCATAAGGATGCATTAATTTTCACATAAACAGATTAAAAAATGTTCTCGGAATCATTAGTATGGTGAAACGTTCTGTAAGGAGCCTCCAGTGTTCATAGACATAGTACGTTTTCTGACATGGGAAAATCTCCAGGACAGAGACGGCTGTTATCACGCACATTAATAAACACTCTGGAACATTCTGTTTTAGGTAAATAATCAATGTTTTTCAGTTGTATTGTAAATATTTCTTGCTTAGCCTCTTCCCATTTTGTAGATTATTATCAACCTTATTGTATGGTCTTGCTAACATTTTTATTCAACATATTTGCTTATTATTTGCTTGAGTAATAACTGTTTTATAAGCTAGAAAAATATGTAAAAAAAAATAATAATTACATATGTGATGTCTAATATACTGAAATCTTTAGAATTTTGTCATCATTTGTTAAAATTATTTCCATTGCTTTATAATTAGTTGCAGAAAATAAAAATAGTACAATAATACATTTTGTGAAGTACAACACAAGGCATTAAAGTGAATAGTTATATGTGTGTGATCATTATTTATAGCATCCATAGAGTTTTATAAGGCATTATTAGAGCTTACAATAATTGTTACCAATTTACAAAGAATTACGATTTGCAAATGAAAGATTACCAACGTTATTATTAATTATATTAAGAGTTATAGAAATACAAGAAGTACATTTATAATGATTTATGAATACAGGCTTCATAGAGAGTGTAACTGAACAGTAAATTTAGTTTCCTCTGAACATCATTTACTTGTTAACCGACTCATAATTAAAAGTTCTCTCTGCACCGATTACAGTTAATTAGCAAAAAAGAAACATGATGTTATCTCCATTGTGAATTAGACAAATTGATGCATAGCATTGTACAGGAAAAAGAGTCATGTGACCTGAGTGAATAGAACACTGATTTACATTGTGCTATCCTGCCATTAACTGTGGGAGGTAATTGAAATAAGAAGTGCACTATAGCTGGTATGTGTCACAGTGGGTTTGCTGACTTGTTAAAAAAAAAAAGAAGGATATTTTATTCATTCCTCTGTGGCATGGCATCCTTCAGGGACCTTTTGGAGCCATTATGCGGTTTTTCTTAGCCAAACACAGAAAGACTCTATTCAACAGCTGGCAAGAGCACACATGAAAATTGCAGCATTTTACTTACAAAGTAGGCACTGGTTTTTGGCTTGACTTTGACATTTCTGCACACACTAACACGACATATTTCATCCTTTTTTCCACTTAAGATACAACTGGATATCTCATTGCCAGTGGATTTTCATTCAATTGCCTAGTTTTAAATTTAGGGATTTATACAATGGTTATTATTTGAAATATTTATTAATAAGTTCACTTCATAGAGCACCTTTCTAACACCTAAGGTTGCTTTACAAATTATATGCATTATTATTATTAGCTTATGCATTAATATGTAGTCTATATAATATAATACAAGGGTAAAAGAAATTGTGTATACTATATTGTGCTTAAGTATAGACATGATAGGTCTTTTTTAAAGCTTTATTTCTCCCTACATTTTTTGACCTCACATGATTCTCATTTTGAATATCTGGTAGCGTTTATTAGCAAACATCAAGTTTTCAAAAATTAATAGACTGTATATCCTTGTAAATTTAATAAATTACAATAAACAATACACAGTTGTATGAAGCCCAAATATTATACTATAGCTATAAATTAGGTAAAAGGTAAAATTCTGAACCAAACCAACTGTACTGCCACGAAACTGAGATTCCTTTCTATGTAGACAATAATAGATAATATTAACAATTCATGATAGGGTAATAAACATTGTGCTAAAGTGTAATTCATTTTCATGAACAAATATAACATGAATAATGCTTTATAATTGCATTATAACAACGTTTTATGAACATGCCCATGGTTACTTAAGAACCAGAGAAGATTTGAATGAAGCAACACAGTGATGGGAATTTTTGTCTGAGGGACCTGAGGGTGTGAGATTGGACGACAAAATGGAAAAGCTCATAAAGATAGCCAGGAGCAACTTTAGCAAATTGTATTGAAATTGAAGAACTGTACTCAATCTTAAATGAGAACTTTGTTAGAAAAGCAACTCTTGATCCTGTATGCATATATTTATCTTTCTCTCTATTATAAGCCAGTCATTGCAGGCAGCTAATAGTTAATAATAATCATACTTATCATCATCATCATCATCATCATCATCTCTGGTACTGATGCAACATCAGGTGTTTTAATGTCACCAAAAGACCTTGATTGCAACTGAACCACAGGTATTTCCATTTCATATTTTCATGCTCATTAGTTATACTCCAGTGTTGTGCAATTTCAGACAAAGCTTGAATAATATCTCCTCCATGTCAATTTTGGACCTCATAATATATTTAAAGAATATTAATTTTACTTGCTTAGGATATATTACTACTTTAGAGTACTATATGTACAATATCTCCCACTAAGACATTTTTCTAACAGCATACATTGTTTGCTATTATCGTGCGATTCTTTAGCACATTAATAATCTTGCATGGTCTTTTTCCTATGTAATAATTCAGTCACTTTTTCACCAGGTCTGTGTAGGAGTGTTCAACTATAGCACAAGAATGTCATTGTATATAGATGCTTAAAGCACTTTCTGCACGTCAACCTTGAAACTGAAACTTCAAACATAATATTTTACAGTACAAGTCTTTACCGATGCTATGTAGGATTACGCTGAATATCACAATGACATTTTACTGTTTTGTTAAACATTTTTAACTTTTAATCTAATCTTTATTCATCATTTTTGTTTTAATGTATTGCTGCTTCCATTAGGATCTGCAAACTAAGAACGTCATTGTACAAAAGATCTTGTGCATGGATCCATAAAGTTTTTGAATCTTTAAATCTTGACTCTTCAGATTCATCTGTTACACACACACACACACCCCAAACACAAAAGAATTACAATACTCCTAGATTAATCATGGCAATGTATACAAGATCATGAATGCTTTATAGCCACCATTCCTCTGGAGAAATTGTCGTCAGCTGGCATTTTGCATGAGGGATGCCACTTTGATGTGAATCCTTGCTGATTGTAAAATAAGATGCTGTGATGGAGGTGATCGGGGCAAGAAAGCCACATCAATCACCTGTGCGAGTGAACCCTGAGACAGACGAACCTTAACCCAACCAGCAAAGTGCATTCCACACTTCCCCTGTCCACTTTTCCTGAATATTACTAAACACACATGCTTTTGACATCTGCTTCATTTCATCAGCTCATCTTGTTTGTTCACAAAGCGGCATCCGGGTCAGTGTTTTTCTTTTTCTTTTTTTTTTTTTTAAGAGAGAGCGAGTGAGCAGGAGGCGCATAATGTCTGACTGTGTCTCTGATCTGATGACAGTAGCAACCGAGGGAAACCTTGACAAAACTCAACCAGGATGTTGTCATTAGAGATGCCGCTGACAAAAGGACATGTCCCTCCATGTTTGTCTTTGTGCTCCAGCTTTTGTAGTAAGACAAATTTCCAAAAAGATCATGCTTTTCATGCTTGGCCTGTGTTGTAGGGATATTATTAGGGGATCATTTTTGTTTCAGATTAGATTACCCTGTGACTCAGTTGTGATTTTAGGAGGATGAATGTAACTTTCAGTGCTGTTATGTTATGAGGGATTTTAAAGTAAGCCCTTCTCTGTGATCATGCTACAATGAGTGACATTCTTTGGTTGATGCTGAAGACATTGTAAAGTAGGATTATGGGAAAAATGCCAATAATGTAATGTAACTTGGCTGCAAATCACCCTGAGGATGGAAGGCATGGCTCAGCTGTATTGTAGAAACTCATGAACACCACTATCGATATTTCACCCAAAATAAAAGCCTCTATAATGAACATTTTACTGCTTGGAGAGAGATTTAACTTTAACTTAACTTTTTTGTTTTTTTTCTACAGCAACCTCTTCTCCTAAGATGAGGCGAGATGATCGAGTTTCAACTTGAAATGTGTGTTTTGGAAGAACATGGCGGTGGAATTTTGTGTTTGCTCGTAATCCCTTAAATAGGCTTTAGGAACCCAAAACAAGCTGTTCATTGTAAATTCTTGTTGCATTGAGGACAAGTTTTCCTACTTCAGGTAATTCCTTATGGATTAGCACGGCTTCAGATTTGTACATGGTAGGATTACATTAAAACAACATCTGTCAAGAAAAAATGTTTCAGCAATCACAATACAAGGGCTAGGCCTGCCCTGTACTCCTATACAGTATTCACCACAGCTAATAAAACATGTATATGTTAATACAGACTGTTCAGCACACCTGCTTGTCTAATGTAGTGTGGGTAGCATGTATAGGGAACCGCCCTGAGTCAACATCTCCTCTCTATGATGACTGTCAAAGATGAGAGTGAGATGGGGAGCATCACAAAAGCCATAGAACAAAAGTAAAAGATGAGGCATAAAAGAAAAGAAAAGAAAACTGCTGTTGTGAATCTATTGGTTAGAGAGAACACAAACAGACACAGACACAGAAAGGAAGGACCACACATCGTAGCTCTCCAGCCACCTGTAAGCTCAGCTTCATCTTGTCAGAGGTCTGAAGCTCTGGTCTCACTGGGAGGTGCTCCAGGAGGTGAAGGATTAGCTCAAGCTGCCCAGGCCAAACACTCTGGGAGCTCCACCAAGAGACCAGCTCCAGGCCCTGAGCCCTCCAGTTAATCCAACCCCATCTGCACCCAATCCGTCTCGGCCTGGCCCACAGCCCTAAGCCCTTCATAAGAGGCTTGGAGAAGTCAGACAACCTGTCAGGCTGAGGACTTAATTAACCATGCAAAGTCAACCTGGCTAATTGAAAAGAAAAGATTTTCTCAAGTGCAACCGTAAAAGTGGACATGCTCAACAAATCCTATTGCCTGTTTTTTTATCTCCTGTTGCTTTAAGCTGTTGTAAACTCTCAGGATCTGCTGGCTGGTCCAGACATATGTTTTTGTTTTTTTGTACTTTGCTAAAAACATACCTTTTATATTAGTTCAAAACAAGCTGAGGGCGAAATTTCTTCTAAAAGGTCCGGGGTACTCAGTAATCTTAGATATAAATAAAAAAATGCATTATAGAATTTGTTACAGTTAAACCCCCAGGCCATTACGTTCATGCCGAATACAAAGTGTTCATTATCCTTTATAAATACATAGAATACCTACTGTGTAATAAATCATTCAGCAGGCTAAATTAAATTCTAGATTAAATGACTCGCTCACATATACATAGCCCAATAAAAAGCCTTTCTTCCCCACTGACAGTTAACAAAAACCAGCGAAGGGCACATGTTCAACTGTGCATGAACTTGTTTGTTTGTGCAGGGTGAGCCCGTGTCAAAAATTCAGCTAGGACGGAAGAGTTTTAGGAAGGCACTGCTTACTGGATAACTTTGCTGAGGTAAAGCAGAGTCTGTCTTGACCTTGCTTGCCCCCTTTCCTCTCCATTAACATGGAGTGTTTAAGCCTGCTATCTCCTTTCCACCATAATGTGTTTAGAAATGTCACATGCATCCCCCAATGCTCAATCAGCATAATGTGTTTGACTGAGCTGACCCTCTCTCTCCTCAACGTAATGTATGTAGATCTGTCATATAGTCCAGCACCACTCAATCACTGTAATGTGTTCAAGTATGCCAATATCGTCCCGCATAAATGCAGTGAAATCTAATAACATTGACCGTTCCTTTAACAGACAGTGTCAAACATTACTAATCTACAGACACTGATGAGCAGATGCGCAGTCACTCTTAAGGTTGAACTTGAACGTTCTCTGAGATTGAGAGTAATATGTAACCTGTCCCTGTGACCCCACGGTTGAATAACCGCAAGGCTGCACCAAGACTTCTCAGGTGGATCATTAAATTTTCCACTTCTTTACCTTTCTCATTTTCTTCTCTCTGGCTACTTGTCCTTCTAATATCCCTGACCCCATCCACTGAAAAAGTAATATTGGAGTGAAATTTGTTCAAGAAAAGCATAGTAACAATTTACATGCATAATGTTTTAGTAAACCAAACTTGGCTTATTTTAAGTGAGGTTTACAGGGCATCAAGGATTATACTTATATATCCTTAATAACTTTAACAAGAGTTGTCTTTTTCTTTTTTAAAATCCATTTTATTTCTTTGTTTTGAGAACATGATACTATTAAGCAAACTTTCTACTTTAAGCAAAAAAGCACAAATAAAGTACAAACATTTCAAAGAAAAAAGCAATTAGACAAGTTTCATTGCTAAATGTGGCCCCGAACCGTCAACATTCACAAAAAGAGGTTCTGACACTGGAAATATAATGCATGGTGGTGAATTTATTCCAGGTTAGTAACTACATCATGATTTGAATATCTCAAGAACTTTCAGATGGATGATCCAGTTTTCCATTTGTTTACCTCTCTCATTCCCTTCTCTCTGGCTAATTGTTCTTATAATACACCTGATCCCAACTAACTCATTACTTTGGTCAAAATATAATATAAAAATTTGGTCATTTTTGTTGCTAAATGTGTCCAAGAACCACCAGCTTGCACAGATTAAAGCCTCGTTACTTAATACAATATGTAATGCCATGAATGTTTGATATACAGTATTTTGTTTTGAGTCTAATTGTGTAACATTCTATAAAAGATGGATTTCCTGATTTCTTGGGTACATAAAAAGCTTGGACAACAAACGTGACAACAACCATATAATTCTGAAACTTGTTTACCGAAGACATAAACTTGCCCCTCAGTACTAATTCTCTGTTCTTGAACTTCACGCACCTTGGCCAACCCTGTTTTTTCTCACCTCGACTAGAAAACACACACTCACTCTCACACTCGTTCACCCCATCCTCCCTTCAGTGTGCCTGTTTTTGTGGCTGAGATAGAAACACAATGATCCATAGCAGAGATGGCCATGTTCCAGCGTGCTGCAACTAATGGCGTGTAGCTGTTAACCTCCAGAGGTCCAAGCTCATAGCAGTGATGGAGATCACCCACAAAGAAGTGGCTCATAATTATTATAGGCACTAAATTCTCAGATTAGGATAAACCCGAGTGTGAAATCTAACTCTATTTTCCAGCAATAACTCCACATAATTATATACCACAGAAGCATTAGAAAGAGACAGTCTTGAGGACTTTCTATTGTGAGACATGAATTTTACGCTCCACAGACCAAACATGGAGTCGTGCATGAATGCTGATTTTATCTCAGTTGAGTGCATTCTGCAACACTTCATATCCACTTGAAGGCTAATGTGGAATCCAGGCTTCTCAATGCACCAAAACGTCCCTTGGCACCAATTGCACCATTAGCAAGTAATGGGGCTCTGTTTTCTATCATCCAGAATGCTTATAGAATCAGGAGAATAACTTGACCCTTTAAACAATGACCCTTTTCGCTCAATTTGACCTTTTTAAGCAACACATTGGACACATGGTTTGCAGGACTTGGATATCAAGTTAGTGTGACTGAGTAAGTGCAAGTGTGAATATTAGCATCAAGTGAGTGTGTATGTATGTGTATGTGTGTGAGGTAGCTTCCAAAGGAGACCCATGTGGTTTTCCCGTGACTGTGGAGGGCCTGACATTAATAAAGCCCAAATCAGCTCATATAAACACTTCATTGTTCTTTGATGTGGTGTTGCAGCCTTGCAGACGGTGAGCCATACATCAACCTGAGCCACACACGGGGCCACGGCTCCAGTCTTGCAGTCTACCCCCCACAAGCTAGACAGAATGTTGTACTATTCTCTAGAAAACGCCATTTCAGAAGCTTATGCCACAGGTTAACATTAAGAAGCTGCATTTAAATGAGGGTCTATCGTATGAAAGGTAAAATTACTTCTACTTCTAGAACATAGGTCATTCAGTCAATAAAGTGTAAACTGGTTACAAAAAACAAAAGCATTTATCAATCTGTTAGTTAAATGTGTGTTAAATTGTCTGTAGTACAAATCAAACCAAAAATTCTTGCTAGATTTGGAAACATTTTGCCGATGTTGATGTTACCTACATGTGTTTGTTAATAAAAGCAAATCATTTACTAGCACACATACAATTCATTAAAACCCACAAAATTTATAACATAAATTTCAATGTTCACAGAGTACATTAATAGCTGTTCAATGGAGTCCAATCTTCCAATAATGCAGCTCAGCCAATGCATCACGACGGGTTTACAATGGTGAGTTTCCTTAAATGGAAATTTACACAGACTCAGCAGATCTCACAGGATGTGGAAGTTTTTCTGAACTAACTGGATTTTCATGAATACGAACATTCTTGTGGAACAGCTCCTGTAAACAATTTACAAACTTTATGAGCATCCAGTTTTCATAATTGAGCCCTATTTTTGTGGTTGGTAAAGAAAGTAAAAGTGATACTTTTAGTGTTATCAAGAAAGCTAATGTTTAAATACAACAAAGCCACAAGGTTTGATTCCAAGGATTTTCCAAAAGAGACCAAGACCAGCTCTGGGTGGTGAAGTTTGGCACAAAGTGCTCTTTGATAGTTAGTTTCACATTTACTTATGTTGAACGATCTGATGGTTATCACACTCTTACACAGTGGACCTAGAGTTTATCCCAGTCTATCTTTGAATTAGATTCCATTGCACCATGCACACACATAGGGGCAAGGTATAATATCCAATCCACCTACCAGCATGTTTTGGGAAGGGGAAGGAAGCTGGGATACTTGGGGGAAGCCCCCAGAAACACATTTATAAACACAGGATTTAAATACAAGTTTAAATTAAAATAAATTTTTCTTCACGCCCCTTAAATAACACAGCCATAATCTGGCCATGATGATAATGTCAGCCTTATAAATTGTTTTATTTTTTATTGTGATTCAATCTTTAGTCTATTTATTTTCTATTTTTGCTATTTTCTATTTTTATGACACACATGGTTGTATATCTGTCAAAATTTTTATTTTAGTGATTATGATGGATCTTCTCTATCATAAAAACAGATTATCAGGCCACTACTCTTCTCTGTGTCTTTCCAGCCACAGTCAGACTAAAGGGAAAAGTCATAATGGAAGGAAAGTATAAAAGGAAAAAAATCTCTCTCCCTCATCTCTGTAAGATAACAAGCTTTTATCATTGTCATATAGAGACCTGTTGCTACATTTACTCACTGCTTTATGTATATGCATATTTATCTGTTATACAGAGACTCTTTAACTCAGTGTTTTGAAAATCTGAGGATACAGTGCAATAAAAAAAACTGCAAAATCTAATAGGCAATACATTACATATTTTATAGTGTGTATTTTATTGTAGTTTATAGTGTTTATTTTTGTGTACAGAATTACATCACTCTTTTTATTATTATTATTTTATTTTTACTTTATTTTATTATTACTATTTGTTTAGTCATTTTATCTCTCGTTTTTCTTATTGCTGATAATTTGCACAAACATTCCTATGCACCCATGTACAATTTGTACATGTACAAATGGCAAATAAATCTCTTTATCTTTTAGGATATTTCAGATGTGAATTGGCAGTAACCAAAATGAACAGCCTACAGCTAAAATGTTCAATTAAACACAAATGAAATTATGCACTAATCAGTATGTAAATTGATTGTTTGATTTACATGTTATGTGACAGTACTTATACTAGCTTTGCTGTCACATTAGCAAAATAGTAAATGTACCAGTGATGAAAAGAACCAACAATTTTCTGCTACTTCTTTCCAAGCTTTATTTTTCTTCATGGATCTATACACATTTAATAAGAGGTTTTAACAGGATATGACAGGATAAGATGAAACCACAGTCAAATTCTTTGTGCGTTGAACAGTAAATGGGAACTAATTGCAGGTAAATGCTCATGGGTGAAAAAATGCCTAAAGAACATCCTCTCTTGTTTCAGTGTAATTAGCTCATCATGCGCATTCTGCTTCAGTGAGTGATGCAGGTAACCCTGTTGAAATCATCCTCACTCAAAAGTCCTACAGCAGCATTTGAACAAGGGTCACTGATTCACCTCAAAGACCCCAAATGAACACGGCAAAAAAAAAAAAAAGGGGTCAAAATGTCATGTTTGCTGTGCCTGGGGCTTATCACAACACGCCAAGCCAATAGCGTAGACACAGGGAGCTGAAAGATCTCACGTTTGGACAAGCTGCTTCTTATCAACATGTGAGAGAGAATAAGAGAGAGGGTGGGTAGAGAAATAACAGCAGGTTGAAAGAAAGGTAATGTCACAGACAGACAGAGAGAAACAAGAAGAAGTTGCTTGCTGGAGATGGATCCGAGACACCGGGCGAGATGCAAGGAACGAGACGTGGACAAACAGGGTCAACAATGGAAGAGAGACAGAAGGAGGCTAAATGTGAAAGAGCTTGTTCTTATCAGTGTGTGCGGAAGGAGAGAGGACAATAAGGTGCTGACAGAATGTCCTGATTGGTGTCTTCTATCAATCACTGAGGGCCATCAGTCAGACTGTTGACGGAATAACAGGTTACAGACTCATCCACACCCAGGCCTTCAGGCTGCCCAAGAAGCCCCCAGTACACACAGGACCTTTCTATTACTGCTGTGAGACTTAGTCAGTTCTCATGAGATGATCTCAATAAAATTGTGGCTGAATTCTATAACAGACTACCAGATAGCATGTTCTCCATGTCAGAATTTCCGATGAAAATCCCCGTAGAGAGGTGCGATTACAGAAAATGACTATGCTCTGCTTAAGTCATCAGTCATGTGATCTGAGCTTGAGAAGAAAAGGGGTTCATAAACAAAACGTTATTCACCGTAAAAACAACAATAAGGATATTTTTCTGTCTCTGAGCATGTTTCCTTTAACGTTTTGGCTATTGCCACTAAGATATCGGTAGCCGTCCTGCAAGTTTAGCATAATTCTATGCAGTTGGTTGCGGTTAGACAAGTGCACTATTCACACTTTGAGATTTTAACTGAAAGATTTCTTGCACTGCCAGAAGTATGTCATCAACAATTTAGCACAATGACACTAAACCAGTCATCGCTAAGCATGTCACATTAGACGTTTTAAGACCTTTGATCTCAGCTCATGAACAAAGAAGTCTTTTAAGGTGTGAGATTTGTGTCTGTGACAGAATAATTGGGCTGAAAATAATACTGTCTGTCTTTTTCATGAAACTCCTCAAACAGCATTTTAGTAACAGGAAATAATTTGATTATTATATATTTCAATAATATGATGTAATATATCACATGGTGCAAACTTTCCCGAACTGAAATATGTTCCTTTTTTGTATTTAAATATCTTGGTAGCCCCAAAAGTCAAAAAGGAGAAAGGATTCATAGGTAGATTTCATTTTGTAGAGCAGGAGCATCACAGATATTTTTGGCTTCTGGTTTCAGATTACAAACTGAATATAGTAGTCTTATGGCTATTTTGCTATGGCACTTACTCTTGACCAAAAAAATATAAATAGTAAAAAAAAATAAAATAAAATGAAAACAAACAAACAAACAAACAAATAAATAAATAAGAAGAACAATACTAGAAATATAGTATAATAATAATAATAATAATAATAATAATAATAATAATAATAATAATAATACCAAAAGTCTTGTTTAGGTTTTGTAAAAAACTGCTTTTTGAAAGATACATAAAATAATCTTTACTATCTATCAAACATACACAGGTTTATCAAATAGCAAAAGTAATAAGTGAAAGCACATACTTTGCTGTTTCTGTTTAAATAAAATTGTGTTGTCTTAAAAGGAAAGATCATCACTGAGGAGAAAAGCTGTCGATTTGGATGCTTCAGTTTTGGAGAGTGTCTTTTCCTGAACAAATATGCTTCCCTGTTCGAAGACCTGTTTCCGAGACACACAGCAGGCATTAGGATCATAATTCAGCCTTAAGGGCTTACTACTGCAAAGGTCCAGGTTAACAAATTTGCATCAACAGCCATGCTGCAGAAAATAGGTTTAATGGTAAATATATTTCACTGAGGCTCATAGAAGGGAGTCAAAATATGAAACCAGAACCAGAATTGGTGTAAAAGTAAAATGGCATAATGTGTTGGAAGAGGGGGAGAGTTTTAAGAACCTTTTATGACTCATTGAAGGGGGATTAGTGGTTAGCATGTTCACCTCGCACCTCTGTACTACATGCATGGATGTTATTGCCACTCTTTGTGGGTTTCCTCCGGGAACTCCGGGTTACTTTTCCCAGTTCAAAGACCTGTGTTTGATGATAATTGGCATCTCTAAAGTGTTAGCTCTGTGTATGTGTGTGTGTGTGTGTGTGTGCGCGTGTGTGTGCACCATCCAGGGTGTTCCCTGGCTTCGACCTCGAGTCCCCTGGGTTAGGCTGCAGGTTCAAAAAATGGCTGCATGGGATGGATGGATATGACTCATTGACAAAACATTACAAAGCCAGTGAAATGAAAATGCTTGGACGATGTTATGAGGTGGAAAATGGAATATATTGTGAGACTTATTTCAGCACAATATTGAGGCAAACAAGTAAAAATAGCTAAATCCTGTTCTACTGAATACAGTATTTTGCTTCTTCTATCCACTATAATTCCTTTCATCTTTGTTTTTGTATTTGGAATGCTTTTAATTTGTTACACACAGCCTTGTGCAACAGCATTAATGTGAAGAGACAAGTGCATACATCAAAATTTCATTCCAATCTGAAACGTGGTGGTGGAAGCATATTGTTATGGGAACGCTGTGCTACTTGAGGGTCTGGAAAGCTTACAGCCATCAAGGGAGAAATTATTTTAGAGTCGTACTGAAATTCTGTAGCTGTATATCATGATCTATGTCTGCCTTAAAAGAGGTTTTGGTCATGCAACATGTCAGTGTTCCAATATGCAGAAATAAATCAACAATAAAGTGAAGATGGAAGAAATTTTATGTTTCAGAGGCCAAGCTTTGACCTCATTCCGACTCAAATGTTGTCACATGATGTAAAGCAGGCTGTTCAAGCGAATCATCCTGAAGACTTACATATGAACCGACTATGTTTTGTGTAGAGTATATAATATGCTGAAAATAATGGTTACAGAAAGAATTACAGAAAGCAGTTGTCTTGGTTATTGAGTTATTAGATATTTATGCTTATTATTTTTTACATCAGCATCATTAAGAACGTATTTATAAAAGGTTTCTCTGGGTAGTTTCTGAAGGAACCCCCAGTTATAGAGAAACACTCATTTTTGTTCCCTCAGAGAGACAAAGGGATGTCTGTATATGATATACTGTATAGCTATCAGTATCTATCTATCTATCTATCTATCTATCTATCTATCTATCTATCTATCTATCTACTGTATAGCTATCTATCTATTATCATGGCTTGACCACTTGATTTCTGGCTGCATATTTTTGCTGACAGATGTTCTGCAGCTGGTCTTCTGTAACAGAGTATTACTGCTGCGTGTCCATCAGTGGCTATCGATAGGTTTTTGTGCAGACCCGACATTGACGTGAGCTCCAAGTTCTGCTGAAGTTGACCCATCAATGGTATCGATGTCCATTTGTTCCAGTTTAGATTGAGTTAAATGGAAACTGCACATGCAGCAGATTAGCCACAAAGCAATGCAG
Source organism: Hemibagrus wyckioides (assembly GCF_019097595.1). Lineage (NCBI taxonomy): Eukaryota > Metazoa > Chordata > Actinopteri > Siluriformes > Bagridae > Hemibagrus > Hemibagrus wyckioides. Next base: position 14,557,419 of record NC_080728.1, on the reverse strand, counting down.
TGACTGGTGTGGACATTAATCTCTGGGTTTCTGCTGAAACGTACTGCCTAAAGTGATTAATTATCTGATCAACTATCTAACACTCAGGAGTGGTATAAGTCTTTCAAAGCCAAAAGATTAACAAATGGGGCTGGGGCTGAATCTTCCTAGCCTAGACTGCAGATTTGTAGATACTTGATACAGTAACAAAAGAGAACAAGGTGGGTTATTTACTCCATAATTCCAACTAAAAAGAGTAGAGAATAAATAATAATAGAGATAAATAATAAATAAAACGCTCAAGGTAGATAACCAACCAAACAAAAAAATGTACATTGTTCGAGTCTAATAGTGTCACTGGTGATAGTTTTAGCCTTCCATCTAATTTCATGACCATCTATTACTGAGAGATAAAAGTTTTCACCATGCATTTTTTTCCTAATTGTTTTGCATTTTAGTTCATATGTATATATTTTTTGTGTGTATAGTAGATGTATACACACACAGCTCTCAGTAGGTCTTGGGGGTGCAGCTAACAACAGACAGGACCAATTTTCTGCTAATTGGAGCTCCGGAAATTGCACCTCATTTCATTTTACTGCAAAGATCAGATGTGGAGATATGTGATCCACTATGACTCCCACCAAGCCCCTGGGCTGCAGGTGTGAGGGTGCGAGAAAAGAGAGAGAGAGAGAGAGAGAGAGAGAGAACACGACACTAACCATTTTTTTTCAGCCACAGGTGCAGAAGGTCAGGCCTCTGGACATTAATATGGCTTAAATACAACACGAACTCTTCCAGAGGCCAGGCACACAGGGGAAGAAAACACAAGCCAACTGCTCCCATTTTGGTTTTTCATCACCAGACACTAAAACCACCATGCTAATTCAATTGATGGACATATTTTTCTTTGAACCCCACAAGGGTAACGGTCAGCCAATTTCTAACAACTGTCACAATATTTTTAGAAAATCACAAGACACCTCTAAATATTCAAACTCGCTGTATTTATCTACTTGTCACCAAGCACAGTTCATCACTGCTAATGTGGAATTATGTCACCAGCATGTGACTCATGTGGACTGGGATAATGATGAAAACATTAGCTTCAACACCGCAGTAATAACATTTCTAATGGGATTATTCTATTAGACATGACCCGAGAAGTCTACCGGGAAAAGTGCTACTTCCTGATTCTTAGATAAAGGCAAAAGTGTTGAGGTATAAAAAAAATAAAGTAAATATCCTTTTGTTTATTAAAAAGATTTCAAAAATCAACACTAAATGCATTTTAAATTGCATTATAAGGGCCAAATGAAGCCAACAAAATGCAAATTGCATTTAAAAAAATAAAATAAAAATACAACTTATACTGATTACATTTTAGATAAAATAACTAAAAAATAGTGAATATTCATGCAAATATTTTGTGCTAATTTTATTTTGGAGATAAAGTGAACGATGCCTGTGCCATTACTTGTGCATTCTTTTACACAACTATAAATAAAAATGATATTTTACACAATGCAATATTTAATTGGAATTTTGTAAGAGGATTTAATCATTTTGGTAGATTTAAAATTGATTTTGGTCTCTTTTATTCTTCTGTTTTTGCCTTATTCAGTAGACAAACTGAGTAAGTTTTATTTTTTTTCCATTTCATATATATATTATAAACATGCTGTAATAAAATTACAGATTCCTAAATAAAGAATTCAAGTGACAAAATACCCAGTGATTTTTCCAGTGATCTGTTGCACTGTATGTGTGAGGTTTATAAACTGGAGGTCAGGGATCCTCTGGAGGCCCCAAAGCCATTGATTCACTCATTTACGTTTATTATATCTTGTTCATAGTCACGGTGGATCTGGAGCCTATCCCTGGAGTAATCAGCCTGAAGCAGGAATACATCCTGAATGAGATGCCATGCTATTGCAAGTCAAGATACCAGGTTTTGAGAAATAAAACTAAAATTATGTTGTGATTAAGAGTTTCACATTCATAGACAAATCAAAGTTTTGCAGTTGTGCTGACAGCGAAAGTTATTATTCTAGTATCCTCACTAGAAAGCACTTAAAATCTCCAGCTTTACTTGAATTTTTTTTTTTATTCTTATTCATTCTTTTTTGTTTCCATAGCTCAGATTTTTTCATTGCACTGCTCCCTCATTCTTGCTCTCCTGAACTGTTTGTGTCTCTGCCTTCTTTCATTATTGTTGTTTCAGGACTTGCAGAGCTCACCGTCTAGGTGAAGAGATGTCAGGAATGTTTATTTGGGATGCATGAGGTTGGCCACATCTTTGACAGTTTATATTCTTATGGAGAGAGCAACAGTCCTTCCTGACGGTTTTGGTTCTACATGTTTGCTTCCATTTTAATGGTGGTGAATGGGACGTTTGAGTGTCTCAGTGAGCTATTTCCCCAGGGTCAGAGCCAAGCCCTATGTGGCAAGAATCCACCATGCTGAGTTTATTTACTGTGGGATTAGGGCAAAAAACGAGACCACCAAACCTAATGAGAGAGAATGAGAAGGAAATGGAGTTGAAATTTTGCTCTCCCAGCCACACACATGAACATATAGTCTATACAATCATGCTTAAAAGGTACACACCCAGACTGAGGAGCATGCTTAACTGACCTTCTCTGACATTCACACTTGCTCATGCATTCCCAAATGGCTTATTTCTGATGCAGGATCAATCCAGTCATGGTTTAACACTGAATCTCTCTCTGATCGATACCCAGACAGATCCAAACACACACGATTATTGGCCACTCAAACACATGCTTTATCCCTCACTCATCAGCAATGATCAATGAACGCTTTCCTCATGTGTGCATCAAAATGCTCATCTGAGACAAGCTTGCCAACGTTGCTGTTAGCCAGGGTGTAAAGGCATGCAGGGGCTTTGTATCACTGACAGGGTGGAGTTATTGAGTCTTTGACCTTTCCTTTATGAAATGCCAGCAGCACGGTTCAGAGCTTAAATAAATCCCTTTTTCCTGTCAAACCACCAGGGTCTGGTAACACAACCTCTCTTTATCGATCCCTGGAGTCGCACACCACGATGCAGAGACTCCATCAAATACTTTAAAACACATTCTCTTTTACTGCAGGTTCTCCTCATCCCTCATTCCTGTAAGCACAAGCTCAACTATTTGTTATACTTGTAAAACTGATCTAATTGCTAAAACTTCTGTTTTTATAGACAGAAAGTTTCTCAATTTTATCCCAAGTTAGTTATGATGCAGTAAAACACCAAATCCAAACAACTGGCTCAAAAGATAAATGGACTAGCTTTTATAGCATGTATGGTCCAGTGTTTCATTAGTTCCCCCACTTAAGTTTCTATATGTAATCTGTTCCTACTTACAGATTTCCACACAAAAATTAATGACCTTATTAAATGTTTATAAAGCCATTAAGCCTGGAAGGAAGTAGCAGATTGTAGAAGTAGAAAATTGTTGGTGCTTCTGGTAAATGTTCTGAGTTATTGCAAGGAAAAAAAAATTCATGACTGTCATGTGTGTTAACTCGATGATATTCTTAGACCCTGACCATTGTAATACACATGAGGATATATTTTTAATAGAAGACAAGAAAAGCGAATCACTCTGTAGCTCCCTCTGGTTAAGGCTGTTTGCTAAACGCTGCGAATGTTTCTTGTGCTAACATGCCACTGAAGATAAAACTAAACCTAGCATGCAATGCGTAAATCCAACAGGTTGGCTTTAAAAGCTGTATAGAGCTACTACTATTTCATATTGGGGCTAAATAGACAGAAAATGGCCACAGGTGAAAACATGCCCACAAACTGTTGCTTTGTGCCTACAAGAGACACAATTGACGTGAGCGATTTGTCATTTTCCATGTTAGATATTACAAGATATTGCTTTCCACTTCGATGTATTTGTTTCACTCCACTGATTTCTCAAAAGTCTATTAGGAAGAAAGCAAGTCATGTGAGTTCAGTGTCACATAAAAAAAAAAAAATACTCAACAACTGCTTTCAGCTAATTAGGAAATGCTTCACTGGCTCTCAACACATCTGTGGCCTCTAAGTTGCCCTCAAAACTCTCCCTGTTCTGTTTTTGTTTTGTTTCGCCCTGCCTCCCATCTCCGTAAGAGCTATGGGTCATTCAGTAAGAGTATTTTCCATCTGACACCTCTCTCCCCCTGTCTCTCTAACTATTTTCTCCCTCTCTCTCTTTTGCCCCTCTATCTCTATTTGCCTTTCTGTTTCTCTTTCCCTCCCTTTGAGTGCGTGTTATTAAAGCAGATGTCCGTGACAGTAAAAGTGGTCTGTTGCGAATGATATAGCCATCCATCAAAGAGAGTGGTATGTGTCTCCTGAGGCTTTCTTCTCCTCTTCTGCCCTTAATGAAGTACACCAATCACTCAAAGATCTGTTCTCCCACTGTGTGTGTGTGGGCTGAACCCTTATAAAACACCGCTCAGAAACCCATTCGCTTAAATGCCTAATTATACTCAGGGACTAATAAGGTTTAATGCTTTTGAAACACATTCGCCATGGATAGAACTTAATGATAAATGTATGAACTGAATATAATAAAGTGGTATAAGTCATGTTTAGTAAAAAGTGGATCGTTATTTGAATTTATAAATATATATTAAATCCTATACTATTTTATTTAAGGTGCTTAAAAATGATAGGCACCATATTTTGAAGGAAAAAAAAAGATTATAGCCTATGCAATAAACATTACATTAAAATTGAATAATTCAGAATTTCCAGTTGAACCATAGGAGAAATTATTTATCCAAATTTGAACTGTATTGTGAATAGCAATATTTTAAAATAAATGCACATAGTCATTTTTCAAGGAAAAAATACACATTCTAAAAGGATCTTTATTTCAGTCATGTTCTGTTTCCCTGGGGTATAAATATAAGGATGCACACATGTAAAAACCTTTTTCATCCATTACTGTGTGTAAAACCCATCTATATTAAAAAACACAAGAGATAAAAAAAAGCACCAGGGTAATAACCAAAAACTTTCACATATCTGATACAAACTGAAAAATTTCCAGGAATTGGACCCATGATCATGTGCCCCTAACCCCCACCCCCCAAACCCATGAAATATGTACTTCAGCCATTTCCTCTGGGCAATAAGCTCAACAGTTAAGATAGCTGGAGTTGAACTGGTTATGATAATGTAATAAATCTCCCTTCAAACCTTCTGTGATGAATGTAGTTGCTGTTTTTTTTCTCCTTTACTGGCTTCTATTGTTGTCTTCTTTGCACTTTCTTTGTATTTAGTCTTTTGCTGACATCACACACAATGGCTGCCATGCATGCATTTGTCAGTCAGATGCTTTACTCTACTTCCCCCACTGTTTATGCTGGTATTGCACAATGCCCATGCACTCAGGTTATTTTTTTCAGATGTACACAATTGGCCCATTAAAATAATGTAATATATACGTGTTGCAGTCTCTTGTATGTTTGTATAAGGTATAAATCAATTTGGTCATTACTAATTAGCTAAATGTTCTTTTTTTATACTATTAATCTTACTGTATGTAAATGTCTGTAACTCTACTGTGTGGAAATGAATCGGTGTATCCACCGTACACACAAGTCAGAGCAATGCAGCAATGCAGTAGCAGACAGATGGTCAATGCAGCACTGAAACCTTCTTTCCCAACAGCAGTATCATGCAGCAGCTTGTACACCCTTAAAATATTAATGCAATTAATGCAATAATTATGATAAGTGAAAAGAAAGAAAAGGGGAAAAAAGGTACACCTTGATCACAGGTTCAGAGAAATCTACAGTGGCTCAGTCTGTCTAAAGAATAAGGAGATTGTGAAGAAGTGTGTGAAGTAGTGCAGAAACAAGCTACCTAGATATTTTGTTATAGAGGTAACAAAATTTTATAACAAGGGCAAGAGAGAGACAGCAGGACACAGAGATGGGGAAAGTTTGAGTAATGTGGCTTTAGCTCAGTGGAACTTATGTATGAGTTTTATTTAAATAAACCATTTATTCAGCTGTCTCTGCTACAAGAACAGAGAGGCAAAAGACAGAGCACAGAGGCACAGATCCAGGACACACACACACACACACACACACCTGAACCCTCACAAACTCTAAAATAACTTTACCAGGAGAGAAAGATTAATAAGCACTCTTGCTGTCAGAATGGCCCAAAATGACCTTTACTGTTCAAACACTACCTGAATGTTCATATTTTCTTAACATCCACATATGCACAGGAAAGAAACTCTTACATTTAGCAGCCCATGTTTTCCTTTCAGTCGACTTAAACAGTGACTCTCGATTCTTTTCTTCCCAATGTTGCAGATTTTAAAATGATGTGTTTCCAAACTATATAAACAGTGGATATGTCATTACAATCACTCTTTTTCTGTCACTGGATCCCAAATAGAGGTTTTGTAAAAGTGCACTACTGTGTTTACAGAACAATTTTCATACACTATGTAGTAAGCATTTCTACTGAAATTTCTATGGTCCACATGTTTAACAGAACTTTCAAGGGAAATGTGCATACATGACATTTAGAGGTTCCAAGTTTAAATGACACAAAGCCCAAACATAAGCAGTCAAGGGATGTATATATATGGATAAGCCACCACAAAAATAGTCCTCACATTAGGGCAAACCTTCGACCTCTAACCTCAGAACTTGCTTACTAATTACTCAACACCTCTCCTGGTTTTGGAATGTTCCTTCTTCTGGAAGAGATCTGCAAGTAGGGTTATGCTGAAGTTACACATCTTTAAGTTGGGGTGTGTGTGTGCTGGGTGGGTTGGGGAGTTAGAAATATTACCCTTATGTAATGAAGAGGTGAGGAAAAATGGGGGTCAGTGGCCTTTGGCTTAAGGGCTAAACAGAAGCTCAGGGCGTATTGACTGTAAACACAGAGAGGAGTGATCTCACTGATGGAGAGAGCTTGTGTCCTGCTGCAGAAAGCAGGCCCTCAGGAGTTCCAGAAACATACACATACACTCGCACACACACACTCCATGTTTCACTTCAGCCAAAGGACTGTCAAAGTGAAATAAACGCCTCACACCCTTCTGCATTTATTGGCCTTTCAAGGACATCATGTCAACCAATCATAAACATCACTTAGTCCTCCATGGCCCAATGAGCTCCTCCGACACATACACCCTCACCCAAAGGCCAATGCAGCCATCCATCTCTTTCTTTCTGCATTTCCCTCAGGCCCTTAAAAGTAAAGACATAAACTTCAGGCCTCCTTGATAGAATTCTCAGTGATTGATGGTAATTGCCCATACCTCAAAATGGCAGATTTGAGAGCTGTGTAAACCTGCCATTTCTCATCTCTCTAAGATATGTAGCCTCGAGCGGGGCATGTCACCCCCATCCAACCACCGGCAAGTCATGTCACACACACAACTCACGATTAATGTCCGTCCAGATGACTGAGTGTTTCTGTTAGTGCCATATTGTACTCGAATTATAGCTCAGTATAGTACCAGCTTAGAAACGATCATTGTGTAGTGTGGGAAGGTAGAAACTAAGAGTTGGTTTGAAATCTAAACCAGATGTGTATGTAGAAACAGAGCGAAGTCAGCCAGCTCCTGGATGGTGATGTTTTTTTGTTTTTTGTTTTTAAACAGGTCTGTGCGGTACAATTAAGAAATGAGTAAAATGTGGGTAGCATAGGAGACGGCAACACATTCTGGGGCTGCAGGAGGTTTTCTTGTGTACGCGTTATGTGTGTGTAGTCAAGAAGAAGTAACCAGAAACAAAACAACAGTTGAGAAAGAGGAGGAGATAAGGAACTGTGAGAAACAGAGGAAATGTTTTCCATTAAACACCATGGCATGGCTTGGTAACTAATCCAAACTCAGGATTGCTCATGTTCTGTAAGAGTTTCCAGTGATTTAAGGGGGCATGAAGCCTTTATTATCGCCACACATACATTACAGCACAGTGGAATCCTTTTCTTCGCATATCCCATCTGAGGAAGTACAGCACCCCTGGAGCAGAGAGGGTTAAGAGCCTTGCTCAATGGCCCAACAGTGGAGCTTGGAGGTGCTGGGGTTTAAACCCCGATCAACAACCCAGAGCCTTAACCACTTGAGACACCACTGCCCCATATAATGCAGTAATTCTACATGAACAGTGACTGCATCAATAAAATATGATTTAAAATTGACAGAATAAATTGATTTGGCAGACGTACTTTAAACACTAAAGTGACTAAAGTACTGCAACCCCCCCCCACCTCAGGTTTGAGTACTATTGAGCACACAACACTGTAAGTTTGATCTGCTGACTAGGGTACCAATACTTTGATCTCGTTGGAAATGCAGCACAAAGTAGTCAAACATTTAGTGTGTATGAATTAGAAATGATGTCGATCTATGTATGGATGCACAAGCTATGGTGCCATTATTTTTTCTACCCACTGAAGTGAAGAAGAACATCATTTGGGATACAACCTAAGGAAGATTTTACTTAGATCATGATTATGAAATCTGAAATCAATTAACTACATAGTGACGCAAAAACACAACATTGTATTATATAATTTTGTTGCCTCTTATATCAACTAAAAATAGGGTTTGTTTTGGCTTGACATTTGAACCAGAAGGATATCCAAATTCAGCTTAAGCAATTAATGTAGGATCTGAGTCACTAGGTGGTGAAAACAGTGACAAAATGCTGCCTCATGATCATGCCAGATCAAGCCCTTAATCAGAAAAGGAAATTAAATTCACAGATATGGATAACTGGCGAGAGGTAGTGAAAGAGGAAGAAGAAGCAGGAAAGGGGGTGTTAGAGAAACATATATGAGAAATGTGTGGAGGTGACAGAAAGGTGAACACTGGAAAATGAGCTGAGGTCCAAGGGGAGGTCTAGAAAAGACGCTTTGCTCTGAAGGAGAATATTTATAACCTCGAGGCCGTGACACAACAGAACTCTTGGCGGAAACTGTCACAACGTGACATCCTGAGTTCATATCATACTAACAAGGGAGAGTCCAAAACATGAAGTGCCCTGCCTCTTTATGGGAACACATCCATCATCAGGCACATACCCCACACAAGGCATTTTCACCACAGAAAAAAAAATCATTCTTATCATTTTTGACCAATATATAATCCTTTTTTATAGCACAGATCTTTTCACTTTTGATTCAGAATGTTTTGGTTTACTTTCAGAGCCAATAACAGCAGAGCAGTATACAGTAGGAGGCAAATCACAGGTTTATATGAATGAGCTTCTCTAATACTGTAGAAATGTATCGCAACATAATCTACGTTTAAAAAATATTAATTTTAGATTAATAAATTGTTTATTTAATGAAGCTTTTATATGTAAATTTTTTTATAGAATCTCAACGCTTTGTAATGGAAAGTCTTCAGGATTTTGCTCTTTCAGGTTTCTTGGTCACAGAAAAAAAGAGAGGATGTGATGAAAAATGTTTATAACACATTTTATTTATCATATATAGCTGCTAAAATGTAATTGATAACAGGTTTAGAACTAATTTGTTTCATAGACAGTAAAGTAGTATAAACGGATGAAAGCACAATTCATTAATAAATAAAAAATTGTAATTATTTTTGTAATTGTAAAGTTTGATGCATGCTATTTTAGGACAATGATCTACCCTGGGGTGGTAACATTTACTCCACTTTGTATTGAGTCATATCACACCACACTATACTGTATTTTATTCCATATGCAGGGAAGGATGCCAGAGATCTGAACTAAAAATCAGACTATTGTTCTGCCAAAATATCATGCTGTATAGTCTGTTATTAAAAAAATATACTAATGGAGCAAATGTGATCCAGGTGGAACTGTGAGCGGCATCATTGGTAGTGTTAGGACTTGGTTGTTAACAGGAGGTGTGAATTCGTGTAGGGTTTACACCACTTTTAAGACCCCTCCATAAAGCACATATTTCACCTCCCCCACTGCATACAGTATCAGGTTTTATTGACAGGTGTCTACTCTGCTGATCGCTCCTGCATATGCTTTACAAACCCACAGGAGTTGCACAAATACATTGGCAGATGTTGAAGCAATAAGCCCTAATGCTGAGAACGTGAATCTGTGCCAGCTAGCTTCAGATATGATTTAAGCAAAATACAGGAGCACATTTTGGCAAAAATCTACAAATAGAAGTCCAGATTGTGACCTCTGCTTAGGGTTCATATTTAATTTCTTATTTACTAAAACTACATATAGTACTACACTCCATTTCAAACACACACGTGGATACACAAACACTATTTAACCCACTCTACAAACATCAGCAGTCAAAAGTTTGAACACAACAGAAATTTATATTACCTTGAAACTCAGTATTTTGCACAATACAGTGCCTTACTGCAAACTCTGACTGAAACATTTCCAGAACTTTAGCTGGGATAGGTCTTTAACAGTTCATTGAATCTTTATGATGCTGTGTTGATTAGGGATGTTGTTAGGTCCAGGAAAAGGGAAACTAATACCAAGATCACATGACACTAACTGCACACAGGTTGACTCCAGTCAACTAATTATGTGGCTTCTAATGGAAACGCTGGCTGAATCTGGACTAATTGCAGGGTTTCAGACGAAAAGAGGGAAATAGTTGTGCAGTGAGCTTTTCTATTTTGTATTTATACATAGTTTTGCATCCAAAAATATTCATTTGGGTTCATACTTGAAAGAGATCAACAATTTTGTGTAGATTCCCAACATATAACTCAAATTAAATCCATTTCAGTTTCAGGTTGAAACATTACAAATTGTCGAGAGTTCAGTGGGCGCTGGATGAATATGTATTACTTAAGCTACTTTACAGCATAATACACAGCATTATTTTATGGTGTTTCATCTCTTTACTGAAAAACAGAACAGTATATGTGGATTTATAGAATAAAAAGCTGACTTTATATACTTCAAAATGCATTTAGCTCAGCTTTATTAAATTCCACTGTGCAGTGCTTTAAACTTGGCAGCATGTCATTGTTTTTCCTCCAAATAATGCCATCTTCATTGCATTTGACTAAAAAACAGTGCAGTATTTGTGCTATAATGAAATATAGAAACTGTCCAATTACAGTACGATATCTAGTAATATATATACTCAATGGAAACTTTATCAGATTATCAGATACCATATATGTGCGGCTTTTAAGTTATTAGTTGCAGATTGTAGCACAGCTCCTACTACCTACAGATTCTTTTATACCAGATGAGGGAAAACTCTTATCTGAAATGAGCCAGTGTGGGTGCAGGGCTAAGTCAAAATATCGACTGATTAAACTGGTGGAATCAGGTGTGTCTCGTGCTGGATTGGAATAAGTGGACTGGACCATCACATTGACCAGACAGTGTGGTGACTCATTTCTCAGCACTGATGTGATGTATTGGCATGAGAGTTTGTGTAGTGCTGTGTGTTGTTGGGCTTTTTAATCACTTCAATGCACAAAGCAAGGAAATCTCCTCTGACCTCTCTCATCAACAAGAAGTTTCACTGTCATGTATGGAAATCCCTGAGAATAATACATAAACTAGGCACCAACAACCATGTCAAGTCATAGAGATCACAGTTTCCCCCCAATCTAATGTTTGACTTGAACATTAATTGAAGCTCTTGACCTGTTTCTGCATGATTTATTATTGCTTTAAGCTACTGACCCTTTTCTTGTAATGTCTGTAGCATCTTTACTTGCACTTTACACAATTACAGATATGTGTACTGCTCAGTGTCCACTATTGAATTGGATTATACTGTATGTCCTGCACTGTCTTTATATAACTCTGCATTTTTGAATCACCATGGTCTTTTCCATGGTGTTTGTTTTTTTTTTTACTTCAGCTATATATATTGAAATGACAATAAGGTGTTCCTTTACAGGTGTTCCTATTATAGTGGCAGAGTGTACATTTCCAGTTTTATACACATACCATTACACAAGCTAACACACAGAACACTACAGTGAAATACGACCCAGAAACGAAGCACACTCAGACCTTGTATAAATCATTGACTAAAGAGCACAGTCTCAGAATTACCCCTAAGACTCAGTCCTGCACTGACCACTCTGAAATTAATGACTACCTCAATGTATTGGCTACTGTAATGGATTGAGCATTTCAAGGCATCGGTAGCCATAAGGGCACATGCAGCCCCTAGATCCTACAGTAAGTAGTGGAAAATATCGACCTCCATTAAACAATGTTTGCTACAAGCCATTGGCTGAAAGATTGCTTTGTGACATATTACACCCTGGAGCAATAAATTGAACACTGAATGCTGAGCCAACAACTCGGTCTGTGAAGACTCAACCACTTTGCCTCTCCACATCATTTAGTCTGTGGGCACCAGCTCTAGTTGCTTTTATTCCCTTTCCCATGAGAGAGCTGTAATTCATTAGGTGTAAATCAAGGGGTTTGTTTATTATACAGAGAACTGTTTGATTGAAGCCACTAATGCAAGTGACTTCAAAGAATCAAATCAGAAGTCATCACCAGATTGTGTTTAAATGTGTGGCTCAAAACCAAGACGCTGATTTCAACGCATGCAACAATGACTTGCATACAAAGCTTGGAGACTTGAAAAGTCTACTAATCGAAAGACGTGTGAATGTATAGAATACAATGCTGTGTGATGCTTTAATCATGGCATGTCGTTGCTTTCCTTGTGGACTTTACTCAAAAGAATGCAGTGCCCTGGGATTTTCACACACAGCAGAATGATTTCTCTCTTTTGTTGATGAGAGAGGTCAGAGGAGAATGGTGAGAATGTTCTAAGCTGACAGAAGGCAAATAACCGTTCTTTACAAGAGAAAAGCCGAAAAAGCGTCTCAGAATGCACAGCATAGGTGACAAGAGTGGAGCTCGATGTGTTGTAGCCCATCTTCCTCAAGGTGAGACGTGTTGCATGTTGTAAGGAGTGGGAAATGAATGGGAAATCATTTGATTATCAGCAACCATCCACGTCTACAAGCTTTAAATACACAACAAATGAAAGGAAATGCAAGCAATCAGGAAAAAAAAAAAAACAGTTCTGAACAACTTTTCCAACCCCCCCAAAAAGGCAAATTTAATTTCCCCTCAGTGAACTGTTTTGATGATAGTTGCTGCTCTGCCGGGTAAGAGGAAATGAAACACAAATGTCCTTTAACCCTGATATTAGAAAAACAGTGGCTGTGTTCCACCGACATCGCTGTCATTGTGGCATCAGAGTTCTCTGGAGCTGGCGGAGTCCTTTCATAGTCCCTGGTGCGGAACGGTTCTCTGCAATGAGAATGTGACCTTCAGTATACAACACACTCTGTGCTCAGTGAGTGCACACTTTAAAAACCATGACCTGAGCCTCAGAAAGGGAGGTACTGCAGAACATGGCTGAGCTTTATTTATTTATTTTTTGGATTTTATGAAAAGGAGAACTCGTCCTTTGTTGAAAAGCAGGCAGGATCTTCAGTGAAATGGGTCAGGGCTTTTGTTGAAGTGGCAAAACCAATACATTTTACAACAAACAAATGTGCGCATGTGAATGTACCCATAATCTGTTCCCATAAGTGCAGTGCTGTCCTGAATATTTGGCACCCTTCATTAAAATGAGTAAAAATAAATATTTGCAAATAATTTTACTTAAATCTCTTTAAAGATCATTTTTTAATGTTGTAAAGCAGTGCATTTTTAACAGGAATTTCTGAAACACTGCACAATTAATGTTTGTCAGGCCTGTGCGGATTACAATAACAACACTAATGCTTGTGCTATAATGCCTAACAAATTTTGAGACACTTTTAGTATGATCACTGTTCACTCCTCCATGAAATGGATACACTTTATTTTCCCCTTTAATTTAAGCCTACAGGTTTTCCACATTAAATTTATATTACTTCTGTTCAATAGATCAATAGCTTCTCTTATTGCTATATATATATATATTTATTTCATCAATTTTTTTTGCTTGAGTGCAAATAATTCTAACTTCACTATGTTATAGTGTATCTCAGTGTTTAGTAAGTAGTTGTGAATGGATTCCTGCAACAATCCTGCTCATTGGAAACAAGGTGCCAAGTAGGTCTCAGAACAATTGTTCCATCTGAGAGGAAAGTGTAAAATTAAACACTGTGGACACAGTATTTAGCTGAAAATGACGCAGTCCACAGTCCCAGAGGGACACTCAAGAGCAGCTTGGACTGTGTTTGTGCAGCAATTTCCAAGCATCTCTAACACAAATGAAATGCATGAACAGGAAGCTGGTTGAGAGGTTAATGTTGGCATTGTGGGGATATTTTTGGCAGAATGGACCCACAGTCGTTTATGGATTTGGTTCAATTTTGCTCTTTAAAACTGAATAGCAGTGAAAATGTCACTTCACAATAGCACTTCCTGTTAGGAGTCTGACTTCTCATTTAGCAAAAAAATGTATTAGCAGAAAAAGTGTACTGAAAAATAAAAAAACCCAAAAAATCAAAACGTAATTACAGTCTATGAATAAGAAAAAATACAATAATCAAGGAACTTGATAATGTGTGAATTTACTGGTGGAATGAAATGAAAAATAAAATAGGCTGGAATCTATCTTTGTTTTAGGTTGACAAAATTTGATACCGTGTATTACCATGCTGCCTTTCAATACCGTCTTATCATAATTCAAATAAAATAAATGGAAGAAAATGTTTAAATAACAATAGCTAATTGTGTTTCATGAGGGTTTTTTATAAATAGCTAGGACTTTTATTTATGCAGGTTAATACTAATAAAATAAAGTTTTTTTTTTATTATAAAACACAGTGATAAAAAAAAACCATTTATATGCATATCATTGTTTTAGATACATTAATTAAACGTTTTATAATATGTCAGAAATTAATTAAATAATATTTAACATAGAAGTATTAAAAATGATAATAATTATAATTAAAAAATAACCCATCCATCCATTGTACTGCTTATCCCAGAACCTGGGCAGGGTGCCAACCCATTACAGTACACAATGGATAATTTAGAGATGCCAGTCAGCCTACCATGCATGTCTTTCTACCAAGGTAAGAAACCCCCAAAACATAGGGAGCGCATGCAAACTCCACACACATGGCAGAGGTGGAAAATTAAATCCCTAACAACAGAGAAAACATGCTAAACACTAAACCTAAACTAAACATATCATAAACTGTTTCAGATGAAATAACAAAAAAAAAAAAAGATGACTCAATAAAAAATTAATTCTTGGGTTTCTGAGGGCAGAGAAAACAGTAGTTGTAGTGTTAAACTTCAATATACCACAACAGTATATGAGACTTTTATAAACATCTAACTACTGTAACTCTTTTGTGTTTTTGCATTATGGAGCAGACTGGAGCACACCTCAGGACTGCAGGTGCAGAATACAATCCTGCACTTTCTTTCAGTACATTATTCCATGTGAATTGGCAAAAACTGCAAAGAAAATCCATCCATCATGGTCTGCTAAAGACTGACTCATAAATACCATGAGGACACGCTATGCGCACTGTAAAGGGGAAAAACTAGTGAATGGGAGATGAAGTGAGTGCGACAGTGGCCCAGAGGACGAGACGAAGGCATGGAGAGTAGATGAAGGCCGGGTTTAGTGCTGCCTCAGCAGCCGTGGCTGCTTCTCATTCACCATACTGATTGCACTGCATTGGCCTCCTGTCTACCACAGGATTGATCTCAAAACCTAACGCTGCATTTAAAAAATGCATCTCTCCCATGTTTCCCCTCAGTTTTTCCCTCTTTGCCACTGTGCTGTCTCGCCTCTCCACATTCATCTCACATTTATTTCCCCTACCTCTCAGAGCAGTCTGCAATCTTATTTTCATAGTGCTTTTTTCCCCTCTTCACATGACTCCTTCTGCTGATTTCTCACTTTTATTTTCTTTTATTTCCTGCCAAATACTTCTCATCTGTGTCTTTTTAAATCCACTGATCCATATCACTGATTCTATAATTGGATCACTGGCTTTAATGCTTCAAGTTGTGCAAAAAAGAGAGAAAATTCCTGCAATGAAAATCATGTAGGATGTCAAAATAAGTGATGGATTAACTGCTACTGAGGAATCAGTTTCAGCCCTGTGCAAACAAGACTCCAAATGCGAGCTTTGAACTTGAATTGAATATTATTTTTATAGGACACACAACAAAAATGATATATATACATCATTTTCATGGACATAAATAGACAATCAAGGGGCTCCTGAGTAATATAGATATAGAAAATCATTAGGAGATTACAAGTTCAAAATTGGCTGTGGGAGGAATTGCAACATCAGTTTAAAGTGACACCTACCAATCATGGGCATCTGTGAGCTCATGTATGTGGAAGAAGGTAGATAGCGCTTTCCTCAGGGTGTGTTACTGTGATGCAGCATGAGCAGCAGTTCAAAATGATGCGGTTGGCTTGCTTTACATGTGTCAGAAGAAGCATGTGTTAGGTTTCACCCTCTCTGGCTGGTAGCTATCATATGATAGGAGAGAGCTAGCTGGTGGGTGGGAATTGGCAGGTGACCAAGGGGAAAAATAGAGCAAAAGCCAAGTATCTTCATATGTATCATTTTCAGAGAACAAAATTATATTTGTGTTAAAAAATAAGATTTACGCATATAAGCAGAGATCTTGAGTGATTTCATATGCTAATGTTTCTAACCAAAGAGCACTGTCCAAGTTTATCTCTGAACTCACTGCCCTTAAGAACTTTTCATCCTTCTACAACAAAGTACTTTGGTATAATCTCCTGTGACAGATCCAGGCTGCCTCCAGTATTCGTGTCACCATGGAGAAAGTCAAACACAGAGGCGGTTTTATTCTCTACAGTAGAAAGCTCCTGACACGGTAAATACAGCTCTGTCGTTTATCATAGACTCATCAGAGTGCTTGTAAAAGCAAGGAACACGACACCAAGTGTCAAGGTGGGAAGGTGGGAACGGTGCTCAGTCAACATACGTGGACAATACAAAAGAAATGCCTCAACGTCTTTGAAGTCCCGAAACCTTAGCAGGGAGAGGCGCTAAGATCTTCATGAACATGTGATGATGGTTTCATGGAAATATCACACACACACACTAGCCTATAACTGGTTCTTCGGGTTCTACCTGGCAGATTTCAGACTTTGTGCAGAAAATGGAAGCACACAATCTGTAGACTTGCCAATTCGATCCGGACAGACTGAGAATGCATCCAAAGCGAATTTGCTCTCATGGGCCATGCAACGGGCTTAACAAAAATCAATACTGTAATTTTCTACTTAGATAACCCAATTCTTGCAGAGTGATTTTCTAATTTCCTCCAAGAGCATCTTCGATTATTCAATCAGGGAGCCCATTCTAGCCCGCTCCGGCACTGAGGCGATAGTTTTCAAATCTGTCTCGCTGTCTCACAAGTCAATCGACTTAACCACCATGCCACCATCTGCACTTCACACTGCGGTTTTATTAGCTACCAGGTCGCTCCTTTTGGCGGACTTGCGCGTCATTACTCTCTGCCAAATGACAGAAAACCACCAGGCATATTTCAGATCAGCAGGATCCAATAAAGCAGAATTGTCTAGACGTATAAAGCAGCTTGTTTCTAACTGAGCCTACACGGGGGTTTGAGGTTGGTTTATAACCGCACTATAAATTAAAATCCTACACATATGTGGTCTAAAGCTTGGGTGGACTGGTAATGTTCTGCTTTATTAAAAATGAAACAGGAAAGGGAGTGGGGGGAAAAACATTGGTAGAAAAGCTGCTGAGGTGTCAGGAGGAGGGAGGATGTAGGGGGTGGGGAGAGGGGGTTATCGAAGGTCTTTCAGCCTTGACTTCAGAGCAATCTCTAACGTACATTTTGACCGGGCTGAGAACAATTAAAACAGAAAGATAAAATGATTTATCAAGTCTCGTGTTGGAGATAAGCTGCTTCCTTTTTCTAATTTTCCGAGAAGTGCGAGAAAATTAATTATTTTGCTTTATCTAGATGCCTTCAATCAAGCGAGCCACTGTTTCACAGGAGAAACGACACACACCAAGAGAATGACTCCATCTTTGAGAACTTACAGTTGCCAAAATGTGTCTTTTCAGATACACAGGAACACATACTGAAGGAGACTGCTGCAAGGTTAGGTTTCATGCATTTCGCTCTGGTTTGCTGTTGGGTGAGGTAAGTGTGAAGTGATGCTTTGCAACAGCTGCACCGAGCTCATCTGTCTCTCACAGAATCGTTTCCTCTTTTTCTGTCCAAGCTCAAAAATCCTCTTTTATTCCCTTGTCTTCCTTCCATTGCCAAAGGAAGTGAACAAACCATTACCAGACCTCCGTGTGAGATAAAACTACCTACAAGGCCTACACTCCACATCTGGACCTGATGAGACATCTATAGGTACCACAGTTCCATGAGTGACCTAGAGATTACTGCGTACATTGGAGCTGATCCTCACCAAGCAAATAGCCAGAAGAAAGAAGCAACACAATTACGAAGAGTTTCATCCTAGTGCTAGTTTTGCATCAATGGCATAGAGTCTCAATTTCTTTGTTGTTATTTTATCTCTTTATTTAACTCTAAAATAACTACCACTGACCCCTTAAGACAAATGTATTTTATGAGCATTATTTAAAGGTGTAGATTCATATTAGTTTTTATTTAACTCCTTTTACCATATACCAAAAACATTCATTCTGCCTGTTTTCTTGTGTCCATATTCAGAATTAAATGTCTTTGTCATGTCACACTCAACAGAAGTATTTAATGGCTCCTATAAAATAGACACTCAGGGTTTTAAGAATTTGTATTCTTTATAAGTATTTTTGTTTTTACCCAGCCTACTAGGGGCAATATATTGATAGAAAACTATTTTCTTCCCCACACAAATGTTTTTATCTTCAAAGTGCATGCTGATATTAAACTCACTTCTGCTCTCAAGAAACACTTGAGATGCCTCAAGTGTTTCTTCATAATCATCTAAAATCAGAAGCTGTTATCTTCACCTGCTAAAATTAAAAAAGGTTATCCCAACAGAGGTTAAAATAAATGTCTCACCCTGAAAGCCAGTTGTGTCCTGACCTGTGGCGATAAAATTCTGATTGAAAATGTCAAATGAGTCAATTTCAATTTCAGTGGCAAAATAGAACACCAGTGTACTGGCAAAAAGGGTCAAAGAGCCTTAGAGGATCTATTCCTGAATTTTCTTTCAACAGAACATGATAGGTTAAAATTTACATTATATATAGGTTATCTATAATATCTAATTCAGTGGATCAATCAAACAATCCAATAGCTACAAAGACTCAATAATAAATACAATAAACTGATTTCCACTGCTGTAAATAAATAAATAAATAAATAAATAAATAAATATATATATATATATATATATATATATATATATAGTATAAAAAGATTCTCTTTGCACTGCTTCATGGACTGCTAAGCTTCCCTGGCCCTCACTTTGAGAACCACTGATGCAGTGCATGTCCTAAAGACAAAAACAACTGTACACACAGACGAGTCTTAGCTCTTGAGGAAACAACCAGGGCACTATTGAGTCCCACGAGAAATCGAAAGCATTCTGATTTTTTCTTCCATCACTTTATTCATGTGGTATAAGAGTGCACGACACCATGCTTGGGCCATTATTCGTGGCCAGTGGAAACACATGGGTTGATATTACATCCCCGTTGTAATAATAAACCCGTTTCATCTCAGGCGAGATGGATCGAGAATTCCGACAGCACAGAGTCATGAAATTACATCCGCAATGCTGAGGGCATCTCTCCAAAAATGAAAATGAAATCCTAGAGCAAACAGGAAGACAGGGTGAAGACACTCATAAAACTGCCTTACAGACTATACAGAAAATGCCACTATTATAGTCAAGTTTAAATAAAGAGATCTTTTCATTTACACAAACACACTCGCTAGGCCGTGCACCAATCAGGAAGAACCAAGAAAGAGAAATGAACAAGGAAAAGGTTTGGCGAGTTTCAAATGGAAACAGTGGCAGGAAGTGCCAGTCTGCACAGTGCCAGCTGTAAGAATATTCCTGCTCATTAAAAAACAACAGAAACTCTCTGACAGAACAAAAAAGTGCATGGAGAAGAACAAGTTTTCTAAACTCACAGATTGCTTCACAAAATTCACAGCAGATGAAAGCTGAATAAAACTCACTGTCTGTTTGGAAACTGATGAAGAAGTCAACACAGGAAGTAGTTTTCTATGCTAGTTAACCTTGGCAGGTTGTTAAATCGCTGATCACTGTTCTGTAGAGTTCTGTGGGCATCTGTTCCCTATCGGTCCTCATCAGTGTACTCCCAAGGAACTGAGGTTAAAGGTCACAACATGGGAGGCCTTCTTGCAGATGCATTAACCTGACTTAACTCTGTAACATGAATAGATGAGGACTTGGCATCATCTGTGACCTTGTGAGGGGGAAGAAAACAAGTGATTACTATAAAGTTCATATGTTAATTATTAATAATCAATGCCACTGATTATTGCCTTATGACAGCAATTCTAAAGGGTTCGAATTGTTAGCCATTCAAATAACTTATAAGGAACCCTTTGCTAAAAATCTACAACTGGTTTCAATGTTCAGTTCTTTTTTCCAGCATGTATATTGTGTGCACATATAACCTGATACCTGGCAAGTCTCACACAAAAGATCTCTCTTATACCACATGCATGCAAATCTCACCACACTTTCTATCACTCTACACACATCAAGACCACCTTGAAAGAAGATGCATGAGGTTGGTGAGTCCAAGTACCTCTGATGCTCCAGCTGTAGAATCTGAGTCAAACCCAGCTGTCAACACTTTTTTTTTTCAAGTTTTCAGCTATAACCAATTGCAAACTTCTCCTGACATTCTCATCTTACCAACCAGCTTACCTCAGGTGACAGTATGTGTAACTGTTTGGCTGAATAAACAATCTGAGTCAGTGCACTAGAACTTGTCTGTAGGTTTGCACTAGAACCTGTCTGCATCTATAGATTAGCCTGGTGGAACTGTCACAAAACAAAGACTTGTAGTGGAAAAATGAATCATCTTTGGGGTCATGAATCAAATTTGCATGGGGTCTCAAATTGAGTATGCTGTTTTACTCCTCTTACATCACACCAATTTACCAATCCTTATATCCCTTATATACCTACCATGCTTTTTATCTATTTATGATTACATTTAATATTGTGGGCTGGCTGCAAGAGAAGTTAGTTCCACAAAAATTAGTATCTCACTCTCTGTCTCTCTCTCTCTCTCTCTCATAAATCTTAAATTTTAAAATTTAACACGTTGGAATGGGTTATTATTAGTATTATTATTATTATCATTATTATTATTATTATCAGTAGTAATAGTAGGAGTAGCAAAAAAAAGAAATAGTAGTATTAATATCCTTGTTCCTATGGACAGACTCTGGGTTGCCACTATGTAGGTCCCTCGAAAACCACTCTATTGTATTGACTTGGAATCAGCCTTGAAAAGGAAAACTCACAACTCACCAACTCTTGTTTTATGGCTTCCTCCAATTTCCTAAAGAGGTACAGACCGAATGCCTCCACAGCTCCTACCAACACGATGATACTAGAAAGCTTGCCAAAGAAAACTGGATGAGTTGGAATTGATGATAATGATCTGTCAGACCTTGACCTGGATATCTGGAGTGTCACTCTACTCATTCATTTATATACACTGAAGAAGAATACAGAAAATATTCCTTGTTATTGTTTCATTGTTGTTTTCAGGCCATCATCAGAATGAGTGAGCTGAACCATTACTGAATTATTAGCAGCCAAAAAACCCTGTGCTGCAACCAGCTCACAGGAAATACATAACCTGATACACTATTAATAAGTGTGTGGTCGTCTGGGAAAAGCTGAAGGATGTTGCTGTGGCTAAATTCTGGAAAACTTTTTTGTTCACTTTTCTGCAAATATATTTTGAGAGATCTCCTTTAAGAAACAGAACCTTAACCATAAATATATGTGTTCACCAAATTAATATGAAAATGATTAGAAATGAATAATGTTTTTTAATCATATATATATATATATATATATATATATAGAAAATAAGAAAATAAGAAAATCATGGCATTTATCAGGTGTGTTCCTTTACTCAGAAGATGAAATTATTTTAATTATTTGCACAGCTTGCAAATGGTAATGACATCATTACTTTATTTATTTATGTCACTGTGTTGTATGGAACAAAATGTATGCAACTGAACTGTGGGATTGTAACTACAATCTATTTCATTCCAAAATTTCTCAGTACATTCACTCCAGCACAGACTGATCTCTACTGGCATATACTGTAATTTCACAAAGGATTCTTCCATTCTTCCCTCCCGCCATCCATCAATCCATCCACCCATTCTCTACACAACTGATCCTGCTGGTTAGCGGGTAACTTGGAGCCTTAGACAGGTGACTCAGGGCACAAGGCAGGGGACACCCTGGACAGGTTGCCAGCCTATCACAGTGCACAACCCATTCACAGACAATTTAGAAATGCGAATCAGCCTACTATACATGTCTTTGGACTGGGGAGAAAACCAGAGTACCCGCAGGAAATCCCTAAGGCACAGGGAGAACATGCAATCCTGACACACACAGAGGAAATGGGAATTGAGCCCGGAACCCTGGAGCTTGAGGCAAATGTGCTAACCACTAAGCCACCATGCCCCCCTGCCCCCCGTTTTTTAATGACTAAATAAAATAAACAAAGAAATTATGGCCCTCAGGTTTGTTTCTTTATTATTTGATTGCCTTTGGTATATAATCCAAGTTCAATTTTTAATCCTATAATGTCACTTAAGACCCAGTGTAAGATACGATGCTGCAGTGCAAAACATGCTGTCAAGTTGTGTCGTCTTGAGGACACATGAATGCTGAATGGGTCTGCTCATAATTTTATGATTAGGTGAGATTTTCCCAACAATTGCTTATGACTAAAGAGTTACAGTCCAGTGATATTGGCTAGTGTTTCATTCTCTAATGGTGCCAAATGGCAGCTGGAAAAGGGAACCGTGTGTTGAGTGATTTGCAGATTTGGGGGGACTTCTGAGAAGTGGGTTTCTCACCTCTCCTTGCTCCTTTAGTCACACAGTGGGTCCTTCACTTGGCTCTTATTTCTGTTCAGTTCTAACAGCCAGGCGTCACATAAATATAGCTGCTCTTGTTAGCTGAATTTGGGCTTGAACTTAATGAGATATGACTGTTTTTTCCAGCTACAGTGCGGTTAGAAATTGAAATTCCTCTTTGCCTCACACTTTAATGCCAAATCAGTAGACATCTCCATATAAATATGTCATCTTCGGGTAAATCAGATAAATCTGAAAGTCTGTAGTGTTGAAGAAACCTGAATAAAAAACTGCCTAGACCAGAAAATCTAGATTTTATAGATTATCTATAATTTGATCAAGTTTGGAGCATTTGCCTGTGGTAAATTCATATCCATCTAGAATTATATTGGGTTCTGTCAGACCTCAATCGTATCCAGATGCAGGGCCGCACACGCTCAACCAGGGGTAAAATGGATTGGTATTCGGCACGCTCCTGAACACCCTGAGCAAACATGACCCTGGGGTGACCCTTCCCCTTACAATTGGCCCCACAGGGTTTCAAACATGTCCATTAAAGCCACCCTGATATCCTGGGGCTGACCTGCCTCATTTCATACTCAACCAGCATAACCTGCACACGCCATTGCTATACCCAACACTGTGCTCGGCTGATCAGAACAGCGCTGTAGTTGCACACCAACAAAATATGTACAAGTAAACAGACATGAAAGGAAACAGATCTGAAAAGAGGCC
Source organism: Hemibagrus wyckioides (assembly GCF_019097595.1). NCBI lineage: Eukaryota > Metazoa > Chordata > Actinopteri > Siluriformes > Bagridae > Hemibagrus > Hemibagrus wyckioides. Next base: position 14,533,644 of record NC_080728.1, on the reverse strand, counting down.
TAAAGCATCTGCAAAAAGAGACTCAACAGAATGTAATTCTGTTCTCAACAATAACCAGGACCCATAATCAGGGTGTGGGCCAATCCTCTGAAGAGCATTGCACATCCAACAAGCCTTCGTTTAGTTTACATTGTGCACAATGTTGAATATCTCTGCTTATTTCCCCTAATGCATTCCCTCTGCACTCTGCTCAAGAGCTTTGGCTTTCACACTCAGTTGGAGAAAACAGCATGGACTCGGAAAATCAGCAAAGCTTCCATTTGTGTATGTGTGTGAGGGAAAAAACAGAACACTGTCATTTGTAAAACAGAACAAAGACGTGGATTATGAAATTGGCACCATCAAAAACATGCATGCGGTTCGAGCAAATAGTGCCTTTCTTCATTAGGAAGTATTTGCGTGTAGGCAATGATATGAATGGCTGAATAAATGCTTAGATGTGTGAAAGAAAAAGGTCTTGTTATATGCTGGGCTTTCAGTGACGGAAAATCTTTTTCCGTCTGATTCTGACCAGACATAAGTAGAAAAATCACACCAATAAATAAATTATAACAGAAAACCTACAGGGTGTAAATTAATTTGAAGAAGAGTAGTCAATTTACACACGTCATGATTCAATCTCTTAAAGAAAAGAATCCACCCTGAATAACTTTGTGTATAAATATTAAGCACATCAGGATTTAATTAGTATGCAGTAGCTGATTCTAAGATTCATGTTATAAAGAAATTCTTACTAGGACACAGTGGCTTAGTGGTTAGATTTTGTATGTTTCTTCCGGGTAATCTGGTTTCCTTCCCCAGTCCAAAGACACTGCCCTGCACTGTAGCCTGATTGACATCACTAAATTGTCCATTGTGTGTGAACTGTGCCCTGTAATGCCTTGACACCCCATCCATTGACCCCACCTTGTGTCTTGAGTCCCCTGGCATAGTCTTCAGGTTTCCTGCTCCTCTGTGTAGGATAAGCAGTATAGAAAATGGATGAAAATCTACAAATATTGCCCTTATTCCAATGAATTTCTCGATTCAGTTTGTTCCACTAGGCCACCCTTCTCAATGACTGATGGCCTTTATCAGTCACAACCACAATGTGGAGAAAAACAGAGAAAAACAAAAATGTGTGATGGGGAAATAGAACTGTTGGAATGTACCACAGTTTATCCAAGTTTAACTTTTAAAAGAAACAGCTAGAGCTGAAATCATGCAAAAAGAAATTGATATCAACAGCAGGCTAAGTGAGTTTAGTTTATTTTGGCAAGGGATGTGCTTTTTGTTCCACTGGAGTAATTATCCCTGGTTAGCTGTGTAGATTGAAGTATTCACATTCTAATCATTTCGCAAATGAAGGATTAATTCAGCTTCACATTCCATTGTTCCATCTGATTTTACCATATAAGTTCGAAGACAGTGCTTTTCCCCATGTCCTAAAAATAGAATGAAATATGAAATCCACTACAGTGTATTGAATAAAGCAGCATTTTAGACACACAAGGATTAAAATCACTTCTAAAAGAGCAACAATGTTTACCCTTCTTAGTCTTCATTACTGGGGTTGATTGCTTAATCATGTTGAGAGGCATCTGGCAAAAAAAACATCTTTTCTCTACACCTGCCAGCTCCCTCTGGAGTGGAAGTTATTCTGCAGCCCCCACAAAATGATCTGAAAGCTTGTCAAGAGCCCCAAATTAAAAACCACAAGTAGCATGTAGTGCTTATCCAAAAAAGCACCCTCCTGCTTAATCAGATTGGAGCCTTGGAGAGCAGAACAGACGTTCTCACAGGTACTGAAGAGAGTAAAAAGATCACCTCAGAACCAGCATGGGCTTTCAAGCTTTAGTGGAGCACCTGCCAAAAGGCATTCCACTCACTTAAACAGCCCATGATTTCCCGCTGGCCTTTACAACATGACCTGAGCTGCTGTGGTGCTGTCCAAAGTTTCATTTCTACATCAACATTACTGCATAATTTTGTAGGATTACAATAAAATAAGCAGTGGGTATAATCACTGCCTCCAGTGTCCCTGAGCTCAGGTTACTTTGTGTGTCTGTGTGTGTGTGTGTGTGTGTGTTTGCAAGTTTTGCATGTTCTCCCAGGGTTCCTCAGGCTTCTCTGGTTTTCTTCAACCTTCCAAAACATGCTGGCAGTTGAATTGGCTACTTGTGTAATAGTAGACATGATAGGCACAGAACTTTAAATAATTCACCGTACATTACTGTAAATAAAGCGCAGTCAAATGGGTTAATTAGTTTTCTTTATTTCGGTTTACGTATTGCATTTCACATAAAATTTTCATGAATGTCAAGCCCATTTTACATCAAGAGCAGGCATGCATAAGAGCAGGAGACATTCATTGTGGCACTTTCTAGCACTGGTTTAGTAACCAATATGAAATAAATACCTGTAATAAATATTACCACTGCGTATGATCACATAAATGTCATTATTCCCATGAGACATTCACTTCTACACTCTGTGTCAGTTAAACTGTTGGTTTCCAACTGATACCAGAGTGCACACTGATACAGTAAAATACAGACAGCAGGATCTATTGCCTTTGAGCTGTTTAGATTCTTGACATACACTGCAAAATATAGCATTGTTGTATTTTGTAGTATTTCTAGCTAGAAACCTCGACTGTGCATTGCATAAAAGAAGCTTAATTTTAAACAGTCCACTCTGTGTACTTTAGATTTTCAAGCCACATTTATATAATGTTAATATTTTTTGGTGCCATTCAGTGCAATAAATTGCTACATGTGCAATAACTTGTATAACTTCAAATCATTATTGTCTGACGTTTTTCTGTCATCTGTTTCACTGCTGCTACATATTTGGAACAGTGTATTTCAATAATATTGGAATTTATTCACAGCTCCTATTCTTTTAACTTACTATGTATATACACTATATTGCCAAAAGTATTCGCTCACCTGCCTTGACTCGCATATGAACTTAAGTGACATCCCATTCCTAATCCATAGGGTTCAATATGATGTCGGTCCACCCTTTGCAGCTATAACAGCTTCAACTCTTCTGGGAAGGCTGTCCACAAGGTTTAGGAGTGTGTTTATGGGAATTTTTGACCATTCTTCCAGAAGCGCATTTGTGAGGTCACACACTGATGTTGGACGAGAAGGCCTGGCTCTCAGTCTCCACTCTAATTCATCCCAAAGGTGTTCTATCGGGTTGAGGTCAGGACTCTGTGCAGGCCAGTCAAGTTCATCCACACCAGACTCTGTCATCCATGTCTTTATGGACCTCGCATTGTGCACTGGTGCACAGTCATGTTGGAAGAGGAAGGGGCCAGCTCCAAACTGTTCCCACAAAGTTGGGAGCATGGAATTGTCCAAAATGTCTTGGTATGCTGAAGCATTCAGAGTTCCTTTCACTGGAACTAAGGGGACAAGCCCAGCTCCTGAAAAACAACCCCACACCATAATCCCCCCTCCACCAAACTTTACACTTGGCACAATGCAGTCAGACAAGTACCGTTCTCCTGGCAACCGCCAAACCCAGACTCGTCCATCAGATTGCCAGATGGAGAAGCGCGATTGGTCACTCCAGAGAACGCGTCTCCACTGCTCTAGAGTCCAGTGGCGGCGTGCTTTACACCACTGCATCCGACGCTTTGCATTGCACTTGGTGATGTATGGCTTGGATGCAGCTGCTCGGCCATGGAAACCCATTCCATGAAGCTCTCTGCTACTGTTCTTGAGCTAATCTGAAGGCCACTGAAGTTCACTCCATCTGAAGTTTGGAGGTCTGTAGCGATTGGCTCTGCAGAAAGTTGGTGACCTCTTCGCACTATGCGCCTCAGCATCCGCTGACCCCGCTCCGTCAGTTTACGTGGCCTACCACTTCGTGGCTGAGTTGCTATCGTTCCCAAACACTTCCACGTTCTTATAATACAGCTGACAGTTGACTGTGGAATATTTAGGAGCGAGGAAATTTCACGACTGGATTTGTTGCACAGGTGGCATCCTATCACAGTTCCACGCTGGAATTCACTGAGCTCCTGAGAGCGACCCATTCTTTCACAAATGTTTGTAAAAACAGTCTGCATGCCTAGGTGCTTGATTTTATACACCTGTGGCCATGGAAGTGATTGGAACACCTGATTCTGATTATTTGGATGGGTGAGCGAATACTTTTGGCAATATAGTGTATGTTTTTTTAACTATTTTTTTAAAATTATTTTACACATATTTTACTTAGATTGTACTGTGAGCAACTACAATTAACAATTTCCCTGAGGGGATCAATAAAGTATTCTAATTCTAAATCTGATATCAGTGTCTGGTGTAAAGGTGTCTATCTTTAACATGAGAGTGTGCTGGACTCAGCTTCGCTGTTGTCTGGGGTAAAAACAGGGATAAAACTCCAAATTGACCATTTTAATTATTATTAAATACTCTATAAATTTAAAGGTAAATACACAGAACCACATTATAAACAACAGTTCATTTTTTTTATTTGTTACATGCACAGTTATATACAGTATACAACTTGCAGTGAAATAAAAACCCAACCTACTCCTCCTGTGCAACTAAATAAATTAAATTTAAGAATTAAGAATGAATAGATGTAAGAAGAAACAAGTAGTGGTAATAGTCATGAACTGATAAATAAGGTGATGTTCTTTTGGATGGCCAGTCATCTGACTTTTAGGTGTACGTTAACAGTCTTGGAACAAACATTGTTGGAATATCAGACACAACACAGGCCAGACTATTGTTACTCAGAGGCTTTAATCAGCCAGTTCCTGTCCGAAAGGCAGGAATGTTTACTGGCAAATAGAACTTGAGATGAATCTGCACAATCTCCAAACATTATTTTGCTTGTTTACTTCCTCGTTCACACAATCACACAATTTCCTTTTGACTGATGATATAAACCTTTCATTGGGTCAATATTGATGTCTGCAGTCACGTATATGTTCATCGTGGACATAATAAATTATACAAATCTGTCAATTCTTGACATGTGTAAGATTTGTCTGATCATGTTGTACTTAATATGGCTTAAACAACTGCTATGCAGATGGGCAAGCTTAGTACATGTTTATATATGTCAATGTCCTGAGTGGTTTGATCAGCTGGACGTTATTTACCCCATTGTTTTACTAAAGCTTTGCTTCTTGCGTCTGAGCTCAGATCGAAACCATACTGTGTCATTAGCAGACTTCCTAAACATTTAGACACGTCACCTTCAATCACGATCAGATCCACGAAAGCTGCTGAGTGTTTAAATGTTTTGGGGAGGTTCTTCTCACACCACCCACTGCTATCTCATCAGACAGGCAAATAGGTTCCAGGTACCACAGAGTTTGAAGTCATGGTAGGATTTGGGTCAGTGTTTCGCCTGAGAAACCACCAAAGAGACATAACAATGCATCAGAGTATCACTAATAAATCCCTTCACAAAAGTCAGGTCCAAAGAACTGTGAGGTCAATGAAGTTTCTTACAACTGTATCAAAAAACTGCAGACTTAACTGTATTATTTGAAAGTGGTTCAGTGTAACACAGAGCCCTTAAAAACATGGTCCCTTTGAAACAAATACAGCCCATCTGAGATCCATTACCCAGCATACTTTGCTATCTGATCCATATGGGAGAAATACTAACAAATGCTTAGCCTGAGTCTCTCTGGCTGTTTATCATTACAGATTCTGGCATAATCAGTGTTTCATAAACTGGAAGGAAGTAGAGCCAAAACCTGATCGACAGAAAGTGACAGCCACCTGAAGAGTAAGAAAGGAAAGAGGGAGCAAGAGGCCAACCAATAAGTGTGTAGCATCCCTTTGAGGGTGGGCAGCTTGTCAGTAAACAGTTAGTTAGAGGGGGCAGTTGATTATATGTAACAAAGTACAAAGGCATGTTATTCAATGGACTGTCAAACAAATCTGCCACTGGTTCAAATACGATGCTTTACCAGACTGGACATGCCTATATTGTCTGAAGGACTGTAACCTCCTAAACCAGATGAGAGCCTAGTGCTGAGCCAGCTGAAATGTATGAATGGATGAAATTGAAAATGTAATCTGATCTAATGATTTACATGTTGCATCGCCGGACCCTGTGGAAATGATTCAAACCACCCGTTCTGTACAGACTCAGTGCAGTCTACAGTCCAAACCACTAACAGAGTCAGGGTAGAGTTTTATTACGGCGCCTGGCATTTATATCGAAGGGAAACTATACGGGAGAAATAAAGCAGACAATATGGTAAGGTTTCCTTAAAGTTCTATGTATTAAACAGATGAGTGTGTACTAAAAAACACTGGTGCAAAAAAAATGATGAAACCTTTTAACTAAATTTCACTCGACTAGATCTGACAGATTATGTATTAAGAAGTAGTTGATAATTTATCTATCCATTTTCTGTACTGCTTATCCTACACAGGGTCACAGGGAACCTGGAGACTATATTAAGGGACCTAGGACACAAGGCAGGGGCCACCAGGAACAATGCACACACCCTTATTTTAGAGTTGCATGCCAATTAGCCCACAACACATGTTGCTGGACTGAGGGAGGAAACCAAAGTACCTAGAGGAAACACCTGAAGCACAAGCAGAACCCCCAACCCCGGAGACAACCTCCAAATAGTCGTATCTGTATGGAGATTTACAGAGATTCACAGTGCCTCAACCAGATTCCTTGTGAACCTTTCTTGAAAGAAAAAACAAAACAAAACACACTTTCTGTTCAAATCTATATTTGTATTTTTGTACTGTTCATTGCAGATGTCCTAAGTCATGTAATTTCTGAAAATGTTAAATACACTGTGAAATAGTAAAATACACTGCATTTCACTATAGTGCAATGAGGACATTTAGTAAAGGCAGCAAATTTACTGAGATAACAAGGACATGTCTTTGTAGGTTGTTTTTTTGCGTGTGTGTTGATTTTGGCATGCAATTAAAAAGCAGGATGAATTCCAAATGTTTTTTGGAGACATCTCTGAAATCCAACAATAAATGATAGCAGTTATGTGAGCCGAAGCTTAAATGCGTACATGCACTTAATAATATATCTGTCACATTGCAAGACATGTTTATTACCATGTACATTTCCACCTGTTCAGGAAGACCAAGCAGATGTTCAAATATCTGTCCGCAGCTTATCTTCACAATAACTCCTATTAAACACACAGCCTGCGTCAGGGACTCTTCATTCTTGAGCTGGCAGCAGCCTGTGAACGCCTGCCCAGCTAAACTGAGAAACTCAAACAGAAAAGATAAACATGTGGTAAAACAATCATTTAGTCTCAGTGTGTGTGAGAGAGGGGTGTTTCTTCAAACACATTTAAATATAGTCATTATTACTTCCATGCTAGTGTGTGTGTGTGTGTGTGTAGAGATGTATTTTGATCCTTTCTGAGGACCAAATATTATGTCCCCACAGTCACCTGGTCCTCACAAATGTGATATTTTACATTGTTTGTGTGTGTGTGTGTGTGTGTGTGTGTGTGTGTGGACACATATTTAGGTCCTTTCTGAGGACCAAATATTATGTCCTCACAGTCACAGTCCTCAAAAACATAATATTTTTCATGTTGTGTGTGTGTGTGTGGATCAAATATTATGTATTATGTCCTCATAATCACCTGGTCCTCACAAATACAATGTTTTACTGAGGACCAAATATTATCTCCTCACTGTCTCCCGGTCCGCACAAACACCCTGTTTTACATCATGTGTGGGTGTGCGTGTGTATATCCTTCCTGAGGACCAAATATTATGTCCTCACAGTCACCTGGTCCTCACAAATATGATGTTTTGCATTGTGCATGTGTGTATATCCTTTCTGAGGACCAAATATTGTGTCCTTACAGTCACATGGTCGAATAAAGTGCGTCAGGGTTTGGAGGTGGAGATAAAAAATTGGACAAAGTTTATTTTTTAACAAAAACAATAAACACAGACATGCATATCTGACAGATTAGACCTTGTAGGGAAATTTGGCAGGTCCTCATGAGGATAAATGTTTTGGTTTTTTTTCTAATACATTTAATAGTAATTATACTGCAACATTTGTTTAAAATGCCAAAGTATTTACATTTGGTTTCAAAGGTTAGGTTTAGATTAAGGTTCTTCACAGAATTAATGTGCTGTATTAATTGTTACGTCAGTACAAGGTCCTTAGAAGAAGACTAAGACAAACATAGTCAAGTAGCTCAGTTCTCAGAAAAATAATGTTTTTATGTTGTTTACACGTGTGTGTGTGTGTGTGTATGTGTGTGTGTGTGTGTGTTTGAGAGATAGAGAGAGAGAGACAGAGAGAGAGAAAGAGAGAGAGAGTGAGCGCGTGTGTGACCAGACGGACAGAAACAAACAGGACACACCAGTGTGTGGACACAAATGGTTGAGTGATCACAGACGAGGACATCAAATGGCTCCCCCAGGACCACTTTCACACGGGTCAGCTGTCTTTCTAATCCCACACACTTCAAACCAAGCAGCCCAGCACTTAAAAGGACCAAGCTTCTCATCTCATATAACAGAAGCCAATGGCTGCATGTAGGAACTACAGAACCGTCCTAATTTGTCATCTGGTCAATGAGTTAAGACATATGCTTTACTGAGAAAGCAGAAGTAAGCTGAAGCGATCTGTTTTGGAGTCTCACACTTGCTCAGAGGCTTTAAATAGGGACTGTCAAGCATCTACAAGTCCAACAGTCTGCACAGGGGAGCCAATTAGACCTGAGACGTTCAGTGGCTGGGGATGAAATGACCAACTCCATTAAACTGTGCTGTTCCAGGTTTACATTTGAAAACCAAAGTGACTCCTTTTCACACAGTACCTGAGATGTCATTGCTGTCAGTCAGAATGGCTCAAGTTTAATGACAATCCCAGAACATGCAGACTTCAGCTTTAACAACTTTCCCAGATAATGACAACGTGGACTGATCCAAGGTTAAGAGTGAATACAAGGAAAGTGTCCTTGCTCCTACTTCACCTTGATATGAGAAGCTAAAAGTAGACAGTTTTCTGTTTTCTGTGTAATCAAAAAGAGAAAAGAAACAAATGATATCTGCTCGTCTTACAGACGGATAACACTTTTATGACATTTTGCTAGCAATAGATAGATAAAAAAAATTCCAAAAGAACAATACAGTTATAATATTTTAATTATAAATCCAACGCCTGCAATACTGAAGTTGCTGAACAACTCAGGAATTTTCTCCATTACAAAGCATTTTAATTGTTAAAAAGCACTGACACTGGAGACTCTTTTTAAAAATTCTAAATAAATATCTGGTTAAAATAACAATTTAACTCACCATATCAACAATTACAAACTTTTTTAATGTGTTTAGGAGTGACTGCCCTACAGGTTGTTACTACAGAAACAAAAATGTTTATACTAGATACCATACCAATCATACTTTTGGAATGATGTAAAAAGAACATATGTGTAAAGTTATGATACTTTGATTTGTGAGAAAGAAATATTGCTAAAATGCCAGTTCTTACAAACTTTGCATGTTAAACTTGAGTCATTATGATTGATAGCAATGAGACAGCTAGCACAGAAAAAACAGGACATCTCACTCTATGATGATATTCAGGTTATCCTGGTAGATTTCGATTTAATTTTAAAAGGTTTTTCGTACAGCAAGGTTAACATTAATGGCTAAGTGATTTTACAGAGCAGTTTCCGGTTTCTTTATCCTTAAAGTTCTTGGAAGTAGTTCTGAAGTTATTTTTATTTACAGTCTTGTCTTAGGAGCTTTACTCTGATTTATTATTAGATTTGAAAGTATCGGTAACAGCAAAAGCTTATCCTGACTTATAAATATTTATGTCTATCTATAGATTAGATCATTTAAAACAATTTATCATTTCATTTCAATCTTTTACCTGAGAATTTCAAATTTATGGGTAACACTGATGTGGGTTACATCTTATTTTATAAGACCAAATTATTTGTGTCTCTTCATTGAGTTGCACTGGTAACACTTGCAATTTATTATTATTATTATTATTATTATTATTATTATTATTATTATTATTATTATTATTCATTTTAGTTAGCACCATTGGTTAGACCTATTTTCTTATCATATCTTTCTATGCACTGATGATGTCCTAATTTACCAAAAACTAGAAAACCTTTTCACTAAGTACTTCAAATTTTGTTTTATTATTATTATTATTATTATTATTTTGTTACACACCTCTGCAATTTCAATTTTCACTCAGTGCAGATTTTTGCTCAGGCCCTAATTAGAAGAAAAGAAAAAGCAGAGACAAAGGGTGGGCCATTTTTCTTTGTCCTAATATATGTGTGTAGTTCTTAGGAGATGGATTCCAGAACACTAAATCTGGTATGCTTTGTTTCCGTGGAGACCGCGCAACCATAGCGATAAATGCCAGGTAACCATGACATGAAAAAAAGGACACTCCCCTCCCCAAGCCATGCATGCAAATGGGAAGTAGGGACTTAGCATTCACAGATAATAAGGAGAACACATAGAGTGAACAGTAAGGATAATCTGATGGTCTAAAAAAGCTGAGGCGAAAATATTTTAAGAGAAATTTTTAAAGCAATTACTGATTAGATGCATATAATATTCATTAACGGTCTACAAATGTATCCTTACGATTCCTTTATATTTACCTGCCCTGGGCATCAAATGAATCCTTACCAGAAATATTTTTTGTATCACATTTTATTGCCTACTTTCAGCTACAAGTAAGCTACTACAAGCTAGCTACAGTAGTCCACAAGCCTGAGAGTACTACTAAAAATACTTCTGTTTTGCATTTTATTTCCCCCTATTTCAATACACCAAATTTTAGTACAAGTTCAATTATTGACAAGAACTTAAGAGAACTCCACAATGCCCTAATCTTATTATAGTACAAAGCATTAGAGTACAAAGCAGATTACACGCTCAATATCACACATTTGCTTACATTTAAATAGTGAAGAATAAATACTGATATTGAACATTTACTTTCTTTATTTTAAGTGTTCAAAATGCAAAGCTACTTGTTTATTTATTTATTTATTTATTTTAAAATATCTCATATTTTCAATGTGATTTCAGACCTTTGGAACCCATAGTGTATACGTCTTCAGTTTAGTCCCACAAAGCAACATGCAGCAAATGAAACAGATTACACTGTTTATAAAAACAGCTGTGCATTCTGAACAACCAGAACGTTCTTCAGGATAATAAAATAGCCCTAGGCACTTGAGAACAGATGATGACAGAAACTTTCAGAATTGACAAAAACTTCCAGAATCATTGATAGAAACTTCGATTAATTGGGTTTTGGGTCCCATAATCTTGATATAACATGTTCTTGAGCAAAATAACTGGCTTTCACTGACACTTGTATAATTGGGTCATTTTAAAAAATTAAGGAAAATTCTTCTTCTTCTGATTCAGTGCACTGCACAGATAATACAGGGTTTAGTTTTATTATATTTCTTTATCCTCTTCTGAAATAAATTCCTGGATATTCTATTGAGTCAGAGGTAACAACACAATGACCTTATGCATGCTTCTGTGTGTGTGTGTGTGTGTGTGTGGTGTGTATCTGGAGGGTGTAAGTCCTCCTCTGTCAACCCTCTGGGTGTGGGACTGTACTATCTGCTATATATAGTCCTGTCCCTGATCTTTGTAGCCTCCTCATTTTACACTCATATAATTGCCATCCAGTGCCTGACATTCTGAAAGCCTTTAACCCTCGCGTATAAACCAGCACAATAAAAGTTAAACGAGGCTGTCAAGAGACCATGCATGTGGTTTTGAAGTCATGTCCACTGTGTCGACTGGCGGTCAGGAAATAAGCCCCAGTGTCAGCAGTTCATCATATGCAGGAAAGGCCGGTATGCATGGTATATCTCACGCTCCTGCTTCACATCAAACTCTGGCATCATGCCACAGCATCTGCCACATGTGCCAATGCGCCTGAAGAATAATTACATGTCACATGTGGAGCAATGACTGTAATTCATGTGCTTGAAGACGGTATCAGGAACACATGCCCCTGCCTCTGACTGTGTATGTTTGCAGCGAGAGGGCGAGAGAGCGAGAGACAGGAGGAATTACAGCTTGTCAGAAGGGAAAGTGCAACAGGACTGTCTAAATTATGACAGGTATTAATGAATGGGAATGAGCGAGGCAGCGAAGAATGGGTGGGGATAGAGCTAGAAAATGGTAATGGAGCTTAAGAGTTGCTTGTAGGAACTCTTTAGCTTTAGGTAGGAAAGAGAATGTGACGAGAATCATGACCTTTCTGAACTAGGAGCCAAACAAATATATAGCAATATAGCTTAATTACAATCAAATGATTTATAATTATTTAAATGATCTAACAATTCTCATTATGAAACTATGATTAAAGACAATGTTCTGTTATTGAAAAAGTTTTTTATATCTCAACCTTCATATAGTTATGTTTAATTACCAAATAATTTAGCTACTTACTTTAAAAGAATTCATTAAACAAAACAATTTTAAAGATGAAATAAATAAAATCGATTAAATAATCATATATGTTTTACCATAATTTGAGAAAACAATTGTCTATATTCTGGAGATTTTTGGACATGCAAAAATATAATTTCTGAAATTTGTAGTTGACATCTGTAAAGTTGTGCTTAAGGCTTTTACTTGTGAATATGTAAATATGTTGTAAAGTTACAGTTAAACCACCAGTAATACTGTAAATACAGCTCATTTTGCGAATGAAAGCACACTTAAGCAGCATTCGAAGAAGTCTATTTTCATTAAGCGAGTGTATTTGTCTTTCCAAACCAATCTGCTTATACATGAGATGTTGCAGATGAGATTACGTTGGATGTTAATAAGCATTCGTATGCAATAGTGAAAATTCAAAATGTCTAAATGATTACTTCATGGCTTAACATGAGATGTCCTGATATAGACAATGCAAGCTGGTGTGTAGTTCTCAGATATGAATAATGATGATGGTGAAAATATGAAAAGTAATATGAAAAGACTGGAAATCAGAATGACAACTTTAAAAGGTGCTTCACAAAAGTATTATGAGTAGCCATGAAACACCCATGTTCATCCATAACTTCCAAATAAAAAAAAAATATATATATACAGAAACAGTGTTGATTTTGCACATGGATGTTTAACATTATATAACATTCTCTTGTCTGTGAAAGTTTTGAATGTTCTGAAATGGGAAATTAATCAAATATTTTCAGAATCAGAATCATTTTATTCCTCTGATAAATTTGCATATATCAGGAATTGGTCTTGGTGTTTGGTCGCAACATGTTACATAAAATCCACACATCTCACACAACACAACACAATTACCACTCTACTACACAAATACTGCTCCCTATATACAAATATTACACAATAACACATTATTACAATAACAGCTGGATGCAGTTCAGGGTGCATAAAATAAAATGGAATACATGTGATATGTCATAAATAACAGTAAAATGCAATATGTAGTGTTAACAATATTAATAAATATTTGTTCAATAATATTCAAATAATAATATTAAGCAAGTATCTAGTTATATAATTTAACATGTTCTAATAATATAAGTTAATTTATACAATTTATATATCCATATTTATAATATTTATCGTAACATACTAATTTCTATATGCAATTACATGCCACTGTAACATCAAAGCTTCAAAGCTCTACAAAGGCCACATACTTTTACAGCAGGTTCCCTTGGGAATGTCCACTGAAAGCATCTAAAAATGGAGCCCGAAACATGTGAAACAAGGTCAGGGGTCACAGAGGTGGCAGGTCAGGGCCAGTCATCACATGCCCTTGGTCCTTACCGATGGCTTCATCAGTTGTTAAGTGTTATGTTATTTGTTTTACTGTCAACACTGAGCCATATAGTCTACACTGAAACCTCTTAATAAGCCCCTCAGTACGCCTGAAAACCAGCGTGTAATAAGAGATGGAAGTGTTAAAGAGCGGACATGGCGTACTTAAACGAGAACAAGTGCACCCAGATAGAGATCGGGATAGCAGACACTGCGGCAGCGCTAAAGCAAGATACTGTATCAAGATACTGTAACTTAATGATTTTATTTAGCCCAAGTGCTGATGTGAGGATGATGATTTATTAATAGAGATGGATTGAGCCTGTTAGATTGCCATGTTTATGCCTAGTGGGATTTTGCTGCCTATTTCAGGTGTCGTTGAGAGACGGCATGCAAACGGGGCTCGTCTTTCCAGCCTGCACCCGAGCTCAGATTCCTTCCCCTGTGTACTAACCTTTGTCCTTTGCCCTGCACATCACAGTGTATTCCCATATCAGCAGTCGGGTCATGACCAGGAATGGAAAACTTGAAGCAGAAAAGTGCTGGCACCTGATTTTACACCAGTCTGTCCACTCCGTTGTGCTTGCTCTGCCACTCTTGGCTGCTTTTCTCACCCTGTGGGTCTTTCACTGCTATTATATGAAGGTGAGTCCTCTCCATTACAGGAATCAGACACTGCACTGGAGGGGTCTGTAATTAAACACATCCAGTGTTGGTCATTACCAAATACCATCCCTAATTGCCCCTTATCTGAGGTAATTACTGCCTAACAGGAGAAAATGACTCCATATCATGTGGCGAGAGGCTGTGTGTGTGTGTGTGTGTGTATGTGTGTGTGTGTGTGTGTGTGTGTAAAATAGTGCTAAATTCACAGAAAAAGGGTACTGAGGGCTAGGGGATGTGAGAGCTGCTTGTAATGCAGTGGTAATGGCCTGGTTCTTGGTACTTGAACGGGTGCATTAATGTTGAAAACACACACACACACACACATCTCTAATAAAAGAGGAGATCAGAAACATAAGGGGGCGAGTAGCTCAAACATACACCTTGTTGAGTCTAGTGCTGAAAGAGACAACACAATCAAAAATGTGTTTTGGTTGGTAAGAAGTTGTTTTGGTGGACACTGAAAGTACATACACAAACACACACACAGACTCACAGAGAAAAAAGAGCTGAATATCATCTTTGTGGCTACACACACGGATCATTCAGTCTGAACCGATAGATTATACACACATGAGTGAGCTCTACCTCTATCTCAGCGCTTTTGGACCTGCTGCTGCTCTAAGCATATCACTTGCTCTCTCTCTCTCTCTCTCTCTCTCTCTTTCTCTGTGTGTGTGTGTGTGTGTGTGTGCGTCTGTTACACAGCGCCGGAGGATCGATGACTTATTCTGTCTGACACAACTATGTCGATTCAGCATATACCCGAACACACACACACACACACTAACTATGGCAAACTCTTGAAAACAATTTCAAGGTCAGCTCACTCGTTACAGCAGCCCATGGGACCTAAAAGCACATGTCCTACTTTAATGTCGTGCTCTGACACTAAAGGTGAAGTCAGTAAGTAGCACAAAGAGTCAACACAAGCCATGCAGAGGCCTCCTGAGTTCAGAATTAGAGTTTCCTCTCTGTTTTGAAAAAGGATGCTCATAAATGTGTCTTAATGAGCTACTGGCTATTTGTACATGCTGTTTTATTAAAGGAACACTCCACAACCTAAGGGCCATTCAATGGGGCCACCGATGCTCTTCCGAATGAAACTTTATTTTTTATCTTTTTTTTTTTAGCACTGAATCTAATAACACACATACTCAACTATTCAAAATGCGTATCTCAAGTAATTAATTTCATTTTTTACAAGGTCAGTGGTATCTCTAGATGCACTTTCAAAATAATTCACTGTACAGAGGAATAATGAAAGCTGCTGTCAATTAAACAATAATGCAAAGGTAACTAAATTACAATTAAATTAAGTAAATTAAGCTTTTGTACAGTTTTGTCCTTTCAGAGATGGATATTGGATAAATCTATTAAAAAAAAATGCCTGTTTCATCCATAAATATATATTGGTATAGTGTAATGATTGTGGTTTGTCTTTATATATTCACAGCAGCTTCCCTTAGACTTGCATTATACCAGATTTTCGACTGAATAGGTTCGTTTCTCACTACAAGGAAATATATCAGAAAATACTCTTGCTCAATAACACAGTACAATATGCTAGCCATGCAGTGTGTAGATATTAGGTTGGGGAAATGGTCGACTATTCGTTTAAACACAGTGATTTAGAGGTGCAATTAGTATTACGCAGAATATAACCTCCTTATGTCCCCTGTCCCTGGAGAAATCCCTTTACTCTTGTGTGAACTGAAAAAAAAAGAGCAAAATTACATTAAAGTGTTTGCCTGTTATTAAGCACCTTCCTCCCATTATGTGTGTGAAATTGGATGGAAAGTGACAGCATGAGTGCATCTGACAAGCACTAAAGTGAAGCACTCAGAGTGCTCCTGCCTCACACTCTCGCTCAGATAATGGCATTTCATTAGCATAGCGTTGGTCTAATTCCTACACACCAGTGTTGAGGAAGACATCTGTTGTGGGCTTATTTTTTAAGAAATATCTGGTGAATATTTTACCCAGCCTATGGTAGCTCTTGTATGCACATCTTGCCTTTATACAGTCTTTGGATATTATTCAAAATTGTTTTATACTATTTGCATAAAATGTTTAAAGTCTCATGCTACACATTTCAGAAACTTGTCAGCTAAATAACCCACATGCAGGAAATGTAAATAAAATAAACGCATGTCATTTGTGCCATACTACATTTAAATTGTTTTAGAATTATAGTTTTGCAATCAAGAAAACCTTATCAAGGCAATTTACAGATTTCTGCCACTTATTACTGAGACAAGAGCAAGAAAGCAAAGCCAAGTATGTAACACAGCCTCAGATCATCATGCTGAAAAATGTTTATAATTTTCACACATTTTCAGAATTCATTAGATTATTGCAGTCTGTTCAGTGCAGCAGTGTCAGCCGTTTATAGCTGAGGGCGCTGACACTGCTGCAATGAACAGACTGCCATAAGTAATACATTATAAGAGTAAACTTACAATGTTTGAACTGGGGTATCATCGTTTTTATATTGACAGTTTTATGAAAATTTCTGGTTAAAATCAAAACAAGATTAGATAACAAGGGAATACAAAAACTGTATTCACTTTTAACAGACTATATGTTGGAAACAAATACAAACAACATTCTGAATAGGAAGAACCAGAATTCACAGAGCATGCCGCAAATGCTGTCATTTCTACCTCTTTCCTTATAAGGCCACGCCCACTTTAGGTCTAAATCCGGATATAGCTTCCAGATATTTGAAGCACTAAACAGATACAGGTACAACTGGTGAGAATGCATTCCACCCATGGTACACTGATTGCAAAAACTGCAACCCAATATTCATTGTTGCAATTAGACAATACTTTTTGTAAATAACAAACTATTTCCTAGGAGACTTTGAATTTGAGTCTGTCTTCTTCTGAGTCTAAATGTCTAAGCGTGTTTCAAGTATACAGTGTTTCATCTGTTTGGATCTAACCCCGGAGCATGTTCCCCTGCTGTGAGGTTCATTTAGGCAGATGAGAACACAGCAATCATGCTCTGCTGGGAACCAAAACGACTGGTCCGAGGTGGCCTGGAAAGTGATTCAACCCTGAACTGACCTGACTGCATGAAGTGAAGCTTGGGTATCATGGGTAGTATTTAGGGTATTTTATGTAAATATACAAACTGAGCCAAAGGACAGTTCTGGATGTGATACACAAAATGATTGAAATGGGTTTTTATATCATTGAATAATTTAATTAAAAAATAATTTATACATGAAAAGGTGTACGTGAAAAATCCCAAAAGTTTACATACCCTGGTGATTTTGGCCTGATAACATGCACACAAGTTGACACAAATGGGTTTGAATGGCTATTAAAGGTAACCATCCTCACCTGTGATCTGTTTGCTTGTAATTAGTGTGTGTGTATAAAAGGTCAATGAGTTTCTGGACTCCTGACAGACCCTTGCATCTTTCATCCAGTGCTGCACTGATGTTTCTGGATTCTGAGTCATGGGGAAAGCAAAAGAATTGTCAAAGGATCTGCGGGAAAAGGTAGTTCAACTGTATAAAACAGGAAAGGGATATAAAAAGATATCCAAGGAATTGAGAATGCCAATCAGCAGTGTTCAAATTTTAATAAAGAAGTGGAAAATGAGGGGTTCTGTTGAAAATAAACCACGGTCAGGTAGACCAACTAAAATTTCAGCCACAACTGCCAGGCAAATTGTTCGGGATGCAAAGAAAAACCCACAAATAACTTCAGGTGAAATACAGGACTCTCTGAAAACATGTGCTGTGGCTGTTTCAAGATGCACAATAAGGAGGCACTTGAAGAAAGATGGGCTGCATGGTCCAGTTGCCAGAAGAAAGCCATTACTATGCAAATGCCACAAAGTATCCTGCTTACAATACGCCAAACAGCACAGAGACAAGCCTCAAACCTTCTGGCACAAAGTCATTTGGAGTGATGAGACCAAAATTGAACTTTTTGGCCACAACCATAAATGCTACATTTGGAGAGGCCTATGATGAAAGGTACACCATTCCTACTGTGAAACACGGAGGTGGATCGCTGATGTTTTGGGGATGTGTGAGCTACAAAGGCACAGGAAATTTGTTCAAAATTGATGGCAAGATGAATGCAGTATGTTATCAAAAAATACTGGAGGAAAATTTGCACTCATCAGCCCGGAAGCTGCGCATGGGACGTACTTGGACATTCCAACATGATCAACAATGATCCAAAAAACAATGCCAAATCGACCTGTCATTGGCTACAGCAGAATAAAGTGAAGTAGCCATCTCAGTCTCCTGACCTCAATATCACTGAGCCACTCTGGGGAGATCTCAAACGTGCAGTTCATGCAAGACAGCCCAAGAATTTACAGGAACTGGAGGCTTTTTGCCAAGAAGAATGGGCAGTTTTACCATCTGAGAAGATAAAGAGCCTCATCCACAACTACCACAAAAGACTTCAAGCTGTCATTGACGTTAAAGAGGGCAATACACGGTATTAAGAACTGGGGTATGTAAACTTTTGATCAGGGTCATTTGGGTAGTTTCTGTTGTAATTATGATTTAAAAAGAGTAGTTGATTGATAATAAATGGCTTCAGCCAAACACTAACCATGAGTGAAAGAAAAGTTTTTGTGTTATCATTTATATTCTCTCAAGAAATCATAAATTCTGCCAGGGTATGTAAACTTATGAGCACAACTGTATATGCAATGTACATCCATAACTAGGAAATCTCATTCCGAAAAATCAATAAAGAAGCAAACAGGTACACCCTATGTAGTGAGCATACGGTATGTATTGAGATGTGATGACAAGCTGAAGATTTTTTTTATATGAATTCTATGTAACTAAATATTAGATACTATAGGTAAATAATGAAAGCTATTTTGATCTAAAATGAATGTGCTATAGTCATTACTTTGTATACAGTCGTAGTATTATTTTCAATCCAGATTGCTAGAAAAGAGACACATTTTTCATTAAAAAGAAGGTATGAAGACAGAAACACTTAGGCAGCTATGTGGATGTCAGGATGCTTGTTATTTCTTGCCAGCTCTCTGCAAGTTCATGAGTGATGTCTCATGTCTCTACCTCCCAGTGGCCCTATTAAGCAGCACAGCCTGTCCAAACGTCTCTGCTCCAGCCGCCATGGATATCCCTTCTCTCCCTTCACAACCTGAACAAGGTCTGGACAGGGCTAAAAACCTGCCATCCCCCAACTGTCTCGAATGAAACAAGAGCGCCGCTGTGCACCAATACGGTCCTTCTGCAAGGTGATGTTTTCTGCTAGAACCAAATCAATATCGACTTTCCGCCTCCGCCTGGTCAAAGTGACCATCAGCTCCTGGTCATAACATCTGCCTGAGGGCTTTAAATCCCCATTCATCAATTCATCAAGAGCTTTCATAATATTTACAGCATGCGGCAGTATATGAGACCTGCACACATGTCCCATGTGGGGGGAGGGGGGTGGCAGCGTCGGTTTAACAGATGGGAGAAGTTGACATGTATAAGTGTCTGCCATAATTTTTTGCTCTTAAACGATTCCAAGGAGTCTGTTGCTACTCTGTTCCTCACCATAAATGTGAAGTGACGTGGTAGTATTTCGGTGTCACAGACTCCGTGGGAAAATGCGTAGAATTTAGTGCATGATTTAGCACTTCAACTTTATGAACTATACAGGGCACAATGCCAAAATTATTCTGAATAGGAAAAACCCTATCAAGTTGAAATGCACAGCACATGACTATCAAGGCACCCAAGGCAACAATAAAGAACAAAATATATCCTAGAACCTTCACAGTTCCTTCCAGAAACTAAATAATGTCCTCCATCCAGAAACATCCCTTGGTATTGTTTGTATCAAACTTTCCGATGTAAGCTCCTGCTGATGTGGAATCAGCTCTTCCTTTTATACCTTAATGAAATCCAGTGCTGCACAGGAAGCTAATCCAAGATCGACAGTGATTGTCTTCCACAGTCCAGCATGATATACTGTTTAGGATACTGATTTGCACTGACTGGAGGAAAATTGAGAGAGTTTTGAGAAAGAGGATTATTGACAACACTTCTTGGAAGATGTCTGCAAGGGAACAAAAGATGAGACAAATCAAGCTGGATACATGGAAAACATCACAATCTGTGGAATCGCAGCATTTCTTGGACATGAAGCACTTTCATATGCCAGAATGTACTGTAAATGAAAGTTGCAAAATATTGCATATGATACAGTTCAAGTTCAAGTCTCTTCTTTCAGAAAATGATTTGAATTCAGAAAAAAGCTTACTTGGATAAAAAACCTTAATCAAGGAATAATCAAAAAATCAAAAATCTCTAGCCTGGGTACCTGTGACAAACAGGGCAATTACTGCGTTTTATTTTTTTGTTTGTTTGTTTCAAAGAATCCTGCTGGACAAGTAGATTCAAAAATCAGAAGTAGAGAAAATTATCTGTCACATAACGAGAGAAAATAAAGACAAAAATAAAATCTTTTACTCATAGCCATGTTGTTAACTAATGACTTGTGTCTTATGCGCAAAAACAATGTGTAATAATAATAATAGTAGTAGTGAAAATAATCACAAAAAACATAATAATATATATTTACATTTATATATATATATATATATATATAAATATAATATATTATATTATTATATAATAATATATAATTTTATATATTAAATAAAAACATATTTAATAAAAACACTCATACTAATACTATTGATAATTATAATTAATAAAAATAATTATAATAAATTGTTGCCTAAGAAAGTTGCTTTTTTACATTACCTTATGTACCAATGTATACAGGCAAATAAACCTTGGGACTGGGTAGCACTCTGAAGCTTTCTTGCATTGTGGGCTAGCAATAAATGCATGATTTGTCCTCCCCTGGGGAGGACCTTGACAACCCGGGGCCTAAAAAATTGGTGATCTGTGTACTGGGACATAGCTTCTTTAATCAGCATATAATCTATTCTAATTTGGCTTGCAGTGATAACCCCCATCACCCCAGGACTGGGAAAAAAAGACTAAACACATCAAACAAGTGGCCTTTCACACAGCCTGCTCCTATTTATCTTCCTGAAAAGGCTTTCTTATAATTGGAGGCCCCTCACTTTATTAAGCAGGAGAATGGATATGCAGTCTATAGGAAGCATGCCCTCGCAGTCGGATGTTGAGCCAATTAAGTGTGTGACACGGATGCGATACAAACGAATAACTCGATTACTCTGGTGTTAACGCTTGATTGGCTCTTGAAGTTCCTCATCGATATTATTGACTGCAGACTTGCATTGGGGAAGTTATTTCTGACACCACAGCAAAGCTTCTCGTCTTACTCCTCAGAGAGTCCCATAAAGGAGAGGATATGAATTGACTGTAGTACCCATGTGCCGTCTCTCTCTCTCTCTCTCTCTCTCTTTCTCTCTCTCTCTCTCTCTCTCTCTCTCTCTCTCTCTGTCTGTCTGTCTCTGTTTCTGCTTCTCTCATAAATGTCATCCCACTCTTTCTACACATTAATCTCCATGAGGCCAAACGGATTTTTTTCTGGGGCTGCTGGCTCATGCCCCACTGGACTACAGGATGGCAGGTTTTGAGGACTTGTGTGTGCATGTGTGTGTGTGTGTGAGAGAGAGAGAGACAGTCCATTTTTCATACAGACGAGGCTACAGCAGCAGGGGTACGAGTGGGAAAATATGAGGGGTATTATGAAGGCGGTCATTCCTGCAGTCAAAGGCAGACACAGAGGAAGCATGGATACCGACCAGCACAAAGAAGAGAATTGCAACACTGTGTGACAAGACAGCAACCACATTAAAAAAAAAAAAAGACTCAATCAAACAATTGTGTGTATTTATTTGTGCATCACAGCATTGCGCACTGCTGCGATATAAATAACAACCATCAGAACCACTTGTGCTCCAACATTTGATATCTTATAAACAGGAACAAATGAGGGAGCTTTTGATGCTTAGGACAAACAATCTGACATCACTCTATAAACACTCCATTGAATACCGGCCTGCATCATGCCAGGGACTGTGTGAAACTGCTGGAGTGTGAAGGAGGGGGTTCGAGGGCAGTCTCGCATTGCATTTGGGTGCTGAAGTTGAAATGAAGCATAATTGGGATTCGTTCCTTTGACTCTGACCTATAGCTGCTTGTATAACATCTGATGACCTCTATGGCACACACCCAAAACTAAATGCGTAGATCTCATTGGTTGAGGGCTTAAAACAGAAGATCGTGACCTTTGGCTGAGAAATGGTTTCAAATGCCACAGCGATTTTCCTTGATGCTAAGTTTAAGGTGGCTTGTGCTGGATTATAAGACTTTATTTTGAGCACAAGATGAAACAACAACAGCAAGTCCAGTTTGTAATTAAAAAAAGCATAAAAGTGTCACGTCAGAAATTAAATATCTGTATTTCTATAAGCTGAGCATGAATAATCACAGCTCTGTCCTTAGTTTGGTGCAAAAAAAAAAATCCATGCATTTAGGCACAGATCTATTCATAAATTAATGAATGAATATAGCTTACATGTCAATAAATAGCCTCAAAACCTCCATTACTTTTTAGAAGACAAATGAATGGCTAAACCCTTTAGCAACAGCGTGTCCATAGCAACTGCAGCACCATCTCGTTTCCTAATAAATGAGGGGTCAGAACAGTGTTTTATTTATCTGTCACTATTAATGCTGGAGGAACTGGGAGACTGTATGAGTGATGCTCCTGATGATGTAGAATAGCTGCACTCAGAAAAGCTTAAAAAAAAAAAGTCTGGCAGGATGTCAGTGTCTCAGTTTGTGTTCACCTCGGACCCTGTCACTGATATCTTTCTGTGTGTGTGTGTGTGTGTGTATATGTGTTATGCTTTTTCAGCATCTATAAGCATCTTTTTGAAAACAAGATGGTTTAAGCAACTAAATTTTGTGTTTGGTGTTTTTGGTTAATTTTGTGAAAGATTCAATAGTATCTCTCTCTCTCTCTCTCTCTCTCTCTCTCTCTCTATCTTTCTATCTATCTGTCTGTCTGTCTCTCTTTCTCTCAATCAATCTATCTAACTGCCTCTCTCTCTCTCTCTCTCTATCTGTATATCTATCTGTCTGTCTGTCTATCTCTCTTTCTCATTCTCATTCTATCTATCTAACTGTCTGCCTGTCTGTCTCTCTGTCTCTCTCTCTCTCTCTCTCTCTCTCTCTCTCTCTCTATCTGTATATCTATCTATCTGTCTGTCTCTCTCTCTTTCTCATTCTATCTATCTAACTGTCTGCCTGTCTGTCTCTCTCTCTCTCTCTCTCTCTCTCTCTCTCTCACTCACTCTCTATCTGTATATCTATCTATCTATCTGTCTGTCTCTCTCTCTCTCTCTCTCTCTCTCTCACTCTCTCTCTATCTGTATATCTATCTGTCTGTCTGTATCTCTCTTTTTCATTCTATCTATCTAACTGTCTGCCTGTCTGTCTCTCTCTCTCTCTCTCTCTCTCTCTCTCACTCACTCTCTCTCTATCTGTATATCTATCTATCTGTCTGTCTCTCTCTCTTTCTCATTCTATCTATCTAACTGTCTGCCTGTCTGTCTCTCTCTCTCTCTCTCTCTCTCTCTCTCACTCTCTCTCTATCTGTATATCTATCTGTCTGTCTGTTTCTCTCTCTTTCTCATTCTATCTATCTAACTGTCTGCCTGTCTGTCTGTCTGTCTGTCTCTCTCTCTCTCTCTCTCTCTCTCTCTCTCACTCTCTCTCTATCTGTATATCTATCTATCTGTCTGTCTCTCTCTCTTTCTCATTCTATCTATCTAACTGTCTGCCTGTCTGTCTCTCTCTCTCTCTCTCTCTCTCTCTCACTCACTCTCTCTCTATCTGTATATCTATCTATCTATCTATCTGTCTGCCTGTCTGTCTCTCTCTCTCTCTCTCTCTCTCTCTCACTCTCTCTCTATCTGTATACCTATCTGTCTGTCTGTATCTCTCTTTTTCATTCTATCTATCTAACTGTCTGCCTGTCTGTCTCTCTCTCTCTCTCTCTCTCTCTCTCTATCTCTCTCACTCACTCTCTCTCTATCTGTATATCTATCTATCTATCTGTCTGTCTCTCTCTCTTTCTCATTCTATCTATCTAACTGTCTGCCTGTCTGTCTCTCTCTCTCTCTCTCTCTCTCTCTCTCACTCTCTCTCTATCTGTATATCTATCTGTCTGTCTGTTTCTCTCTCTTTCTCATTCTATCTATCTAACTGTCTGCCTGTCTGTCTGTCTGTCTGTCTCTCTCTCTCTCTCTCTCTCTCTCTCTCTCTCACTCTCTCTCTATCTGTATATCTATCTATCTGTCTGTCTCTCTCTCTTTCTCATTCTAACTATCTAACTGTCTGCCTGTCTGTCTCTCTCTCTCTCTCTCTCTCTATCTCTCTCACTCACTCTCTCTCTATCTGTATATCTATCTATCTATCTGTCTGTCTCTCTCTCTTTCTCATTCTATCTATCTAACTGTCTGCCTGTCTGTCTCTCTCTCTCTCTCTCTCTCTCTCTCTCTCACTCTCTCTCTATCTGTATATCTATCTGTCTGTCTGTTTCTCTCTCTTTCTCATTCTATCTATCTAACTGTCTGCCTGTCTGTCTGTCTGTCTGTCTCTCTCTCTCTTTCTCTCTCTCTCTCTCTCTTTAAGATGTCAGTGGTTTAAAAAATGACTCCAAAGCTGAGAGGTTGAATCCATTACTCACGTACAGTTGTTCAGGATTTACCAAAACCATCCCCCAGTCACTCGCTCAGACCCTGAAAATGTGCTTTTAATTTAATAAGTATTATCTTAAAATGATTTTTGTTGCATAACTTCAACATCGCCACATCTGGCAAGCCGCAGATCATTCTCTTGGTATCGTATTATTCTCTTGGTATTGTAGTAAATGTTACCGTGATTTTCTTTAATGACCCGCTGAAATAAGCTGTTTTGGGCTGAGGAAAATACCAAGTGGTCAGTAAAGGGTTATTAATAGGTCATTCCTGGTATTTGGTGATCTGAATGATCTGAAAATTACACATAAGTCTTTTGTGGTTTATACTGCCTTGACTTGTTTCACAGAATTATCATAAATACAAGTTTCCTACTAGGAAGACACAGGTGAAAGACCCCTTGAGTTGTAATTACGACTGAAAAACAGATCATTTTAAAGCCTGAGTTTCCCAGATGGGAGGAGTTTTAAACTTTTAGCATAGCGTGAGAGAATATAGTTTCTGTACTGAATGACAGGTTTTGTCCATTTTTCTAAATGCAGCTCATTGTTAGTGCTGGCCGATTTGGTCATATTCTTTTATGTACATCAGCAATGATTCTATGCATGTTGTACATTTTTACAACATGAAAATTGTGTATTTGACCAAAATTCCATTACCGTCGGCATGCTAGCTAAGTGAATAATATGTGTCAGGGTTTCAAAATAAAAGTAAGAAAACAAAAATAAGAAAAAATTAACATGGCATTGTCGTGTGGGGACAGTAGATGTGTTGGACTACTGATCGAAAGGTTGTGAGTTTGAATCCAAGGTCTACCAATCTGCCACTGCTGGGCCCCTGAGCTGCCACTGCTGGGCCCCTTTACCCTCAGTTGTATAAAATGATGTTGTAATTGTAAGGTTATCTGCCAAAATGCCAAAAATATGAATATAAATGTGAACAAATCGTACGAACGTGACATACTCTGCAGTAATTACCACTCGAGAAGTAAGCTAATATCAGGATAAAAGTACAATAAGAAGTCAGCGTTAATAATAAAAGGGATATATTAAGGTTTAGAAAGGCATATAGGTCAAGATATAACTTGTAGAACATAATTATAGTTAGGAGATTCATCCAAAATGATCAACATTTTAGGTGTTCTGATGTAACTGAATGGACCATAACAAGCTGGACGTACTCTAGTATCAAGATCTAGCCATCACATGGTTTTGTAATTAAGAATTATTCAGGGTAATCACGTCAGAGTGGGCATGTTATAATTGAACACATCAGCCTATTAAGGCAATATGAAAAAGAAATGGAGAATGATGGAGAATGAAGGCTACAATGAAATGGAGTGACATTCTTACCTTCCAGAGCTGGTGAAAAAAAGTGATGATATGATTCACAAAAGAAGAAAACGAAAGAAGAAAACAGGATGGACTTTCAGTTTCTTGGTGGAAAGAAGCAGATTATTTTCCAGTAATAGAATAAACATCCTGCAATGTTTCATTACTCTTATACCACAGCAGATTACTTTTGTTAATAAACAACCTATTACTCTTTACACTCGTTGTAGATTAATATTAAACTGTAGATAATTAATTATAGATTCATTATAATATTTTAAGGGTTCACTAGACAAGTTAGTTCCACTTATTACTTACTTTATAGCAGATATAACTAATGGTTCCCATACTAGTGTCCTTTTTTTCTCTGCCTCTTGATGTAGATGTTGTCAAGTTACAGAGAAACTGGTAAGACTCTTCCATGGAGAAAAACTACTACTAGGTACTGGAGATTCCTTTTCCTAAAGACTAAAGAATGGTCTCCTTATAGAAAACGTCCCTTGTTCAATAACAACACATTTTTACATTTTAAAATGTAAAATTAACATCTAAAAATCGTTAAACTATTTTAATTAGTATTATTAGCATCAACCTTTTTTTTTTTTTTTTTAGAGAAATATGATTTTAAAAAATCTTTAAAGGTGTAAAAAAAAAAAAAAAGAAAAGAAGAAGCTCTAGTCGGAAAACGTATAAGATTCCCATTTGTTAAACTTTATTGTTGAACATCTTACATAATAAACACAATTATATATACTTGAAAGACAAAAAGCATCACATTACATGCCATTAAGGGTCATTTATATAATTAATATTATTGTTGTGGATTTACAAACTCAAATTGTGTTAAAGCTATTAATTGATATAATGTTTAGAAATATTTAGAATACCAGTAATCACAATTGTTTTTTTTTTGTTTTTTTTTATAAAAAGGCACTTTTGAACACTAAAGTTTTGGTTTTTTTCTGCATAGGAAGGCGCGCTTATTCTTAGATATTCTGGAGCAGAATTTGGCAGGAAGCTCACATGCATGGATTTAAAGGCTTGTCGTCATGGTGATTTGTCTCAATGCCCATGTGATCTGGCCCCCCACATCTGTTTTTCTTTCTCTTCCTTCTCTTTAATCTGTCTAATTATTTATCATTAATTATTTATCTCTCGCCGCTGCCATGTGTTAGAGTGGGCCATTCATCGGTAATAGCAGAAATATGTCTGTGCTCAGGTTTTTTTTTCTCTTGAGTCCTGAAAGTGATAAGCATCAATGCAGAGTTTTCAGGGTTTAGGTTTATTAATATATTGCATGTATCATATTTCTTGTTATTTTAAAAAATATAAAGTGATCGTAATAGTTGCTCTCAGTCCTGATAAGAGGTAAATGCCATCACTGTCTAGAAAGTGTGCTTAAAGTGCACGACTTTGGCGCAACATTGCCCTCTGCTGGACATCTTCAGCGCTGCACAAAAGATCAGCCATTTTGTATGGGTTTTTTTTTACAGTTCACTCATTTAAACACAGCCATTAAATTCTGATAGACGGCAGAAAAAAAAAAGGAATATAATGAAATTCATATAGCTCATTTCCACACACATGGAAATGCCTCTTATAGCAGCAGTGAAGACGCCAGCTGTAATGTGAGGCATGTGTGTCCCCGACCATACGAAGGCCTTGCAATGCTAAGCATGACTGTGGTGGGGTGTGGAAATGATCTGTGTGTGTAATGATATGCATAGCTCTGTGTCAGCTGAAGTTCGATACAAAAAGACACATACCCACACTCACCCCTGGGCAGTAATATGCCGAATCGTCTGCAGTTCTTGCTCCAGGACAAAGGCGAGGGGAAAAAAGGGAAGAAAGACAGAGGACAAGTGAGAATAAGAAACCAAGAAAGCACTGAAGAAGGTTCAGCATCGACTAGCGGTCTCTCTGACGCCACCACTCACCACAACAACTACCAGAAAAGAATTCCATTAACCGCTGACCTGAACTTAGATTCCTCAGCCGGTTTCTTCTCTTGAGTAATTCTTAATATTACCTCGACAAACTAGCAAGCCAGAATCCAATATTCTCCAATAAGATATTACACAAATCACTAAATTCCAGGTATGACTCACATACACTGTAGAACGTCAAAACTAAGCTTAACTATAATTTAATGTCATTTTTATTGCCTTAAATAAAGACACCAACAAGTTATTTGACACAGATCATAAATTCTGATCTAATTTTAATCAGTATGGACAGAATAAGAGCCATCCTCCTACTTTTTTAAATAAATATAGACACTAAATACAGCACAGATGAGTGTATAGGCGTACTCAGAAACGTTGCATTGTACTCAAAGATCAAATTTCTACTGAGATCTACATTGTCAGCTATGTCAAGTTTACTGCATTACAATACTTATACACGTGAATATTCCATGTAGCTTCCCTGTAGCTAGCACAGAGTACATCAGCTGTGATCAGTCTAGCTTGTCTACTACAAGTAGCAAAATTACAAGCTTTCTAATTATGGTTTATTGTGTGATTGTCAGATCGATGGCCATAAAAGCCAATCAAATCCATTTTAAATTAAATCTATAACAAGTAACGTGTGCCCTGGTAGCTAGTTATGACAATGAATAGACTCATTCACTTACTTCTCTATGTATGTATAGGAGATGTATGCATAACCTGTCCTTGACAACTGAATTATTCGTCCTATAAACACTTCCAAATTTCCTAGTCAAATTTCTGCCATGTTTGGATTGCAGTGATTCATTTTGGATTATAAGCATCAGAATATTTTCATTGTACTGTTATCACTGAGGCTAAAAATAAAGTCAGGGATTAACAAAGGATGAAGAAATGCAACATTATGTAAGCCTAAACCACTTTACACAGCAGGGACTTGAGTAACGTAGCGCAGCACCTGTTATTCCCGAGTCAAGCCTGTTTGTTTACGTTCAGTCTTTGATTATGTGATAAAATATCAGGGGAGAGAAATGTTGGTTGTCATTCAAAGGTCGACTGAAGGTGCGGAACCATTCATCAGGTGGGTAATACAACATACAACCTTTTGTGTACTTGTACTACGCCTTCATGTGCATTGAACATCAATTCGGCTATCACAGATATGTAAGTAATGACATGGATGTTCACTTTAAAAGAAAAATCGTATGCTCGCAATTTAGCCAGTTCACATACTTTACTGCGAAGAAAGCCCAAAAAACTCTTTGAGAAAAAAAAAAAGGATTTTTAGCCACAATTACGAAAAAATAAATAAATAAATAAAACTTGAAATCCAGGAGAAACTCAGATGTGCTTCATTTGACTTCATTCAGAAGTGAGACGTCTGAACTTGGACTTATATTAAGGATACAGAGTGGGGAAAAAACATGTGTCTCTGGGCAACAAGCTATCCAGCTAACATGATCATTACTTTATAATGTATTTACTTTCACAATACAGCAGACAGTATGAGCAGTGTTACAGATTTACCCAAGGAATGTGTCAGTGTTGGCTCATTTACTCAGACATCGTTGACTTAACATCATATGTCTTTCAGACTTTCTGAATAGAATTTCTGTGTTGAAGAGCCATTTTTGTTTTTCTTCTTTTGTTTTGTTTTGTTTTTCTCAGCCAGAAGTCAGATTTCAGCAACAGGGTGCTTTAGTCAAAGGTAGCAGTAGTTTTAGCAGAGAAACAGTGTGTTTGGGTGTTTTCTTTGGGATTGCAATTCATCTAACAGGCAGCAGAGGGTTGTAAAAATAACAAAACCCTCCTTTAAGGCACACAGTTACTATTTTTCATTGTCTTAACATTGTCTCAGTGTTTGGTGTACTGAAAAAAATCTCAGTCCTCAAGACCTGATCATATTTGATCAGTCTGTCTAAGACGTGATAAAATTCCACAAAGCATTGATCTGGAGCAGGAAGTGCACCACACCACAGCATGATCAGCATCTCAAACACAATACTAAAGTCAAAAGGATAACTGCACATAACTGCATGCAAGGGATGGTTTTCTTTTTTTGTTCCAATCTACATCTACATAACTGAAACGGAGTCAATGATCCAGACAAGACAAATTTAAAGTCCAATTAAAGTCATAAGTTGTTTATTACCTTCTAAGCTGTCTTTTTTAAATGCTTCAATTTGGAGTTGTGATATTACTTTACCTGAGATATTTTCAGGAATTGGATATTCATTATTCTCTATAATTATATGTCAAAGCATATTAATAACATTTTAAATGTGTTTTTAAAGTTTTATATATATATATATATATATATATATATATATATATATATATATATATATATATATATATATATATATATATACACTACCAGTCAAAAGTTTGGACACACCTTTTAATTCAATGTTTTTCGTTTAGGGATTTATTTTCTCCATTCTAGAACAATACTGGAGATTTCAAAACTATGAAATAACACACATGGACATAAGTAATCCATATGTAACGACAACAAAAAAACAGTCAGTTGTTATTTTAAGACACGAAGGTCAGGTGTTCTGGAATAGTTCTTGCAAGAACAGTATTGTCAAGTGCATTTGCAAAACCCGTCAAGCACCATGATGAAACTGGCTCACATGAAGACCATCCCAGTAAAGCAAGACCAAAACTGACCTCTGCTGCAGAG